>NC_059381.1:8537245-8854388 GCF_019703515.2 Myxocyprinus asiaticus
CATGCTCAAAACTCACACTTGTATGTCATTTTTAATATAAATGGCATATTTATATAATCCATCTTAAAGGGATAGTTTACCCAAAAATTAAAATTCTGTCATTATTTACTCACCCTCATGTTGTTCCAAACATGAAAAGGAGATGTTAGGCAGAATGTCAGGGACTGACTGCCTCAGTCATCATTTCCATACATTGCATCTTTTTTCTATGTAATGAAAGTGAATGGTGATTGAGGCTGTCATTCTGCTTAACATGACCTTTTGTTTTCTATACGGAAGAAAGAACGTTTTGGGTTTGGAACAGTGTAGGGGTGGGTTAATGATGACAGAACTTTCCTTTTGGCATGAGCTATACCTTCAAGTAATTATCATGCATAATTAGATTAATTAATGGAACATATTTAAACTCACGTTATGTGCTACAGCTTTATTATAAATTAAACCTCACCATATAATGTATAGAAGTAAATAAAACAGCAGCTATATAAAGATGCCCCCGAGGCATGCGATACATTATTTAAAGTTGACGGCATAACTAGATCAATTGTGACCTAATTTACAAATCCCCCTATTCATAACAGACTGCTGTGACATTCACATGTAGAGGGATTAATTCCTACGGATAATGAAATGTTAATAAGGTTTTGATTGCAGATTCTCTAGCACAGGCAAATTAAATCAAATCACAATCAGTGTAATACAACAAAATCACAACTGCAGTTGAATTTTGTTGTTTTTTGTCCTCATATTCATTAATGCTTGATTAATGTAAAATGCATAATTAAACCAAGGCCAAATCCTCCAGTACTTACAAGAAAATCTTTGTATTTATATGTTAACAATTCAAGGTGTCCACATTTTACTTGCTATTTGTGATGCATGTTTCAAAGGCGCATTACTGTCACTTTGACTCATTAATGCCCTGCGTTGCCAGAGCGTGCAAAATGCCAACATGTGAATACTTTGAAACTTCACACTTCAGGAGAGAGGCTTGTTTCCTTGGTAACCATTTTTTCCCCTTTTGTCCTTATGTGCCTACCAGTGCATAATGCTGCTCATCCACCTGCATTGAGAAAGCGTTACCCTTATATTCAGCAAGCAAATGGTAGACTTTCTTTTCAAACCACTTTTCTTGCTTAATCCTTTGACATGCACACTAAAACATGCATCTCTTTAATTAAAGCAAAATGAAGAGTTTGCACAGATGCACTCTGAAAACAGATGGCACTTCTAATAAGGTGCTCGAAGATGCAGTGAGACCTCTCAGCTATTCTACTTTATGTAATTACTTTGAAAGTCTAGGTTTGAGAGACAGGTCAAGTGTGTCCATGATTGAAGATGCTGAAATATATGTAGCTGCAGTGCTTACATAATTGATCAGCTGTCCCTAAAATACAACTCTACAGCTTTGGTGGTAACGTTTAGATGTCTTAAATCAGTCTCTGTGGGTTGGGGGCAATGGTAGAGCAAGCTACTGTAAAGTCTTAAAAAAAAGGGCTCCAAATAAATAAATAAAAAAGGCTTTTACAGCCTTATGCCAACGGCGAAACCTGAAGTCCCACAAATAACTTTTTAAATTCTCTTTCTTTAGACAACCATCTATGTGCTGGTACCTTAAGGACTCAGAAACTAAAACACAGATATGAAGAACCTACACTGTAAAAATAAAATGTATTGTCAGGTAACTGAAAAAAGGTTTCATATGGTCACATCTAAATTAACTGGTTTTATATAACTGAATCAACCTACATTAAAGTTGACGTATATAACTTTATCAGTGTTAAAATACTTTCCTATATCCCAGCTTAATGTGCAGACACAACAATAGGCCATTCATAGGTTAATTTTCTTGAAAACTGTAAACACTGTGTCTCTGTGGCACTATAAAAATTCCTGTTTGTTTTGAGCAACCCGCTTAGACTCGCCCCAACAACGTTACTCAACCAATGGCGTGAGTTGGGTGTGGGACTATCTGACTGTTTGAACAACAGCAGATGATGGGCGAATTCAGAAAGCTGTTTTGAAAACATTGTTTACTTTTGCAATTATATTCGGTGGTGCTAGTGTTGCAGAATTTACATCAGTTTCAAGTTACAGTAATGAAAGTTATTTTTATGGGTCAGATCAGGTAGATATTGCTCTTTACTGCTGTGCATGTTTTCCCTTTTTAAAGTGCATAATGTGTCATGAAGAATCTTTTTTTAATCTTCAAAGTGTCATGTAAGAAAGACGGATCTATGCATAAACTAAGGTACTGCAAAAAACAAAAAAAACAGAAAACAATGAAGATCCTTTATTTTTACGTTTTAAGAGTGTATTTGGGCCTCTCTCCCAACAATAAACTCAATCTATTAATTTTTATCTGGCATGGAAATCACCCTTTGACCATGCCTGAGCCCCTTACCCAACTAACAATTTTGAGTTCCCAGAACAGAGCTTTAACCCTCCTATTGCGTTGGGGCCATCTGACCCGGGAGAGGTAGATAATACTTTTTAAATACCACATTGTTTTTAGTACGGGAACCAAACTGTGTGACTTTGCCAAACTATCAAAATACACTTTATTATTATTATTTTTTTTTAAATACATCTGTTTAAGATATATAACCATTTAAAAATAAACTGTTACATCTTTTGTGTCTGCGGGTCAATTTTGACCCGGGCATCAATTGTGGCTTTACACAGGATATTATGTAGATTTTTTTGTACATCAGTAAATTAGATTTTTTCTTATACACATTTCACTTACATTTAGCCTCTTGCCCATACTCTCTAACACACTTTTTTGTCTCTCACAGTGTGTAATGTTTGTTTACAAACATGCACATACAGTTACACACAAACACACACACATTCCATACAGAATAGACATGACGGATGTAACAAGCATTACAATTAAACTAAATCAAAGGTACTATGGCCTAAAAGGTGTGTGGCAAGATTTTGTTCATGCAAAAGACATATTTAGACACTAGTCTAAATATGTCTTTAAAGAGGAAATTGTCCACATTTTACTCTGCAGCCATCTGATGCCGAACCAGCTTGCAGCATACTCACGCATCAACATTCGAGAGTTCATGAAAATTAATAGAATAGATTTTGCTTAAAAACATAGTAAAGAAGTATTAATGTTGTATACTTGAGTTGTACAGTTGTTTTGATGATTTACTTGAAAAAGAATACGTTGGTTTCATCAATTCTGACCACCAAGTTGTACTGAGCAGTTATGAGTAATAGAAAATTCATTTAAATTTCTAGTAATTCTCACATTAGATGTATGTTACGTTATATTTAGATACAATTTCAGGGAAATGTTGATAAAAAAAAAAGATGTCTACATGTATCACACTGCTTTTGCTGTAGTTAATGTTTATTTTGAAATGTCAAAGAATTTCTTCATTTTATTATTTCTGAAGAAATTGCATATTAATTATAACTTTTATGTTTGTCAGTTAACATGACAAAAATATCAATATTTTTACATATATGAACAGTTAAGAACTTATTAATGACTTTCAGTATAGTTTTAGATGAAAACCATCGGGTTATGAATGATTTATAAGCTTGAATTCCATCGGGTCAAAACTGATCTGCCAATGCAAAAGGTGTATGCAGATTCTCAATGCAACAGGAGGGTTAAGGTTCTTTTTTGGTAAGCCAGGAAGGTGTTTTTCCCTCCATGGAAACGTAACATTTGTTTAATTTTGTGCGTAATGTTTCCCCAAACATAACCTCTAAATTCTGGCAACCTTTCTGCAACCAAACTGCAACACTGCATCAATAATAAGTCTACACGCCATGTCATGTTTTAATGTTATATGTTCTATACGAGTTATTTTTAGGTTGTCACACAAAAAATATCCATGCAACGTTCTGGGAAGGTTAGTTTATAAAAATGTAAAATTAAAAACCCAATAAGAACGTTTCTGCAACGTTAGGCAAAAAATTAACCAAACAGAAACCCTACACTAACGTTAACTGAACATTGTGTGGTTCAATGTTTGTTGGGATATAGCCTCTTTAAGGCATTAAAAATGCAAACCACAAACCACATGCCTTTTAATTGGTGCTCTTTGTTTATATTTTCTATTTATCACTTTATTCAACATAAAAATAGTCCGCGTTTGGCTGAAAAACGCAACAAGAAGCTCTCTTTGGATTCAACGCTTGGATTGTTTTTGACACTCAAGTGCTTTAACTCTAACCGAACGCCAACGCGCAAAACTGGAGGAGTTGCGGGGGCGCGCGCAAAAGAGCGCGCTCACAGCTGTCAGAACCAAGGACAGCGCTCGCCCGCGAGCGTCGCATCAGCTCTATTAGCAGAACAACAGCAGACGGACAGAGAAGGGGACGATACGCGACGCATCACAGATTTTTGCTGACGGGCTCCATATCGCATGAGACATGCTTGATCTGCGGATCTGCAACCTCAGTTAATAAGGGAAATCTAGAGAAAGGCTGCAATGCATGTGGGAGTTTATGTTGTATACAGCAAATGCCATTGCAGAAATGTGTGGTTAGAACCAGGGACCATGAGCATGTCGCCAAAGTGGGTGTGAATTTTGCACCTGGGATTTTTGTTTTCTAAAAAGCGGCACTCTGGACACTGGTTTTATTCCCCAATACCGAATAACTAAAGTGCTCGCCGAGGGCGCATCTCTACGACCCTCCAGCAGCACTAAGTGGGAACGAAACTGGGGCTCTCCGTGCGCTGTTTTAGCCGTCCACACGATGCGTCTATTTCTGTTGGCCGTGTTCTTCTCCTGCTCTTGCGTGCGGGGCGGCTGCGAGCCCAAGATTGTGAACATTGGGGCCGTCCTGAGCCAGAAAAGATACGAGCAGGTGTTCAAAGATGCGGTCACCCAAGCGAATCAGGTGTACGGAGGGAATAAATTCAAGTTGACCGCCATCTCTGTCACTCACAAAGCCAATGCGATTCAGATGGCTCTGTCGGTGTGTGAAGATCTCATATCCAGCCAGGTATAAATTAAGTAATCTATCAGTATTGCACTGTGAGATGTTTAAGGACTTAAAATCCAGTTTTACAGTGTAAAAAGTGGCTTGTTTATGTGGTAAGTCATTTTTTTTAGCCATAAATATAGGCTAAACTGATGCAATTGTAACCTTAAGTAGCTATTTCTTCTTGACCTAACCCTTAACATTTGTTTGGCTGGAGCAACCTAATGCAGTCAGGTTTTTCAGTGTATCAGCATTGCACTATGCCAAGCTTGATGACTTACATTGTAAAAAAATGGTTTGTTAGGTAACCTAAAATGTTCTTTATGTTACAACATCTAAATTAAATGGTTCTAAGTCATAAATAGCCTTTTATTTAATATTAATAAATCAACCTGACTACATTGTTACACCAAGGAAAGTCATTTTTAAGTGCCAGATCAAGTAGAAATAGCTCCTTAAGGTTACAACTGCACATGTTCACACTTTACAGTGATGTTCATGATGGCATAAAAAGTTTGCTAAATGCTCAACATTCGTCCATAAGTTATGTGCATGTCATCCTAAATTAACTGAGTTATTCACGGGTCACTATCCATTACAATTGTTTCTACACTGAAAAATGTTAACCTAAAAATGTGCTTCATGTGGTAACATTTATATTTACAGGTTTTATTAAAGTCAAAAATATTGTTTAATATCACTGAATCAACCAGACTACATTAGGTTATAGTAATGGAAGTAAATTTTAAGGGTCAGATCAGAAAGAAGAAATTACTCTTTAAGGTACTGCATGTTTCCACTTTTTACAATATACAGTATAATGTCATATCAAGAGCATTTTCAATCCCCAAAGAGCCATATAAGTGGGATGGACCTGTGCTGCAAAATTTTTTAAAAATTCATGTTGTTTTTTATATGAATACTTAAGTTACACCAACAAAAATACTTTTAAGTGTTAAATCAATTATAAATAGCTCCTTAAGGTAACAATAGCAGGTTACCACTTTGTAAAACAGTCATGCACCAGAAATAAAAGCTATAAATGTACTGTAGGCAATCAACAATTTCTAAGCATTCGAATATTCTGCATTGTAAAAGACCTATGGGAATTTGGAATTTGATTTGGGTTTTACCTGCCTGTTTCATTTGTTTAGATGTCTAAACAGGATAGCCTGTAAGTAGATGATCCATCCGGTTCGATAGACTGACAGTGGGAGGAAATGTTAAATCATTGTAGCTGACCCCACAGAGCTTTGATGTGAGGAATAAGTAAGATGACGAAACAGTCCAAGGGCAGCAGCTGTGAAACAAACTAGGTGACGCATAAACAATTAATGATTTTCAATAAAAGTTGCTATTTTCACTGTAGTGTACCAGACAAAAATAAAAATATGGGGGTGTAGGGTAAGCATCATGGCATCAGTATCTGCAGTGATGTTGCGGGGGAGGATGCTATTGCAAATTAAAAATGCCTCGAGGCATGCATGTTATATACACTCAAAACAGATTACATTCGTTGGTGCAACCGAATTTAAGTTGACTCTGATTCAGTCATAATAATAATATTTTTTTTTACTTTAGAATATTTTGATATTACCAGTTATTTTAGATGTTACCACATGAAGCACAGGTTTAGGTTAGCTGACATTTTATATGATAGATAGATAGACAGACAGACAGACAGATAGATAGATAGATAGAAATACAAAAATGTATACACTCACTGAGCACTTTATTAGGAACACCTGTACACCTACTTATTCATGTGATTATCTAATCAGCCAACTGTGTGGCAGCAGTGCAACGAATAAAATCATGCAGATACGTGTCAGGAGCTTCAGTTATTGTTCACATCAACCATCAGAATGGGGGAAAAAATTTGGTCTCAGTGATTTATTGTTGGTGCCAGAAGGGCGGGTTTGAGTATTTCTGTAACTGCTGATCTCCTGGGATTTTCATGCACAACAGTCTCTAGAATTTACTCAGAATGGTGCCAAAAACAAAAAACACTCAGTGAGCGGCAGTTCTGAGAATGGAAACACCTTGTTGATAAGAGAGGTCAACGGAGAATGGCCAGACCAGTTTGAGCTGAGAGAAAGGCTACAGTAACTCAGGTAACCACTCTGTACAATTATAGTGAGCAGAATAGCATCTCTGAATGCACAACACATCGAAACTTGAGGCGGATGGGCTACAACAGCAGAAGAACATGTCGAGCAATTTATTAGGACCATTGTGTTCCTAATAAAGTACTAAGTGAGTGTATATTGCGAAAGTCCAGGGGCATTTTCATGCTATGTTAAGACTGAAACAGTGATTCCAGAGAACATTTTAGAAAATACTGCAATAGCTTGTCCCTACATTAGTTTTAAATGAGAAGCATTTTGAATACTGAACAGCACTGTCACACTCTTGGGAGTAATTCATTCTGAAGCATTTCTTCATTAAAAGCCTGCACACATGAAGATCATATTAAGTGGTTTCACTTTAAGTGCTCTGTGGCCAGGTGATGTCATTAAAAAAGTGCTGAGGTAGGTGTCTATCTCAGTGCAGAATACTGCACTGAACAAAAAACAGGGCTGGGCATGAATCAACCCCCCTCCCTTCCACAGTTCACTCTTTCTTTTCATTCTCGTGCTGATATACATACCTTCTTCCCAAAGCAGGGGAAGAAAGGTCAGAACAATTGCTAAATTTCTTTGTTGCGTGAGATTCTTCCATGTGCAATTGCTGTATCGCTCATTATGCAGTGCTTTGGCCCAGTGATGTTTCTGCACACTCTAAAGAAGAGACGTTCACTGACAGATGGAGCTAGTGCTGGAGGGTATCTCTGGATGGAGAGCCCTGATTCAGGCCCAACCATACGGGGCGTCAGCATTCAAAGCTATCAGAACCACACGATTTTGCCAAACCTTTTTTCCTCCTTCTGAATACAGCATATTTTTTTTAAAACAAAAACATTGTCTTATTCTTACTAAAGCAATCTGTTGCCTAGGCAATAAACAAAAGAATATGAATGGAAAACTATCCCTTTAGAAGCCTGTTCTATAGATCTGTCTGTCTTTGTTTTTCTTGTTCTCCCTTGAGCACATCATCAATCAGTCAACCAAAATGTCAGTCTGTCAGACTAAATTGATTGTTAAACGTAGCCAGGGAATAAGTAAATCAGTCACGCTCTTCACTCAACTATGATCTAGTCTTGACAGCAGCTAGTCTGTTTTTCAACCAGTTCTCTGATCGCATCTGCAGGTGTATGCCATCTTGGTGAGCCATCCACCACAGTCTAATGACCATCTAACACCCACGCCGGTCTCCTACACTGCAGGATTCTACCGTATCCCTGTAGTAGGGCTCACCACCAGGATGTCCATTTATTCAGACAAGGTATGCAGCAAGCAGGATTTTAAAAAGACAGGAAACTGAACTAGATTTGGATGTGCTGAAGCAGCAAAAGAATAATGTTTTAGCCAAGTTTAGGTTTTAGGCTTTGGTTCTGTGTTAATAAAATGCAGCATCAGAGCCGTTACACTCAGCACACGTCTTTTCAGTCTATTGCACATAACAATCAACACATTGGTGGAAATATATGCAAGAAAAACAAGACAAATCACAATTTGGTCTGCAAATAGATGTAAGAAACAAGACCAATTGCAATACAGTGTAACATCAATGCTGTCGGCTATTTGGAATGCTGAACATTCTGTTAATGCAAGTCAGTGGTGGATTTTTTTTTATCTATAATCTTAAAGGAATATTCCAGGTTCAATACAAGTTAAGCAAATATGACGATTTAAACAACTTTACAGCTCAAATATAACACAAGTTTTAATAGAAGAATTAATTTAAGTGCTTTCATAAAATTATAAGCTTCAAATTTCTGCCTTTAGACCCTCCAAACTTGGTCCCATTCACTTCCATTGTAAGTGCCTCACTTTAACTTCGATTTTGGATTTTTATAAGAAAAGCAGGGACAAGTCAAAGTTATTTTTTGTGGTTATCAACAATATGCCACAAATGCTGTCGATTGAGCTTAACTTGTATTGAACCCGGAATATTCCTTTAAATTTCCTAAAAAGTATGAAGTTTACTAAAAGCAAAATAACAACATATAATGCTGAAATTATCTACAAAACACAGTTTGAATGGAGTCAGTTTGTTAAGTGGTTTGGGCTGAATTGCAGACCTTTAATACTTAGGTTTAGGGGTTTAGAAAACGAAACACCTCCCTGAACAAATTATAATTTCAATCACTAATTTAGAAAAGAAATATAATGAAATATTTACATTCTTTCTCTCTCTACTTCTCACCTAGAGCATCCATCTCTCTTTCCTTCGTACGGTGCCACCCTATTCCCACCAGGCACACGTATGGTTTGATATGATGCGAGAATTCCGCTGGAATCACATCATTTTAATTGTCAGCGACGATCATGAAGGCAGAGCCGCGCAGAAAAGACTCGAAACTCTGCTGGAGGAGAAAGAGACCAAGGTAAGATATCAGGATTCCCAGTGCCAGGATTCCAAGTGAATGCTTGTGTGCAGGTGTGTGTGTACGTGTGTGTGTAACAATCGCAAAGGTCTCCTATGTACGTAACTGTACCTTTTTTCACGTGATCACATCTCTCATGCCATGTTGTAAATGTTGGCTAACATTCTAAAAAAAGGCGTCAGCCATGTCTATTGTGGTCTGATTTGACTTAATGTGTGTTATTTGCTCATTTCATGTTACTTTCAACCATATTCAAAGACTCCTGTATTTATCCACAACAGGAGCAAATTGAAAACCTTAACCTGGGGCATTGCAAAGCATCAGTGACTCTTTAAAAATCATGTGCGTTCATACTGATACATTTTATACTCTGTTATTTATGCACCCAAGAGCCATAAATATGGTTTTGGGCAATTGGCAAGTCAGTTGTTAGTGTCCCGTGAGGTTGAGGGTGGTGATTGCTTCATAACTACAGTGGTGCATGGTGGGGATTTTGATCTTGCGGAGGTTGTGCTCATTTTCCTGAGGGATGAATGCTAAATCACCATCCCAAATCCCCTCTGCTCAGCGCAGAGGTAATTATTGTTGCCCTCTTTGCTGCAAGAGATTATTAACAGTGAAACTATTTAGCTATAGTGTGAATTGAGTTAGATTCCCACAGAGACTTTTATGGTGAAAGAAGACATAACTGCTTATTATTATTATTATTTTATTATTATTATTATTTATTATTCTTTTCTAATCATTATTAATTTAATAATCACAACATACTTTTATTTTTTTATACTCTTTATTTCCTTTTTATTATTTTAATATATTTTAATATATTGGTTTTTTTTCATTTCTTTTTGTTATTAATAATGTGCTTAAATTATTTTAAACTTGACTTTATTATGTATTTATTACTGTTTTTCGTTATTATGCATATGTACTGTAAATAAGTTTTTATAACATTTGGTATATGTAGTGGGTGAAATGTGCTATTTAAATGAACCTGCCTCGCCTTGTCTAGGGCTTTATAACACATTGTACTGTAGCTGTGAAATTAGTGATTGTTCACACATCTGTGCAATTTATCATGCATGAAATGATGCTGCTTTCTGGTTAAATGCAAAATGTATGTAAATGTATGTTTTGTATGTAATTTTCGTACTATGTTTTCCAACTTATGCAATTTTGTTTCATCTTACGTTATTTAATAATTACATAAATTATTTAATTCATGTACTATTTCTTGTTACTAATTACACATAATCTTACTCCAGCTATCAAATATGTTTTTGGTAATTTGGCTACTATTCTATGCATGCTGTATTTTTGAATCCCTTTATTAAGTCATGATGTTTGCGTCACGTAAATCCATAAATGGCTAATTATTTGTAGCAGACTTAATGATACTCAATACAACACTAAGAAAATATTCATAGCAGACTGATATCAGAGAAATGAAAGACAAACAAATTATCTGAATCTCTTATTAAATCTAAATACGGTAAGACAGAAAAGGTCGAATGATAGTCGAATGCTAGAATTTCAAAATATTTCCGAATGCTATTGTATTGTATTTGCAAATGCAGTTCAGATTCACTGTCTATTTTTATTCACTATGCACTAAGTATCATTTTTATATCGCTTCTACTATCAGTTTACAACAATGACAGTTTAAATGAGCTATTTTTAGTGAACATATGGCTGTAGCATCCAATTTGTTTAAAGAGGTGCTCAGGAACGGGCAGTGAATATTCACCTTTCTAATTTCCGGTCGGGTGCAATAATGAGCAAATGCCATGACATGCATATGGGTCATGCATAATTTCAGCAGCTAAATCAGAATCGTAATGAGAACACATCTAGTCTATTGCGGTGTTTGGGCAGTGTGGTGTGTCTATGCAGGGGGAGTTTATTTATATCACTGCAAAATGGCACTGTTCGAGCTGGGGCTTCCCCCCGAGGCCACTGCCCTCAAAAAATACAGCAGATGAAGAGAACTCAAGATGGTGGGGTAAAAAAAAAAGGTCCATCGTCCCTTTTAGTGAGATTCTTCATCCTGCAATCATATCAGTGCTCAGTAACATTTTCATTATCATTGATTGATTTGTTAATGGGGTTAAAGCAGTATCATCTTTACTGAATCTGAAGTAACGTTACATCCATTATTCAGTAGGTATTTAATTTACGCACTAATGCAGATAGCTGATCTGGATCGATGGAAAAGCACCACTGAGTTCCTAAATGTAGTAAGAGCGACTGCTTTCATTGTAATGTGATGAGGGTTGTTGTGTTTTGCTGGCTTTGTTTAGATAGGCAGATCTTATGGCAAATGGTCTTTGATGTCTTTTGCAAGCCCTAGTGTTATGGATTCAAATTTGGAGCAGAAAAGTCAAAATTTGTTGGTTGCTTTACTGCCCACCATTTTCAACTGTTTATAATATTCTTCTGTGTCTGCATATTTTCTCTGTGCACATTACTCATCAGAATAAAAAAAGGAACTATGAAAACCAAGACCAACTGTCCTATGACAACAAGAGAGGACCTAAGGTATATTTGCATGGTCAATGCACGCCGCCCTCCAAAATCTTTCAACGTAGCAACTAGAACCAGCCCAACCAGTCACCGGCCAACCCAGAAATGCCCTTCTCTTGGTAGCACGTGTTTCTTGTTACGTTGACACGTTATTTTTCCCTTTTCTACTTTTTTTATGATTTAAATGAAGAATGGATTTCTTTTGAACAATTATTATTTCAGTTTAAAAAAAAAAAAAGATTTAAAAAAAAAACGCTCCGCTTCTTTCATTACCATTTTTTCCTTTTGTACTAAAGGATGATGCATGATTCAAATAAAAAGAAAATCGTTTGCAAGCCCATTTCTTGGAGATCCGATAGTTTGGGATGCAACACTCTCTCAGATTCTACTTCCTATTGCAGCATTCCCAAGTTGCTCTTTTTTTCTCGACTCTTTTTCTTTGGGGAAATTACGTCCTCTCTCACCTTTCACTCCCCTTTCCACCTGGTTTTAGTTTCCGGTTGCATTGGTTTCACTCCCCGAAACCTCTAACATGCACGTCCTTCTCTGGAGCCTTGATAACCCTCAGTTTGCATGCAACAATGCCAAAGTTTTTTGTTTTTCAAGCTTTTTTTTATTATTATTTATTTATTTTTAATTTCAAGCAGTTTCCCTGGACCTCTATCATTTTCCCCTTTTCAGCCCCATAAAAGACACACAAAAAAACAAGACCAAAAAAAAAAAAAAAAAAAAAAAGCAACCAAACTAACCAGAAGTGGTAAATGAGGCAGCATGGTTCAACTATGGAAGTAAATAGCCTCTTTGACTGATTGTGTACCCCAATCTCAGGCAGAGAAAGTGCTTCAGTTCAACCAAGAGACTAACTTAACTGCCCTGCTCCTGGAGGCCAAAGAGCTGGAAGCACGAGTGATCATACTTTCTGCCAGGTAAGAGGTTAATTACTACACTAATATCTTACCAAACTCATATCGTTCACTCACATTCATACTAACTTTGTTGTTCCAATGCCCCAGTGACTTTCTTTTCTCAGTGGAACACAAAAGTAGATGTTAAGCAGAATGTTAGCCTCAGTCACCATTCACTTTCATTGCATCTTTTTTTTGCTCCACAAAATGAAAGCGAATGAAGACTGAGGCTATAACATTCTGTCTAATATCTACTTTTGTGTTCCATGGAAGAAAGAAAGTCATATGGGTTTGAAAGACCATGAGGGTGAGTAATTGATGGCAGAATATTAGTTTTGTGTGAACTGTCTCTTTAAACTTCTTGTAGCTTTGTTTTGGAACATGGAAGGTGGTTTCTAGCAGGTCTAAGCTGGTCACTAGAATGTTCCAAAAACCAGCTGGTCGCTGTTTTGTTGTTGGTCCAAGATTATATACTGTACCAGCTTGAACCAGATAAGACCAACTAGAAACCAGCTAAGACGAGCTAGAAACCAGCTATATGTTCCAAAACACAGCTACCAGCATAAGCTGGATTTTCCAGTAGGAAATTTAGTGTGAATGATGATGAATCTGCACTGCAGCTCACTTTGCACTGTATAATTACCTGCAAATGAGAAATAAATAAGAATGTCATCTACATATTTAGTTTTCTTTTCAGGCAGATTTTTTAATAAATAATCAATCATAATGAAAAATCAAAACAAGCCAAAAGGGATTTCCGAAACAATTTCATGCTTGAATATTTTCCTTGAATTTCTGTCAGCGGTTGTAAACCTGTCTGTCTGCCTTTAGTGAGGAGGATGCAGCCGCCGTGTACAAAACAGCACGCTTCCTCAACATGACAGGCTCGGGCTATGTGTGGCTGGTGGGAGAGCGTGAGATGTCCGGTAAAGCTTTGAGCGAGGCCCCAGACGGTACGTACGCCCAACCCAGACAAACTGAGGCAGAGACACCGGAAAAAAGCCCTTTTTCTGAGTATTACCGTAAACGAAATATAGACGATGTTGGTAAATGTTTATGGATTGAGAAGTGAATGCTGATATGTGTGAATATAAACCGTTTAAACATTTAAACACTTTATGTGTTTAAAGGTTCTAAACGAGTCACTATAGATTACACTACAATGGCTGTTTGTCCTCTGGTTTACTGGCAGTAAATGATATGATGATATGAAGTGAACTTTAGAGGTAATTTAAAGTTATCATGAGCATGTTATTTCCATGAAGTAGTTATGTTTCAAAATGTATGTGGGTCCGAGTGAGTTAATTTATAGAGTGTGGTTTTATCATATCATGTTTATAATATTAATAGTTTTGCTTTCATGAATTTGAAAACCTTCTCTTTGACGTGTTTCTGGTATTGGTAAGCTATAAATGGCCTTTTACGTTGTCTCAGGCATTGCACAAGTCACACCTCTTTTACAGTTCACACTTTTGTCATTGTTTTTTCCAATACACTGCTCACTTTTTACCTGTTCTGTGTTTATGTTTAAACACTCATAGTCTTCACAGTGCAACTTTGGAGGTATCTTAGAAAAATGTATCTTTCAAACCCTGCTCCAACCAAAAAATTCTGAAGTTGGATTTATGTATGAAGTATACCTTTATTCTGATATATTTCATCAATCAGTGTGTCTGTTAATGTCTCACAAATTGGACAGTACTTACCACAGTTTGTGGCATAGGTCTCGCTAGTGCGCTCAGCTTGGTAAATCCAACTTCAAGGGTCACAGCTCACATTTTGGGCAGTATGTCTCATGAAACATGCCTGTGATGGCTAATAAACAATTGTTTATTTACATAGTTTATTAACATGCTAACCCTGATTGGCTAACTCCAACTGGGAAACTCTGATTGGCTAAATCTTCTGGTAGAACAAAGTTGACAAAACATTATTTGACATGATTTGAGAGTCATTTGCCCATGCTGGCTCAAAGGGCGACCCTATGAGCTTTTTTGCACTGGACAGGGTTCCTGAATATCAAGTTGAACCAGACAGCTCACAGCATGATTTTAACGACAATGCATAGGGCTGATTGGCCTCCAGCTCATCAACGGAAAGAATGAGTCGGCGCACATCAGCGACGCTGTTGCCGTTGTAGCCCAGTCTATCCAGGAACTCTTTGAGAAAGAGAATATCACGGAACCGCCAAGGGGCTGCGTGGGCAATACCAACATCTGGAAGACTGGGCCACTCTTCAAAAGGTCAGAAATACTGAGGTCGTGCATCCAGACCCTTTTTAATTTGATGGATTTTGCTTGAGGAGACAACTGTCTCATTCTTTGATAGGTTTTGTTCACTGTGATCTAATGTGCTGTCACAACACATGATTGTTCATCTATGCAATTCATGCATCATAACCATACTCATAAGTTACTCACAGTTCACCACTGGCTGTGTTCCATAGAGTGTTGATGTCATCGAAGTACCCAGAGGGCCTGACAGGACGTGTAGAGTTCAATGACGACGGAGATAGAAAATATGCACATTACAGCATTCTGAACTACCAAAAAAGCAGACTGATACAAGTTGGCATCTACAATGGAACACAGGTATGAGCTTTCTCTGTCAATCGTTCTGTTCCAAAACCTAGAGAGCTGCCTTTGTAGGAAGCAGTTTAAGAGCACTCCAGACACAAAATCTGTTCCAAAAGGTAGGCAGCTAATTATGTGTGAAAAAATCTATTCAAACTGGTGAAGCTAAATGTTGAATGATTATAATATATAAATATTATATTTCATATTATATTGACAAGTATCAATAAAAAAGCAGTTTAGTCTAATTTACAATGGACTATTTTACACAATATTTTTGAATGCTATGTATTCTCTTGCTTATTATAGTATCGCACTGTTAGCTTAGCAACATTCTATCTCCAAACGTCATTGAAATCTATTGTGAGTTGAGTCTCCAAGAGAGCATTCCAAATCAGTCACTTATGAGGGTCCTTACAAAAGGTCCTCTGGTGGTTATGGTACAGTGATGGTATCAGATAGTTATACCATGATATTTTGATATTTACCATGGTACTAAAATTCATGTACCATGGTATTTACATGGTACTCCAAGGTTCTTCCAAGAAAACCAGGTCAGTGGAGAATGGCCACACTGGTTCGAGCTGAAAGAAAGGCTACAGTAACTCAGATAACCGCTCTGTACAATTATAGTGAGCAGAATAGCATGCCGAATGCTCAACATGTCGAACCTTGAGTCGGATGGGCTACAACAGCAGAGAACCACGTCAGGCACTTTATTAGGACCATATTGTTCCTAATAAAGTGCTAAGTGAGTGTATGTAATAAAAAAAGACATAACCATGGTTCTTTTTGGTGCTGTTTTGTAAGTTGATGCTGCCTTAGTGGATAGCTGCCTATGTAGGCAGTAGACAGCGAGGCAGCTCACTAGGTTTTGAAACCAGTCTCCTGTCTTTAATTTATATTTTCATTATATGGATCCTGAATCTTGCATTACTTCCTGTGCACCACACAGACATACATGATAGACTTTCAGGCCTGGACTTAATTTCCAGGCCATAAGTGTGTCATAATTGTATTCAAAGCTAACTCTGTATTGTCACTTTTGGGCATCTGGCTAAATTATTTTAGATCAGAGGATTAAACAAAGATTATAATAGATATGATGAGCCAGCTAATTATTTCATATAACTTATTGCTTCATCAGGTGGTGATGAATAAACAGAGGAAGATCATTTGGCCCGGAGGTGAAACGGAGAGGCCGAGAGGATTCCAGATGTCAACCAGATTAAAGGTACAGGGTTTACTCCTGTCACAAGGAGGTCTATAATGCCTGGAGAGAGCTATCTGTTAGCATTCACTTTCATCTCAATGGCATTTGCTCGGCTAGTGCATTCCCCAATCACCTGAACTATAAAATGTCAAGTGACTTACCTCTCTAGAGCCACATAAAAATTAGGTCCTGACATGCTGATTGGCTGATGGCACCACAAGGACACACACAGTCCCAAGGTCTTTACTATCGACTATCCTGAGCTGTCAAAGGCAGCACAATATAAAATATATTAAAAATAAGAATAAAAATAAAAAGTAAATTTCAGGCTTTCAAAAGCCCTCCTTAATTATAATTGACTGACAAAACATCTATAATAAAATGAAATATATTTAAAAAAATATTTAGTCAGAAAGAACACTGCTACTTTGAATGACTGTCAGTAGAGAACCTTACATTTTGCTTCTTCTTTTTTTTGTGTGTAGTTACAGCATCTACCAGTACAGGCTAACTGTACCAGGCTAACTAGCATGGTACCTTGACTTATTGTCCCTACATTTATCAAAAAATTTAGGATCAAAGGTCCACTGAATTTATAAAAAAAAAAAGAAGAAAAAAGAAGTTACAACAAAACAACTGGTCTCAGGGCAGCTAAACTAAATCCTGTTCATCTATTGCAGATAGTGACCATTCATCAGGAACCATTTGTGTATGTAAAGCCAACTTCGCTGGATGGGACCTGCAAAGAGGAGTACACACCTAATGGAGTCTTAATTAAAAAGGTGATCTGCACTGGACCAAATGAGACCATCCCAGGTAACACATCAGGGACGTTTATATTGTCACTGTGCTTTTCTACATTCACCGTCAGGAGATACATACATACATATATATGCAGTAGGTATTTATATATGTATGAATGTAGCAAGTATGCAAGCGCGACCATAGCTATGGGCATGTGTGTCTGTGAGTTTGAGGGAAAGTTTCTGCATATTAATGCAGATTGTGTGTGTGTTTGATATTTTAAGTGTGTGGCCATTTCTGCTTATTCCAAAATGTGTGTGCATGAGCTGGGTGATTGCAAACGACGTGTGTGTCGTTTTGGCTTCCATCGTGGCATTCTGCTTTGAGTGTGGTGACAGTTGTGGGTGTGCCTTATGCTGCAGCCTATATAAGTTATAGGTAAAGTGTGAAAGTCATTATAGAAGGATTGTGTGTACCTATCTTAGATGCTGGTGGAAGTACATCCATTTTGACTGCAAGAGTTGTGGTTAGTACAGCTTCAGTTCAGCCAGTAACACAGATGAATTGGAAATTGATTCACAAAGCTTGTTAATATTTTATTTAGTTATAATTTTACAAAAAAATCTATGGCTGGCTGAGTAGCAAATCTAAAGTTGAATTTATGGAAATTAAATTGATCAGGCCTCAATATCATCTAGCACTCGCGAGCGCTGCCATCTAAAATAAAAAACACACAATCTATTAATAAGCAAGTGATTTTAGCTTTGGTGTGAGTGGATTGAGGGTGTGCGCTTTCAAATAGTGATCTTTCCAGATCTATTTTTGTCAGATGGAATGAAATTTCACCTTTTCTGGTTTGGTTACAGGACGCCCAATAGTTCCCCAATGTTGTTATGGGTTTTGTGTTGACCTTCTGATCAAGTTGGCAATGACCATGAACTTCACCTATGAAGTGCACCTAGTGGCAGATGGAAAATTTGGAACACAGGAAAGAGTAAGTTCAGTTCTCATTGTCTCAAGCTAAAGCAATAGAAACATTTGTATTATAGTATATGAAATACAAATTACATGTCTTTTTGTTTATCAAAAAGAGATTTGTTTTTGTTGGTCTCAGGTGAATAACAGTAACAAGAAGGAATGGAATGGCATGATGGGTGAGCTCCTGGGTGGCCTTGCAGATATGATTGTTGCTCCATTGACAATTAACAATGAACGAGCCCAGTACATAGAATTTTCCAAGCCTTTTAAATACCAAGGACTCACTATCCTCGTGAAAAAGGTACAATTCCACTATTCCACATTATATCTGTCCTTTCATATTAGAACATTCATAGAGTATCACAACCAATCTTCACAGCTGTGGAATTGATGAATTAACTAAAAAAAAAAAGGTTGCGTAGTTGAGCTACAGTTTTCATCTGTCCAAGTATACATGACACAATGGGCCCTATTTTAAAAGCACTAACGCTAAGTGCCGCGCTATGCTTTAAGTCAATGGGCATAGTCATTAAATTTTGGCATTTTCGTGCAAGCATTCGCTAATTCTAGGTGCTAGTGGGTTTGGTAAAATTGTGCACGCAAAGTGCAAATGGGCTGGGTCAAGTGCAATTTAACTCTGAGGGTTTTTTTTTCCGGTCATTGCACCATCTGCCTCCTTTTATACAGTCCATTCCTTGTCAAGCATTAGCAATATAAACAAAGACAGCACATTCATAAGAAGTTGGTAGTGTAAATGGACTGTATGCAATGAATTAGAAGAATAGAAATATGGACTTTCTTTCGTGGATTAACTGCGTCCTTGTTGACAGTGCCACGCTGCTTTTATACGCATCGAAAAGGTGGATTTGGATGTAGGATGCCTTAAATTATAGAGAATGTAAGTATTATTAAACATTTTCATCAACTGACACACAAATCATGGCTAGCATTAACAGTGATTGTATCAGCTTTCCAGGTTAGGCTGTGGATCAAGGGATTTTTGCATGCACTTCACTTCTACTGGTCAATTTAGATATAAATGTTTTTTTGTTTTTTTTAGATAAATATAAATGAGATCTTAAGTACAATTGTAAGTATTCCCTAAACATAATAATAATTGAAAAAATAAACCATGACCTCTAGAAATTTTAACACAAATCCCATAACTTTTTGTTTCATAAAAAGGTTACAACAGTGATTTTCAGGGACATTATTTAAAGTTCCACTATATTATCAGACTTTGGACATGGACTTAATTAGCACCTGCTGGTGAAATCCCCAAATTGCAAATGCAGGAACTGATTTTAGTGCTTCTCAAATGTCTTAGCACAATGAACTACAGTATTTTTCAGGAAAATAGCAAATTGCGCTTTGTGGCACTTCATTTACATTTAATTTGCATACCAACAGATAGCGCAAACACTCCCATCCACAGCCACTTGAGCTGTGCGCTGGAGCAAAAATTGCACATTGAATTAGCGCTCTAATTGCTCTACATATAGCGTACGGTCATTGCGCATAACGCTGCACTTAGCATGGTCACTTAAATAGAGCCCAATGTGTAATTTAATATTTAGTTTTATACTTTATATTTATATTAAGTTTAAAAAGTTCTCCATATGTTCAAGAATGTTCAGCTTGTTCAGCTGCAACAACAACATAATTGCTCTCTCCCTATCTGTCCAAACAAATTATGTTCCTAGTATTGGCCATAATACCTCTACCTTTGTGGTGTGTTCAACTTCCGTGTTAAATACTGTACATGTCGCATGTCACTTCTGTCTTTAGCAGTATACACACAACACCGAGGCCAATTATGGTTTGATTAATGTGCACACATGCTGGACAAAGCTGAACTAAAATCGCAATATCTAGATCTGTTAATGGGACTTTGCAAAAATCGTACAGATTTCAGTTGGACCAAAGAGTTTACCTGACATTTTAAAAATACGAATTATTGTTTTAGTCTGATTAAAATCAAACTTTTACAGTGCATGTAAACATCCTGACTGAAATGCGATAAATGTTTGCATGATTTGAGTGACCATGCACTGTGTGTTTCAGGAAATTCCTCGCAGTACGCTGGACTCGTTCATGCAGCCATTCCAAAGCACACTGTGGCTACTGGTGGGTCTATCGGTGCATGTGGTGGCGGTGATGCTTTACCTACTAGACCGGTTCAGGTACAAGAAACGTTGGGTTGAGGGGTGGCTAGCTGTTCCATATGGGTTGTCCATTGGGTGGCTATGTGTGCGCATGTTGTTTGTTCTGTTCTGTAGGTAGTTGGTTTAACTCATTTGGAGTCATGTAGCACCTTTGTTGCAGGATCTTTCATGAGAGTACATGAAAGTACATGAGAGTACTGAACACGTGCCATTGTCAGTGTCATGGAGGTGGGGGAGGTTGGGTGGCTGCACTCAGTGAGCCTGGTCTCTTTTCCTGTCTGCTCTCCATCTCTTTGCCTTACTTCAACATCTTGATTGTTCTGTCTGTGCCCATTTTGGTCAATGCTATGTGTCTTGAGAAGATCTTTCCCATTGGGATACTGAAGCATTTATTGTACCCAAGGCCACTTGGGTAGTCTTGAGTCTACTCTCACCATCTTCGTTGTCTCGCCTGGTTTTCCCAGCCCATTTGGAAGGTTTAAAGTAAACAGTGAAGAAGAAGAAGAGGATGCCCTCACCTTATCTTCAGCTATGTGGTTTTCTTGGGGAGTCTTGTTGAACTCTGGAATTGGAGAAGGTGTTATGAAAGTCCAACTCTATTTATGATCATGTTAAATTATAAAAAAATATACATTAAATATTTTTATTATACATATGTTTGACTATGTATATGTTATCCAGGTGCCCCACGTAGTTTTTCAGCAAGAATTCTGGGAATGGTGTGGGCTGGCTTCGCTATGATCATAGTAGCCTCTTATACTGCCAATCTGGCTGCCTTTCTGGTGTTGGACCGGCCTGAGGAGCGCATCACCGGCATCAACGACCCAAGGGTATGCTTTTCTACTGTTTTGATAGCCACAGTATTACATTTTTAGGTGGAATCAACCAACAAAAGTCTTACATATAGTTGACGTCAGGAAAATTACACACATCAGTTTTATCTACCTTAAACAGCAAGACTTCATTGCACTACCAGCTCCATTAGAAAGATCATGCTGGTTGACCAGCATTTTATGTTGGTCCATAAACAAGCAGTATGGAAAATTCTGGACCAGCAACAAAGTTATGCTAGTCTAAGGCAATGTTAGTCTAAGGCAACGTCCACAGTACTACGTTTCCGGTTGAAAATGCATTGATTTAGCTACGTTTATGCCTCTCGTTCCCACTGGAATGGCATTTTTATTCACCAAAAACTAAGGTTTTCGAAAAATGCTCTCTAGTTCTACATACTTTGGAAAATGATGACATTAGGAAACAGAGTTTTCAAAGGAAAACATATTAGTGTGGATGCTGGTCTTTTCAGCAGGTTTCCTCTATGACTTGAAGTGTTAGCTTTCATCTGTACAATTTTTTATTTTTTTTTTCAGCTGAGGAACCCATCAGACAAGTTCATTTATGCTACAGTAAAGCAAAGCTCGGTGGATATTTACTTCCGCCGTCAGGTTGAGCTGAGCACCATGTACCGCCACATGGAGAAGCATAACTACGAGAGCGCCGCTGAAGCCATCCAGGCTGTTCGGGACAAGTGAGTCCCTGTGGGGTAGACACCAGCAGGGTTGGCCCCATGGTCAGTCTGTAAGTCAGTCTCAATGGTCCTGGGCCTGCAGGTCTCAGGTGTATAAATCAGTGCCAGCACTTACTGCACTGACCTGTGACCCTGGCCCACAACCCAGCCCATAAGCAGCCACACATAAATATATTAACAATTAGCTGAAGAACACCTCTTTCAGGTTTTCTGCAAAAACGTCATTCTGGGAATCCAATGGGGGACAAAACTCCACTCATCCGGCATTGGATTTCATTTGCCTTTGATTTCTGGTAACACAAGCTGCACAAGAGGGGTGGGTGGGTGCCACAAGTGTGTTGTTTCTCACTGTACTGTTGCACCGTAACCCCCCACCCTTCCCGTCCTCCTCCCTTCCCCCTGCCCCCACAGCAAGCTGCATGCTTTCATCTGGGACTCTGCGGTGCTGGAGTTTGAAGCCTCGCAGAAGTGCGACCTGGTGACCACGGGAGAGCTGTTTTTCCGTTCGGGCTTTGGCATAGGCATGCGTAAGGACAGCCCCTGGAAACAGAATGTGTCCCTGGCTATTCTCAGGTCTGTCCCAGCCGAAGCAGCATATTGTACGCTTCTGTATAGTTTAATGTTTTACAACAAATCTGACCATTGAAACCTTACTTGTCATCTCTCTGTGTATTTACCCTCTTCCATCCGGGCTCTGTTGTCTATGTGTGCTTGAACATATATGTGTTTGTGTTTAGTTCTAGTGATTGTGACTTTTCTGTGGAATTTGACAGTACCTTCTACCAAAAGCAATGTATTAACTTTTGAACTTCTTTTCCTGCTTCCCACCACCCCATTGCAGTTCCCATGAGAATGGCTTCATGGAGGACCTAGATAAAACCTGGGTGAGATACCAGGAGTGTGACTCAAGAAGCAATGCCCCAGCCACACTCACTTTTGAGAATATGGCAGGTATGGTCCACTCACAGGTACCGAGAACCTAAAAGAGATTGGACAAAAAAGGTACTGTAGGTAAGGTTTTTGAGGCCTTTTTTTGTCCAATGCCTTTAAATGTTGTTTTAATGCTCACCTGTGCTGTTGTTCACATTTTTAACGAGATCATTGGTGTCTAACATCCATCCATTTTGCATGGTTTTCAGCAGCAGGCCCTAAAAATGTGAGCGATATATAGGTCTCCATCACACAGAGGCTGCACTCCATTCAGTTCCTCTGTGTGTTGATTCGAAGAAAATGGTCTCACCTCTGTGAATTGTCTGACAATTTTATTCGTCTGTCTCATTCACAGGGGTCTTTATGCTAGTTGCTGGAGGCATTGCAGCAGGGATCTTTCTCATCTTCATTGAGATTGCGTACAAGCGCCATAAAGACGCCCGCAGGAAGCAGATGCAGCTAGCCTTTGCGGCCGTCAATGTTTGGAGGAAGAACCTACAGGTAAGACAGCTCCATCCTACAACACAAGAGGTAAAAAGAAGGGTGAAAATGAGAGAACGGCCTCCAAGCGGACTTTTACAAAGGACCAATTTTTGTCAAGGGGCTTTAGTGCACAAACTCTTTATACACGCCTTTGTTAAAAATAGATCCTTGGGTACACTCTTCTTATTAATGGTCCTCATACTTGGTCCTGGGTTTCCAACAGGGCCAATATAAATAAAACAGCCTCTCCCCAATTTCCAGGGCTGTTCTGAAATTATCCACCCAGCTTAAACCAGCCTAAAAAAAACATTTTAAGATGGTCCCAGACTGACCAGCTGAGAAGTGCCCAAAACCCCTTTAAAACCAGCAAACCAAACAAACCCCACCAGGAGCTGGGAGACCAGCTAAGACCAATAAACCAAACTAGGCTGGTTTAAACCATTTTTATTTTTTTTTTTTTTTTTGGTCAGCAGGACAGACTGCTCAGGTTCAGTCAGCCTCCTTCTTTTTGTCTGTCCCAATAGGACAATAAGGAGAGCTCAGGGAGTCAAGCTGTGGGTGCGGCTGGGACTCCATCTTTAGTATGTAAAACAAGCTGATCCATCTTTTTGCCACCTCATCCTTGCTACACGAATAAGTATATTTAGAATAGCTGATATGCCTAGTTATTCATCCTAATGTGAAGCTGCTTTCATGGCATGAACCAAGTAAATGCTTCTTTTTGCCACTTCAGCTTATTTAGGTCTGATGAAATAGAAATAGCTCAACTGCAAAACTGATACGTATTGCACTGTACCACTAAACTTTACAGTTTACAAGATTACACCTTAGTTTATGCTGTATAGTTTGGCAAATAAAATAATGGTGACAACCAAATTGATGTCAATATGCTGCACTGCTGACAGCATAGAGCACTGATTGGCACCAATTAGCAACAGATGTCAGCAATATGTGTTAGTCCCAGCCTCAAACCCCAAAGAGTCGTGACTTATACCATTTAAACAAACAGTACAAGAGAGATCACTTTAAATCTGAAGGAAATATCATTCAACAATAGCCACAGCAAATGTTATAGGCCATATCCAGCGCAAACCCATGCTAATGTAATACAATCTAAATGTCTGCTACAAGCTCTTGCTCAGGCATCTGTGTGTCCTTTGAGGACAATGTCTTCCAGTGGGAAGTCCTGGGATGTTTTCCCAGCGGGACTGTGATACTGTATTTGGTGGGGGGTGGGGCAGACGAAAAATGAGGCTGTGAGATCCTCAAGCTGCTTCTTGATTCAAAATGGCAAAAGGTCACCACTGCTGCCATAAAATAAACAGCAGTGACAGTGTCAGGTAAGATCACAGTCACTTGTCTTTGTCAGCAGGTCAATATCTTGTCAGTGTCTGTCATCTGCCTTACACAATTACTTGTATAATTGTCTTTGTATGTATATGCATGTAGGCTCTTATGGAGAAAGGACGAGCAAACACAAACTGGGGAGCTCCAATATACTTTAAAGTCAACGTGAAATAAAAACCGACCCAATTTACTTGCTTAATCCATGTTCCTGATCTTATTGTGATTGTGTTATTGGTGCACATTATTTTAAATAAATAACAAAAAACTGTCTTCGTAATCTTTCATCAAAATGTAATTACTTACTCTGAAACAACTTTCCTTTTCAAATGATATCTCCTTTTACTGTTCTGCCAACCCCTCCACCCACCTGTCATATAGAGATCACTTTTTAATCAATTATTAGTGGATAAAAAAAAAGAAAGAAAGGTTTTTCTTGTTGATTATCCTGTTTCACTAGGAAATGCATCACAGTTCAGAAGTAACATGTGTTGAGCATACTGTTTCCTGTTGACTTTAAATGTGTGGCTTAGAAGGAGAATCCAATTATGCCAGATAAAAATTAGAATTATGTTTGAACTGAATATTATGCTAATGCTGATAGTTTGTCTATCAGAATTGTTTGTCATCTTTTCCTTTCTGCATAGGAATTAACACAATTTGTTGATGGTGGCAACTTTATTGGAAGCTTGTGTATGACAACATTATAAATGTTCTGTTTGGATACACAAGGGCGTAGATTCCAGGGGGGATGGGGGTGAAGCATTTGTCATGGTCACCCCCCCAATATTTATACCATGATCATTGGAAACAAGTAAATGCTTCACACTGCAACCCCACCCCAATGTTCAAGCCAAATCTACACCATTGTGAATACATATACACTACCGGTCAAAAGTTTTGAAACACTTGACTGAAATGTTTCTCATGATCTTAAAAATCTTTTGATCTGAAGGTGTATGCTTAAATGTTTGAAATTAGTTTTGTAGACAAAAATATAATTGTGCCACCATATTAATTTATGTCATTATAAAACTAAAATGTAATAATAAATAATACGTTTTTTGAAATTGATGACTTAGATCAAATAATAAAGAAAAGCAGCCAATAAGTGCCCATCATAGATGGGAACTCCTTCAATACTGTTTAAAAAGCATCCCAGGGTGATACCTCAAGAAGTTGGTTGAGAAAATGACTACATGTCTGCAAATTCTAGGCAAAGGGTGACTACTTTGAAGATGCAAAAATATAACACAGTTTTAATTTATTTTGGATTTTGTTTAGTCACAACATGATTCCCATAGTTCCATTTATGTTATTCCATAGTTTTGATGACTTTACTATTATTCTAAAATGTGAAAAACAATTATAATAAAGAATGAGTGTTTCAAAACTTTTGACCGGTAGTGTGTGTGTGTGTGTATATATATATATATATATATATATATATATATAATTGTTCATATTCAAATCCATTATCTGCATATGCGTGTATTGCACCTTCATATAGAAAACTGTGTAACGGGAACACTGCACTTCTGATAACCTGCCCATTCTGTAGCATTTTCCGCTGGGCTATTCCTCTCTTGTCTCAATAGCAAATATATGTCAAAAGCATATCCTGCCTACAATATAATGGCTAATGTTTTTTCTGTTGGAGCAAAACCCTTTCAGAAGTGCATTGCCTTCAGGAAAAACAAAAGAGAAAAAAACAAAAAAGAGGATGCAAAACTAAATGAAGCGTGAACGTTCTCTCATGACATTATGTCAAGGCTTGCAGCAAGTTGCATATAAGTCTCTGTGCCGGTGGACTGCGTGGATCCAGCATGCTAATACACAGACAGTGTTCTGACCAAAGCCTAATATGGCTCATTATTTCCTTTTTCTTAGAAGAAAAACATAAAAATTGAAAGTTAAATAGGGTGACCATATTGCTGTTGTCCATTATGGGGGTGTTATTCATTAAATTTATTTAATACATTTAATTAACATTAAAATGAATACATTTAATAATTGCAATAAAATAAAATACAACAACATAAATTTAAAACTGGAAAGATCAGATGTCATACTACTACACTTCACACGTGTTAGTCCTCCTGATGTTCCCAAGTGTACTTCCTTGAAAATAAAATTTTTATGACAAACTCTCATTTAGCTGATGTTGCTTTTCATATAATATTTAGTATGGATAGTATATGAGTAGAGACGCAGAGCTTGTTTCTCCACTAACATGTCCTGACCTGTGTTTATTGTATTTTTTACATGCAAGTGCCAGCTTTATAGGTCATATACAGAGGTTGCGCTACAAATATCTGACGGACTTTGTAAAAATGTCCATAATTGTTTATTTTTATCCGTCATATTATTTTTAATTCCCCTGATACGTAGTATATTTGATGTTGTCTCGATATAGTCAACATTTTCAGTTAAAAATTAAAATCCGTAGTAAGCGTGAGTCTGATGAAAGTAGTAATTGTATAAATTATTTAATAATTTGCAGAGTTGGGGAACGTACTTTTAAAAGTGTACTTACGTTATTGATGTTTCTGAATAAGAGCGGCAGAGCACTCTGGCAAAAAGTGCCATGAAAGAGTGCGCACTCTGCCAGAATAATCACATAAGGATACGTAAACATGTGAAACTGATGTGCAGTATCAAATACACCAGATGTATTATAGCCCTAACTCTGGACAGCACATCAATATGAAGACAAAGCCAAATCCAAGACATTTTTAGCCTATTTTTAAATTCTGGCCAGATGCTTTTTTCAGGTTTGAAAAAGAGGACGCATGGTCACCCTAAGGTTAAATAATGTTAAGAGTAGTGTGTTATCTGTCTATGATAAGTCACCAAGTTTTTTAGGCAAAGTGATAGATTTTCAATTGGTAGCAGGGCGTCAGATGATATCTAGGAATTTTTGAAGGACCAAAACAATTGTGAAGATGATCCTAAAGTCTTCCATTTGCCGATATCAAATGTTTGCTTGTTCACAGTTTGCTTATTTTATTCACATCCTTGCTATTACTGCCCTCTGCATGAGTCTAGATGAAATTCACACCACACTTCAAGGAATGTTCAGGGTTCAATACAAGTTAAGCTCGATGGACAGCATTTGTGGCATAATGTCGATTACCAAAGAAAATAATTATGACTAGTCTCTGATAAAGCTGATAAAGCTTGTCTGCAAAAAAAAAGAGGTTGAAGTAACGTCCATGTTAAGACCATGTTGGAGCTGAGCAGGTAGTTTGCCAAACCGCTGACTTGAATCAGCAGAAGAATATACAGTACGTTTGTCTCCTTCCTGCATTACTCTAATAGTGATTTTTGGTTCTTCTTTTTTTTATACAAAACTAAGGGACAAGTTGAAATTATTTTGTGGCAATCGACATTATGCAACAAATGCTGTCCATTGAGCTTATCTTGTATGGAACCCGGAACATACCTTTAACCCAGCCCTGCGATGCCCTGATACTTCCCATATGTGTGTGGTGAATTTCCGTTATACCTCACAAAAAGTATAACGCTCAAAGAGGGTTCTTATAAGTATCCATGTATTGATCAGTATTATTTTATATACTATGCTCCTTTGGCATTTTATTGGTTGCTCTACTTCCCTATAAAAGTGTTGTTTTGTTTTGTGATATTACAATTCTGCTTGGCTTCTTTGATGTCATTATTTCCTAAGCAAGCTCATTTTGCTGCCTCTGCTTTGCTTACGGATCTTAAAGTCATATGATCTTTAAAGCAAGTGGATAAATATTCATTTATTTTTCTTTCTTCCTCCCCAATGCAGCCCTCTTCCTCTGTAGAGACTCAGGATGTAAGAATACCTTAATTCGACCTTTTCTTACACAAACACACCCAGTCTTGTGCTATACCTTCGTACCTTTTGTAGAGGCCAGAGAGTAGCTGTGTGGGGCACTTTTGTTGAACGGTGGGAGGGAAAGAACACCGGGGTCCCAAAAACTATTTATATGTTTACGTTTTAAACCACGGATGACAAAGAAGTTTATTTGAGAATTTGAAAGTGCTGTCATTTTATGCAACCAAATCTGTTGCTCTCTACCAATTCGTAGTCTCTTTGCTTTGTGTCAAATGCTCCAAAAGACAAGTCTGACTTCCATTCACATTTATAGATCGTTGGGGTAAAGTTAGCTTATCAACGGGGAATTAGGAGGTGTGGTTTTGGCAGTTTAAAACCAGCCAAAGGGCATGAATAATTGTTCTACGTATATTTATTTTAGGATAGGAAAAGTGGTAGAGCAGACAGCGACGCAAAAAAGAAACCCTCTTTTAGGTCCATCAGTACAACCCTGGCCTCCAGCATCAAGAGACGTAGGTCCTCCAAAGACACGGTAAGGAGGTTAAGGAATGGCATCTCTTTTTACTCGGCCGGTCTCTCTACATCTATTCCCATCTGTCTTTCTCTCTCTGTATCTACTTTCTTCTGTCTTAAATGACATGTCATGTCTTAAAACCAAGAGAGTCCCATTCCTCTCTGGTTATTCCTCCATTCCTGGCATCTCGGCCATGGCCACGTGTCTGTCAGTCAGCCATTGAGTCACCATCCAGATCCCATCTGTCAGTTAGTTAGTTCACTTAAGCGCACAGCCATCCTTAAGAGCAAATCCAAAAGGTTTTAGGACCTAAAGAATCAGGGAATTTGAAACATGGTTTTATACCAAGGGCAGTTTTGTTCCAAGAGGAGGGGGCGCTGCACAATGCCTGATGTTTCTGGGCTGCTTCTCTTCCTATTGCAACCTCTGGATGTGGAGTGTGTGGGTGGAAATGTGTGCCTAATTTTTTGTGTGATGTGTTTATTTGTGTGGGTGTGTGTGTGTTTCTTGCTCTCGTAACCTGCCTGATGTGATTGATTTGACCAGTCTCCCAAAATTTTGCGATGTTTGTTCCCTTCGAAGGCATGCTTTGGTGTTGTGGTGTTTGATCAGAGCAACCGATACCATGCAGACTAACTTTTCTCGTTTAAACAGCAGAGCTTCCCTTTCAGGGTTTGGAATCATCAATTAACAACAACTCTCTTTTGTTTTATTTAAGGTCCTGACAAAGATGATTTAAAGGAATAGTTTACCCGAAAACAAAAATGACCCTCATGTTTTTCTAAGCCCGGAACGCTACATTGAAAGTAGACAAAGACCAGGGACTGTCAAGCTCCAAAAACGACAACACGACAACATGACTTTACACTTAAATTGCAGTCTGTTATACAGCTTTAGAAGACTTAGCATATACAGGTTTAAAATGACATGGGGGTGAGTAAATGATGACAAGAGTTTCATTTTGGGTGAACTATTCCTTAATAGACCGTTATACAATCAAGATTTAAGTTCTTTTCCCTTCCTTTACAGCAAGTTCTGTATAAGAGCATCAAACTGGTTTTGACATCAATAGAACTCTGTATTTTTGAGGCAAGGAATTGGACAGCTGTACAATTTGGCGTCCACTGTTCTGTAGTGCCAATACCAAATCATCATACCCCTTTAGAATAGTCACTTTTGTTTTTTGTCTTACAGTCTGAAATAAAAACCCATTATATAAAATATTTACAAATTTTACCTTACAACATTTAAGTAACGAAAAAAAGGCACCCATTCCAGAAATGTGTTAAAGATGAACAACTAGAATAACAGGGTTTGAAAAGTGATCATACACCTGGATTTAATACTTCGTAGAGCTACCTTTTGCTTCAATAACAGCCATCAGTCTGTTTGTGTTACGTCCCCTAGGGGTTAGGATGCAACAGATACAAGGGAGATGTACCTCCTTGCACAACCGTCAGACCAAAACCCAAAAATAAGACAAAGATCATAAATCAAATATTGGCTTTATTGGAAGAAGTGCTTTTAGAATGGAACAAAGCAGCAGGTATTTTGATTTCGGGGTGACCCCTGGCCCAAAATAATAAACAAAACAATTTGGAAAGAGAAAACAAAAGAATAATTAACCTTGGTGAACCACCTGCACATCTTTAGTTGTCGAGCAGAATGCCACAGATTTTCCTCAAGAATTTGGGTGCATCAATTTTCCCTTCAATCCTGACCAACTACACCCCCACAACATAATGCTGCCACCACAATGTTTCACAGTAGGCGTGATATGTTTTGGGCAGTGTGTAGTGTTTGGTTTTCTCCAAATATAGCGCTTGGAGTTCAGTCCAAAAAGTTACATTTTTGTCTCATCTGACCATGGAGGATTCTGATGCTGCCATATGGCGCAAGGAAGAATGGGCAAATATTCCCCAATCTAGGTGCACAAAGCTAGCAGATAAATATCCTAAAAGACTGTCATTAAAGCAAAAGGTAGCTATACGAAGTATTAAATCAAGTATTACATTTTTTTTGTTACTTGAATGTGGTAAGGCAACATTTGTAAATAAAGCTGGAAATAAATTGATGTTTAATTTCAGGCTGCAAGACAAAAAGTGACTATTCCAAATGAGTATGATTTTTTTTTTATAGGTACTGTACATGTACACTAGCAGAACACTCAATTTAAAAAAATCAGTCACAGAGAGAATCCTGAATGAAGTTTACAATGGTGATAAATAAGAAAAATTGGAATTTTGGGATGGTGGGGTGGTCAACGGTTAAGAAAGGACACTGCAATCTATGTGAAAAGAGAAATACGGTGTAATCATCCAGTGTTTAATCATCCTTTTATTTTGATTTCAGTGTTGCCTCTTTCTCTATATAAATGGATGTATATGGATTTATAACTGTTGACGTCCCCCACATGATGTACATGCTACACAGCCTCTATCTTCCTCTGCAAGCATGCAATATATCTGTTGTAGAAGTAGAGACTGTGTTTTGGTTGCCCTAGTAGAAGTAGTTGCATTTTTTGTGTGGTAGTGATGATACACACACTTTGTTCTGAGTCACTGTCTCTTTTGCTGATCCACTGTCTCTCACCAGGGGGCACTGTGGGCTTGATTTGGAAGTGCCAACAGCAAGCCTTCTAAGTGAACATAACAAGAACTCTTTCATGCTCTCTAAGCCGTGCTAAGGGCATTCTTGATGCAACACCAAGGCTGGGAAGAAAAATGCCTTCCGGTGTCATCAGAAGTATTGCTGAATATATCTATTCTGCAATATGATGATGATGATGATGATGATGATTTTGACGATGAGAGTTTTCGCCTTAGAATTTGTTTGCATCTTTGATCTTATAATTTATAAGAGGCTTAATTAATTGCACTGCCATTGCAATAAAAACAGTAAGCTATAAAAGAGGACACATGCTAATTACTAGTAATGTATATATTTATATATACAGTAAATGCAAGAAAATAGTTTCTGTACCTGAAGCTCCTATTTTTCTTACATGTACAGTAATAGACAATACGTTTTCGTCAGAAATTTGGAATCTGACGCTTAAACACCCAAAAATGCATGTGTCCTTATTTGTTGCAGAATATTTGTTATTCTTTAAAAAAAATAAAAATAAAAAAAAAGCAAAGCAATCTAAAAACTCATTTGCTGCTGCTTTTCCATCCGTATACCCATTTCTGCTTATTGAATATTGATTCCTTACACACTGTTATCAGACTGCACATTGCAGTCAGTCGTGATTGACAGGTTGTAAGATAATTGAACTTTATTGACAAAAGCCATTTATGGTTTTGACCCAATTCTGTAAAGCTCCCACAGTTTAACCAAAGAAGCTCTCTGTGCCTCACTTTCACAGTTTTGCCACAGCAAGGATCAATTTAAAACACATTATGAAATTATACCGTTTGATTGAATGATATTAATTTAACTGTCCTTGCAGTTGCAACATGTCAAGCCTCATTGAGAGACATTTTATAGCTTACAGAAATGAAAAATGAAAGCCATTCTGACTGGGCACCTGCATGTGGTTGGGTGTTTTGCCAGCCCAGCACTGCAGATGACCATGTGAGAAAACAGCTTGTTGCCCTTCTAACACATCTACGCTGGGAAAGATGAAACAGGAACTTCAGCTGAATGAGATTTTAAATCAAAACTGAAAATGCTGATATAGATTTAGAATAGCCCCAAGAACTATTTGGACATCTAAGTCACAATTAAAAATATATGAATGGCATTGCATTAGATATCAAACAAAATATCAAACCAAGTGGTATGTTTAAATAATGCTATAGCTTTTCTTAAAACTAACTTTTCTTAGCCATTTTGCAATTAGGTACTTGTGTGCACAGTGTGTTTTTAGGATGTATGAAGTTAGTTCTCCTCAAGTTCACACAAATGTCCCTGCAGAGTAACCAGAGGTGCAGTTTAACATAAAATGAAGACAAAAACTATTTGGACACTTTCTGGTTGTCCAACTTACCGGAACATGTCCTTAAGTTTGACAACCAGAAAGTAAAATAATGCCAGTTGGTTTGATATTTTGATATTTTGCTCTCTAATGCAATGACATTTCATACATTTTAAAAGAATATTCCGTGTTCAATACAAGTTAATCTCAGTCGCCAGCATTTGTGGTATAATGCTGATTACCACAAAAATCTATGTTACAGTGAGGCATTTACAATGGAAGTGAATGGGGCTGATTTTTGGAGAGTTTAAACAGAAATGTGAAGCTTATAAAAGCACGTACATTCATTTTTCTGTTAATACATGTGTATTAATTAAGCTGTAAAGTTGTGTAAATCGTCATTTTAGAGTTTTAGTGTCTGTGGTGTTACGTTGTCATGGCAACGAAGTTGTAAAATTGGATATAATGTTACACAAAAAAGATTAACAAGTGTTTAAATCACACCAAAATCATGTTAAAACACATATTGTATACATTTTGTGGCAACACTTTTGAAACAGTGAGTTTTTTTTATGTTTACAGATTGGCTCCATTCACTTCCATTGTAAGTGCCTCACTGTAACCCAGATTTTTGATTTTTATAAGAAAATGAGGGACGAGACGAAATTAATTTTTGTCGTTTGAAATGCTGTCGATTGAGATTCGCTTGTACTGAACCCGGAATATTCCTTTAAGTGTGGCTTCCTTTTTGGGGCCACTGTAGCTATAAAAATAGATTAAAACAAAAGTTATTGGGTGACCTAAAACCATCTCACAGTGGAGACCCTGTTTCTTCCATCTTTTAATATTATTCTGAATACCTCCTAAGGCAGCAGGACAGCTGCAAGAACACTTCTCTTTAAAATATTTATAAACCTTTTTGGATGTAATAGCCTCAACCTTCTGAGTCATGCCCTAAAGGCAGATTAAGTTGACATCTGAAAGATGGAATGTTTGAGTCATCATTTTGCATTCACTTGCTACGTGCTGCCTTTGGGGGTAAAGAAGGAACTTCGTCTGGGCTATGGGGGGGGGAGTAAAGGTAATAGGTGCACTAATATTCTTTATGTGTTTTCTACCTGTCTCTCTCTCTCTCTCTCTCTCTCTCACTACAGCAATTCCCACCCACAGACATTACGGGCCAACTCAACTTGTCTGACCCATCTGTCAGCACAGTGGTGTGAGGCAAAGAGAGGGAGAGTTTAGAAAGTGATAAAGACATGTTCATTCTTTAGAAACAAACAAGATGGACCTTGAGGGGAAAAGAGTTGTATTCCCACTCCTCTAGATTTGCACAATGGATCCATCACGAACGAGAACAACTGAGCCAATTCACTTTTATGGGGAGCCAACAGACCTCTTCATCAGATGCAGAACCCATCAGTATGGCCGACTGCAGGGGATGGCATGCCACTGCAATGCAGTGGAGTGCTGCGAACACACAAACACATACACCTTCACAGCTTGATACTAAACTTATTATACATTATACAGTTCTGAATAAATTTGTTCTGTTTATGTAGAAACATTTCTTAATAGTATAGTGATTATTTTTATGTTGATTAAGTGGTTTAAGTATTGTACAGTATAATTTGATTACAATTATTTAGAACAAACAGATTTCTTCATTTGTAGAGGCCGATTCTAAGGCCAGTATTTAACAAACTAACTAGTTGTAGTAGGTATTAAGTTTAATTCATCATTTACATATGACTTTGAAACATATTTATCTACTTTAAACATTTAGTTTTACTTGCTTTTTGTTTACTGTTTTCCATTATTTGTCTATCTATAAAACGAAATATCAGCCAATGAAGTGAATTCAAATATCATTTTCTTTGCCCATGAGAGGAACTTTTTTAGCCAGCCAACCCTAAGCATGTAATATGCATGCAAATTTATTCTTCAAGTCTTATGGTAAACAAATATATACACATCTATAAATCATCCACCCTCTTCCCAACATAAAGAATTGATACAGCATTATTAATGTTTAAAATGTAATATTTTAGGTCTGATAAGTGGATTATTGTACTTTGCACACCACTTTATTACAAACTCTCCTTCCATCTACCCTAAATGTGACATCTTAGAAGAGTTCTTCCTCTTTTAAAGTCCTTATGCAGTTTTTCTCAGCTTCAGTCTAAAGGGTGCATCAAAGGGCCCGGTTTTCCATCTAACTAGCATTTGGCCTCTCACGCAAACCATCTCTATGTCATCCTCGAAGATGAATTTAGAGACCTTTTACATGAGAAAACCCCAAGTGCTGTCCTACTTTTGATTCTGGTGCTACAGTTTTTGTATACACCTATTGGTTAGATGTAAAAACTGGCCGTTTCCCAAGTTCTGGGGTTGAGAAACATCAACAAAGCTGCACTAATAAAGACTGCTTACTGTAAATGTTCACTCACTGCTATTTATATAAACTGTGGAAACTCCCCTGTAAGAGATATCACTTATCTAGCACTTTAATGTGAATTTTGTCAGAAGCTATATGCATATAGAAATTATGCAATTTGCCAAATGTTGATTGTAATATTCATACTTGATATGAAAATGCACATTTGAGAATGCGAAATATGTAAAACTGTCAGCTGTTTGTTTTTAACAAATCAGTTCTTTTTTAGTTGTCATATGGATATCAAAACTGAGATTTAAAAAGATTTATTTCAGAAATATAAGCTCAACCTTGTCAAACTCCTCCTGTACATACATTCTCTGTTGACTACTATAATTTCAAATGGGCTTTTGCTTTTACTGTTTTTAAACTGACAGGTGTATAACGGTATGTTTTTCTCAATGCTTGGGTCAATGAATGTGGTTTGTTGAAGGCCTAATCAGTGTAAACTTCTTGGACTACTAGATTGTCATGTGATTTTGAGAAAATGTTGATAAAAAGGAGTGTTTTTATGAGAAACTGTCACATTGTAAATGACACACACACACACAGTCATTCAAATTATGTCACATATCTACATGCATAAACACACATATACTGAGAGTTAGTCTTATTCTGTGTGCTACATCTATGTTCAAGTTAATTTGAGATATTTCCTTAAATGAAAACATGTTTGCATTTTGAAAACAATATATGTATCTTTACCTAGCATATCTGTGTGTGCCAATAAAATTGTGCCATGTCAGCTGCAGACCACAATACACTGTTTGTCTTCACCATATTTTATTAAATCAATTAATACACATCAGAGATAGATAGAACAATAGAACGATAGATAGAACGACAGATAGATAGATAGATAGATAGATAGATAGATCACAGAACGATAGATAGAATGATAGATAGATAGATAGATAGATAGACAGAACGATAGATAGAATGATAGATAGATAGATAGATAGATCGATAGATAGATAGGTAGATACAACGATAGATAGATACAACGATAGATAGAATGATAGATCACAGAACGATAGATAGATAGATAGATAGATAGATAGACAGATAGATAGATCACAGAACGATGGATAGAATGATAGATAGATAGATAGATAGATAGATCACAGAACGATAGATAGAATGATAGATAGATAGATAGATAGATAGATAGATAGATCACAGAACGATAGACAGAACGACAGATAGATAGATAGATAGATCACAGAACGATAGATAGAATGATAGATAGATAGACAGATAGATAGATCACAGAACGATGGATAGCATGATAGATAGATAGACAGATAGAATGATAGATAGATAGATAGATCGATAGATAGATAGGTAGATACAACGATAGATAGATACAACGATAGATAGAATGATAGATCACAGAACGATAGATAGATAGATAGATAGATAGACAGATAGATAGATCACAGAACGATGGATAGCATGATAGATAGATAGACAGATAGAATGATAGATAGATAGATAGAATGATAGATAGATAGATAGATAGGTAGATACAACGATAGATAGATACAACGATAGATTGAATGATAGATAGATCACAGAACGATAGATAGATAGATAGATAGATAGATAGACAGATAGATAGATCACAGAACGATAGATAGAATGATAGATAGATAGACAGATAGAACGATAGATAGATAGATAGATAGATAGATCACAGAACGATAGATAGAAAGATAGATAGATAGATAGATAGATCGATAGATAGATAGGTAGATACAACGATAGATAGAATGATAGATAGATCACAGAACGATAGATAGATAGATAGATAGATAGATAGATAGATAGATAGATAGATAGATCACAGAACGATAGACAGAACGATAGATAGATAGATCGATAGATAGATAGATAGATCACAGAACGATAGATAGAATGATAGATAGACAGAACGATAGATAGATAGACAGATAGACAGAACGATAGATAGATAGATAGATCGATAGATAGATAGATAGATAGATCACAGAACGATAGATAGAATGATAGATAGATAGATAGATCGATAGATAGATAGATAGACAGATAGATAGATCACAGAACGATAGATAGAATGATAGATAGATAGATAGAACGATAGATAGATAGATAGATAGATCACAGAACGATAGATAGAATGATAGATAGATAGATAGATCACAGAACGATAGATAGACAGATAGACAGAACGATAGATAGATAGATAGATCGATCGATAGATAGATAGATAGATCACAGAACGATAGATAGAATGATAGATAGATAGATAGATCGATAGATAGATAGACAGATAGATAGATCACAGAACGATAGATAGATAGATAGATAGATAGATAGACAGATAGATAGATCACAGAACGATAGATAGAATGATAGATAGATAGATAGACAGATAGAACGATAGATAGATAGAACGATAGATAGATAGATAGATAGATAGATAGATAGATCACAGAACGATAGATAGAATGATAGATAGATAGATAGATCGATCGATAGGTAGATACAACGATAGATAGAATGATAGATCACAGAACGATAGATAGATAGATAGATAGATAGATAGATAGATCACAGAACGATAGACAGAACGATAGATAGATAGATAGATAGATAGATAGATAGATAGATAGATAGATAGATCACAGAACGATAGACAGAACGATAGATAGATAGATAGATAGATAGATAGATAGATTGATAGATAGACAGAACGATAGATAGATAGATCGATAGATAGATAGATAGATAGATAGATAGGTAGATACAACGATAGATAGAATGATAGATAGATAGGTAGATAGATAGTTAGATAGATAGATAGATAGATAGATAGATAGATAGATACAACGATAGACAGATAGATAGATAGATAGATAGATAGATAGAACGATAGATAGATAGTAGATACAGATAGATAGAATGATAGATAGATAGGTAGATAGATAGTTAGATAGATAGATAGATAGATACAACGATAGACAGATAGATAGATAGACAGATAGATAGATACAACGATAGGTAGATAGATAGTTAGATAGATAGATAGATAGATAGATAGATAGATAGACAGATAGATAGACAGATAGAAAGATAGATCACAGAACGATAGATAGAACGATAGATACATACATACACACTCACACACACACACACATACATACACACACACACACACACACACACATACCACTTCCACTATTCATTTCCAAGAAAGTTCAATATCAGCCACAGCCAGTGTTGGAGAGGTGGACATACATAAATTAGTCATCTACTTTCTGAGGTAGTGGTCAGAAACGTGACTGCTTTTTTATCTCAAAATTAATTTGAAAGTATGAGGACAACGCCTGACAGCATATTTAAGAGGCGGTAGGAGGAGGACGGGACACCTCTTCAGGAAAACACTGACGTCTCTAACAGGTGAGTAGTTTAGTCCTTGTTGTGCTAAATGAAATCATTGCTGATTGATTTAATCTGCGATACTGGTTTAAATGTTACCTTCACGTTTCCTGCGGTGCGGGTGTTTGATTATGGGGTGTTGCGTTTAGCGGTTTTTAAGGGCACAGTCGGTGTTCAGGTTGATACAACTGGTAATGTAACACAACATTAGGGTGACCATACGTCCTCTTTTCCCCAGACATGTCCTCTTCTTGTTTTTTTTTTTTTTTTTGTTTTTTTTTACATGAAAAAAAGCATCCGGCTTGGCTATAAATGTCCGGGATTTTGCTTTCTTCATATTGACATGCAGTTAGGGCTCTGCATCAGTTTTCGTGTTCACGTGCCCTTACGTGATTATTCTGACAGAGAGCGGCAGACTAAAGGTGCTTGGCTGCAGCCTTGTTAGGCTGGATATCTCGGCTGCTACGTCATCAAACACCGTCGAAGAATGTCTCAGTTGTGAGGACACTAGTAAGGCAGCCTCGTTTCACAGCCTTCTTTGCCATATTTTGGAGGATGCATCAATCCTTTGCCTTCAATCACCCACAATCCTTTGCACATGACCCAAATGATTTTAAAAAAAAAAGGGTGATACAAGTTGCGTCAACCTTTATGACGCTCCATACTTTTTATTTTCTTTCTTTTTATTCAAAAAGAAAAATTATAGAAAAATAAAAAATGCAAGTAGTTTAGACAATACAACAAATTAGAAGATACAAAGCACAAAAATATAAATAAATAAAATTAATAAAAGGGCAATTACATGAATTTGAAAAGCTTTAAAAGTTTTACTTTTTACAAGTCTATGGTTTAAATATAAATTCTAAGATCAGTGTTGCAAAATGTATTATATGAAGGCTTTTTTGGGTGACTAGCTTTGTGAATAAAACATTTTGCTAAAATAATTAAGGGGTTAAGGACTTTTCTGAAGTATATGAGTTTTCTAAACAAAGTAAAATATCAGAAGGTTCTAAGCTTATGGTTCGCCATGCACACTTACTAGACTGTCTCATTCTATCACTGAGTGCTGAGGAGTGCTCCAGAATGTCACCAGACCTGCTCTGCGCTCTCAGCCAGAATCATAAATAACGTAAGTAAATTTGGACTTAAAAATATTCTACTTATCAGGGAAACGTAAACTAATAGGACGGATAAAATAGATCATGATTAAAATTTTACAACCCCTTCCTCTGATATTTGTAGTGCAACATCTGTACTTGACCTGTAAAGTTGGTACTTCAATGCTAAAAAAAATGCAGAAAATACAAAAACAAAACACAGACCTGGCCATGTGAGGGGTGAAACAAGCGTCTACATTAATTATTATAAACATTTTGTTTTTTTAAGATTTACACATTTAAATTGTATACAAAATATTATAATTTTTTTAATATATGCATGATACAATAAATGTAATTTGTTAAATATATTAAATATTGTACAAATACAATGCATTAATGCATAACATAAATGTATTTTCAGTTTTAACTGTCTATTAAGCGTTGTAAAATGCAATAATGCTTAATGGGTTATTCATGAAGTAATACAATGTTAATATATGTTATATGACATAAACTACCACAAAGAAGCAATTCTGCATCTGTGCTGTTTTTATTATTATTATTATTATTATTATTATTATTATTCTATGAAAATATGCACCAGACCAGTGGTTCCCTACCTTTTTACCTTGAAGCCCCCTATACTTAAATATAGGTCTATACATACAGTATATCACCGCCATGGATATGTGCGCTCTCTCTCCTCGCGCTCTATGTGTTTGCTCGTGTGTGCGCGCGAGAGAGCACTATCACCAATGGCCGTGACAAATGCAAAATTATGATTATAATACAATGATTTTTGGGAGCGTGCATTGCCACGGATTTTGAATAACCGCGATAGACGTGATACGTGAAACGTTTCTAGCGGTTGACGTTTTCTATTACACAGTGATGCAGAGCCATGCAGCTGCTTGATGGTCTCGTTATAAAGCATCAACAAGGTATGCCCTTTTAAGAGTTTTTTACAGGCCTGGTTCCAGATCAAAAGGTTCCAGATCAAAATCACTGAGGGTGCTTCTGAAAATAGTGGGGGTGCTCTGTATATAGTGGAAAATGTATCATAATTACACATTTTGTAATAGATTAAATCATGTTTAAATGCTACTTAACGTAAAGAAAAGTTGTTGTTTTTTTTAATGTACAAAATATTTATTGCTTCTGGGTTTTTTTTTTCCCGTGATCTGTCACTGAAAATGACAGCAAAATGCTGCACCTGCAGATTAGGACATACTGATTTGCAAAATCATACACATTTATAAGTTTTGATGCAGCATTTTGTGCATTCACAAAATGCAAGGATTTTTGTGTGTTTGCTGGTATTCAAGAAAATCTGCTTGCCAATTTACAGTATTAGTCTTACATATTCAATTGAGCAGGGGTGTGCAGTTATTTTGGTACTGGGGCCACATCAGCCGTTAAGTAGAACATGGAACAGAGAAGATAAAATGTTCTGCATAGTTTAAACTTTTAAGCCCAGACATGCACTCAATGAATGATGCACAATTTTCTGAAGTGTATGGGACCATTCTGCGATTTCTTGAAGTTTTGCTGCTATACTTTCTATCATGTGTTAGTAAAACTGAATAAAGGCTTTATTTTACCAAACTTCAATGCAATGGTAATTTAGTATTCAATTTAACACTCTATATCAGGAGTCTGGTTTAAAAGTAAAATAAAATATTCGGGAAAGAGATTCTAAAAGCTTATTTTAATGTTGGCCGCAAAGTGGACCTATTCACTTATTTTATTCTCAGAACATTATCAACCTGTTTACATGCTCATGGGTCATGATGTGGCAGTGTTTGGCACTCCATTCAGCACATCACTGAATAAAACAGGCTGCATGACACTGATAAATTATTTCTGCCAGAGTAACATTCACATACAGGTGTGAGGGACTTCAACATTTTACAAATAACACAAAGAACAAACATTTTCCTCTCTCACTTGGTTTTACTTGCGTGTCCCCTCCATGCACTATTGAGTGCTAAGTTGTTGTTTATTTGTTTTTTCCAGAGAGAAAGTGTGTGCACTCGCATGTGTGGTTGCCAGATTGCATAAAGTATGACATAAGGTGAAATATTTCCAATTTGAGCAAGTATAAATCTCTGATTGGGGTGTTGCATATTTATCTGGCAACCCTGAGCATATTAAAAACTTGTGGATGCACGAAAGGTCCCAAAGCCCCATAAATGAAAGATCTAATAAAAAACATTCATGATAAATTGACCCGCAGGCAGTAGTTTGCACTGGTCTGCAACTGAGGGTGCTCTAAGTTTCGTTTGAGGGTGCTTAGCACCCTCAAGCACCCCTGTAGAACCGGGACTGGTCCCACCACCACCACCACCACCAACTCCCAAAACTAAAAATGCTCTCATCATTTACTCACACTCATTTCATCCCAGGTGTGTATGTCTTTCTGTCTTCTGCAGGACACAAATTAAAATTTTAAGAAGAATATCTCAGCTGTCTAGGTCCATACAATGCAAGTAAATGGTGACCAAAACTTTGATGCTCCAAAAAGCACAGAATGGCAGCATAAAATTAATCCATATGACTCCGGTGGTTTAATCCATGTCCACTGAAACAGTCTACTCGATTTTTGGTGAGAACCGACCAAAATATAACTAAATTTTTACGATAAACCTTGACATTACAAACTTGATTACACTTCTTAGCACCAGAGATCTTCTATACTGAGATAACAACCTCTGCGCTTCCACCATTGGAGAGAGCATAATGGTCAACTAGCGTACGACAGTAAGTCACCGTTTGCGGATACCATACAAATGAATGGAGAGAGACGTAAACTGACACCTACCTGTCACAAAATCATCATTGACTTTCCTTATGAAGCAGCAATTTTATCGTAGTAAACTCCACACATAGTTCACTTCAAAATTATTGTTTAGTGTAAAACATATTGCAGATTGGTGGACAGGCAGTTAATTAATTAACTGATGAACTGTTTCCTTACAAAAGCAGTTTAATCATCATCGAGAAGCATCTCCTTCATAAACATCCATTCAAAAAGAACGGCCTCTTGTCTTTTTGCCAGTGTACCACCCATAGAATGTTTATGGAACTGCCGCATTATGCTGTTGTATGCTAACATCTTTTGGACTAGCGATGGCAGATCCTGTGGCGTAAGAAAGTAGTTCTTAGTAGTTTTTTTTTTTTTTTTTTTTTTTTTTTTTGGACAGTCCATAGTTTTTGACTACTTATTTATTTACGTGTTCGTTTAACTGTTACCTGCAGCCAAATGCAGCAGGCTTCCCCTCCATATGGGCTGTGCTAGCGCTCTACGCATGTATCAAGCACTAGGAAGTGTAATTGAGCTTGAAATCATGATTGCGCCTAGATACGGCAATGGCAAGTTATGCAGTGGAAAAAGATGTTCTTCTAAAAATTCAGTTGTACTCTGCAGAAGAAAAAAAGTCATATACATCTGGGATGGCATGAGGGTGAGTAACTGATGAGAGAATTTTCATTTTTGGGTGAACTTATTCCCTGACCCTGAAGTATAGCAATAATAATAGAGATGCTTGCCTTAGCAAGCACTACTAATAACTATATTATGGGTGATCTTTTAAAGGACTAGTAATTCTGTTAATTCTGATATCACTGAAATAACATGGTACGGCCAACCAGCTAAACCTGAAGTGAAATGTTTTTTACTTGTTGTAATATGCTACCTAATACACCTGAAATAACCATGTCTGTGTGTTATGCTTGTTTTTTCAGACACTGTCTGGCAGTTGGTATTGGCAGTTGCTTTGTGGATAAGAAGCTTTGCTTTCTGTGAGGATGGAGGAGAGAGCAGCATGGTTATATTCGCCTGTTACTCCTGCTGGGACTTGGATGAAACACTGGCTGTTCGTTCACTGTAGGTCTAAACACTCACTGGAGGAGGCGGCTCAAAGTGACCACTGGCCATCTCACCCATTTTGCACCAGAAAGAGACTCATGGTGGCCCTTCTGGTCATCCTGGTCTTGGTTGCCATGGTGCTGCTTCTGCTGCTGAATTATTATTGTATTATGGTCTGGCATCTGTGTAAACAGGAAGAGGAGTACCCTGTTCTCCCGATGAGCACTACACCAGAGCTGGAAAATCAGGAATGACTTTGAATGAGAGCAATGCGGTAAAACCATAGACATCCGAATAGTGATTTTAGCTACATGTTTGTTCGTTGTTTGGTTTTGTTTTAATATTTGGTGCACTCATCAGGGATGCATTTTCGTGTTATGCTGCTGTGCTTTTTGTTTGGAGAACTGAGATAACACTGAAAATTACCAGGATCCTGTTGCATATTTGATGTGTGATTTGTGGTTTATGAAGGAAATAATTCGCAATTAGATTACTCAGTTCCTGAACTTTTGACTCAGTTTAGTTTTCTATTTATTCAAAATGACATCTTAGGTTTTTCATTACAAGTTGTGCCTTGGCTTGAAAATTATGTCTATTCAAAAATTGCAAAGTCACTGTATATATCTGTCTGTTTAAAAATGTTAATCGTTATCTATACTGGAGCTTTACATGTTTTCGAGACTGTTTATAAAAAGAAGGAAGAACTTGATTAACATTTACATTGGGTTTTTTTATCACAAAACTTTAAACTTTAGAAACAAGGATGTAACCAAAAGCAAAAAGTGGAAGAATCTGCCGTTGAAAACCAATTCTGATAAACCACTAATTTAAATATTTTTGTGTGTCCCTCTCAATGTCTATTGAGAAATGGTTTTGCTAAAACAAACATATTACAGTGTATTGAACATAATGTCTCAATATCACTCAAAACATTCTTCAATAAAATGGATTGTATTTTGAATCCAACATAAAAAATATCTGGTGTTTAGCCTTGCTTTATTATGGTTATTTTTCTTTGCCATATAATAAGCATTACTGCCTCTACATTCTCATGCACAGTAATTACCAAAAAATTAAAGTGATGTCATATTTGTTTGTGATTGCTAAACTGCTTGAATATTCATAGTGTTTTTTAGCACTTGGAATCGGAAATTCTTACCAGATGTAAAGTAGTGCATAGGCAGGGTTGGGGAGTAACGGAATACATGTAACAGGATTATGTATTTAAAATACAAAATATAAGTAACTGTATTCCACTACAGTTACAATTTAAATCATTGGTAATTAGAATACAGTTACATTCAAAAAGTACTTTGATTACTGAAGAGATTACTTTGCATTTTATTGTCATTTGTTTCATTTAATCTTTAGTCCTTTCAGATGGAAAACATTTATACATATAAATGATGCAATCCAAAGTGCTTTTGAACAGCGGTGAAACACTTTCTTATGATGTGTTACATTCATACGAGCAGACAGAGAAGTAAGTTTGAAGTAACTTTGGAGCAGAAGAAATAAAAATAAACCTGTGTAAATTGTCAGCTTTACGCTAAGCTAAAATGCTATTTCTAGCCATTTTACATGCACATGTTACAAAAATTGTATTCTTGATAATAATTTTTTTATTGTTTTCCTGTAAAAATATCTAAAAATCCTTAAAACAAGATCAGTTCTAACTGATCTTGTTTTAGAAACAACACTGCATAAGATATTTAGGTTTTTCAGAGTATGTATTTTTAACATGTGTATTTTGTCTTACTGTACTGGCAGAGTTTTTATAGTCAAAACAAGTGAAAAAATCTACCAGTGCTGAAGAAGTAATCCAAAGTATTTAGAATACATTACTGACCTTGAGTAATCTAATGGAATATGTTACAAATTACATTTTACAGCATGTATTCTGTAATCTGTAGTGGAATACATTTCTAAAGTAACCCTCCCAACCCTGTGCATAGGGAATACAAAATAGTGTAGGCCTGTTAATGCACTGTCCCCCTGCTCTTGGCAGGAATTATACTATTCAAAGTAAGCTGTCTCAGTCAGCCTTTGTGTAGAGGCAGTGAACATTAAGAGAGCAATGAATGGGGGAGAACATTAAAATTCTAGTCAGTTGCACTAGTGAACACTTCACAAGACAGAATTAAACAGAAGATGGCATATGATTTGGGGGTGTTCTGGAGACTTTCTTATTCTGTACTAGATTGGGATCAGTGCAGGAAATGCTGTGTTTGTGTTTTACTTCCAAAGGCAAGAAAATTGCAGTAAGCACATTTTACCAAAGTAAGAGCAACAATGCAATGCTGTGTGTTGTGTACTGCATACTAAAAGTACACTGTAAAAGTGGCAACCTGCAATTGTTATTTTAAGGAGCTACTTTATATCTATGTGCTCTAACCCTTAAAAATGACAGTAGTTTTATTGGTGTGACCTAATGTAGTCAGGTTGATTCAGTGATGTTAAATTATATTTTTGACTTGAATAAAACCAATTAATTTAGATGTTACTACATTTTATGGTTAACATTTGCTTCCGTGTAGCTTTATAACACTTCATAAAATCTCCATTTAGATTATATTCGATTTTTAGTTCGTGAACATTTACAGTGCATCTGGAAAGTATTCACAGTGCTTCACTTTTTCCACATTTTGTATTGTTACAGCCTTATTCCAAAATGGATTAAATTCATTATTTTCCTCAATTCCACAAACAATACCCCATAATGACAACGTGAAAGAAGTTTGTTTGAAATCTTTACAAATTTATAAAAAAAAAAAAAAAAAAAAAAAAAGATCACATGTACATAAGTATTCACAGCCTTTGCTCAATACTTTGTTGAAGCACCTTTGGCACCAATTACAGCCTCAAGTCTCTTTGAGTATGATGCTACAAGCTTGGCACACCTATTTTTGGGCAGTTTCTCCCATTCTTCTTTGCAGGACCTCTCAAGCTCCATCAGGTTGGATTGGGAACGTCAGTGCACAGCCATTTTCAGATCTCTCCAGAGATGTTCAATCGGGTTCAAGTCTGGGCTCTGGCTGGGCCACTCAAGGACATTCACAGAGTTGTCCCGGAGCCACTCCTTTGTTATCTTGGCTGTGGAAGATTCGCACCAGTCTGAGGTCCAGAGCGCTCTGGAGCAAGTTTTCATCAAGGATGTCTCTGTACATTGCTGCATTCATCTTTCCCTCGATCCTGACTAGTCTCCCAGTTCCTGCCGCTGAAAAACATCCCCACAGCATGATGCTTCACTGTAGGGATGGTATTGACCAGGTGATGAGCGGTGCCTGGTTTCCTCCAGACATGACGTTTGCCATTCAGGCCAAAGAGTTGACAGCCCACCTGAGCAAACTCCAGGTGGGCTGTCATGTGCCTTTTACTGAGGAGTGGCTTCCGTCTGGCCACTCTACCATACAGGCCTGATTGGTGGAGTGCTGCAGAGATGGTTGTTCTTCTGGAAGGTTCTCCTCTCTCCACAGAGAAATGCTGGAGCTCTGTCAGAGTGACCATCGGGTCCTTGGTCACCTCCCTGACTAAGGCCCTTCTCCCCTGATCGCTCAGTTTGGCCAGGCGGCCAAATGCTGGAGCTCTGTCAGAGTGACCATCGGGTTCTTGGTCACCTCCCTGACTAAGGCCCTTCTCCCCCGATCGCTCAGTTTGGCCAGGCGGCCAGCTCTAGGAAGAGTCCTGGTGGTTCCAAACTTCTTCCATTTACAGATGATGGAGGCCACTGTGCTCATTGGGACCTTCAATGCTGCAGAAATTTTTCTGTACCCTTCCCCAGATCTGTGCCTCAATATAATCCTGTCTAGGCAGTCTACAGACAATTCCTTGGACTTCATGGCTTGGTTTGTGCTCTGACATGCACTGTTAACTGTGGGACCTTATATAGACAGGTGTGTGCCTTTCCAAATCGTGTCCAATCAACTGAATTTACCACAGGTGGACTCCAATCAAGTTGTAGAAACATCTCAAGGATGATCAGTGGAAACAGGATGCACCTGAGCTCAATTTTGAGTGTCATGGCAAAGGCTGTGAATACTTATGTACATGTGATTTTTTTAGTTTTTTATTTTTTATAAATTTGCAAAGATTTCAAACAAACTTCTTTCACGTTGTCATTATGGGGTATTGTTTGTAGAATTTTGAGGAAAATAATGAATTTAATCCATTTTGGAACAAGGCTGTAACATAACAAAATGTGGAAAAAGTGAAGCGCTGTGATTACTTTCCGGATGCACTGTAAATTTAAAAGTGCACTCAGTAATTTATTTGAACATCAATTTGGACTTACACTGACACCTAGGTGCCTGGATGCAGCATCATTCAAATACAAAAGTTTTCAGTTACAGATGCCATTGTAGAAATTCACTATTCACAGTCGTGATTACTTTAATCCTTGAGTGAAAGTGTCCAATAACAGGGTGGTTACTGAGATTGAGCAGACTATTTAGCCCAAGGCCGTGCACTTGTTTTAAAATGCATGGGTGAAATTGGAACACCTATGGCGGATGTAGAAAGGAAGTTCCGCCTTATAGGTAAAAGAGCCAAACACCTTTTTAGAAACAGACATCACCTGTTGGTCAACTCAAGAATGCGCATGTGCATTGGCTGGACCGGCCTGAAAAATAGTATTTTAGTGTGATCTGAGCTAACTAAGGACAATTTATGATACCACTGTTTTCCGATTTTACAGCCGAATTTGAAATATTTTCTTTGATCACAATCTTGACCTACTGTTTTGTAGATTTAGATCTTTTCCCATTCATGTAGTTGTACTTGTATGGCGCTTGTATCCATAGAAAATAGCTGCCTGGGAGTCTTCCCAAGATGGCCGCAGAGTGGGCTGGTCATGTAATCCTAACATGGCAGCCCCTATGAGTGGACCCTCTCCATGTAGAATAAAATTGCTTTTATGAGGCTACTGATATGACTGGAGTTGTCATCTCATGCAAGTGCTCCAGATTTTATACATATGTTTCAAAATTACAATTAATTTATTTTATAAGCTTTTTAAATGAGGAAACATTTCTGAGTGCACCTTTAAGCAAACTTAAAAAGTGTTGAAAAATACACAAATCTTTTAAAAATGGTTTAAGATAACTCTAGCAAAATTAATCATGAAAATTATAATTAACTGAGATTGTAACAAACTATTGTATTCTTGAAATTAACATTTTGAGTACTTTTCAAATGTTCTTCATAACAACAAAATATATATTTTATATATTTAAATATTCATAACAACATTTGTTTTTTCTCTTTCTATAGTTTAGTGACTGAAAGAACACAGGCAGAACCACACTTCAAAACATGCTAAATTAATGTTTCAAATATTCTATCTAAACAATAGAGCAAATTTTAACATTGAACAGAAATGTGAATTAAAGTGAAAAAAGTGGTCTGACAGATTATTTTTATTTTTTTATTTGTTTCACAATTCTGATTGGGAAGCGTAAGTGTTAATATGGATCTTTAACACTCAAGTTACTAATGTTTCTTCCATTTGAACTTCTTTGAACAAAAGAGGTTTTTGTACTCTTTTGTTGGTGGATAAAGGAACAGAGTGGGTGGTCAGGGTGGCATTTGCTCCTCCACCATCAGAATTACAACAGTCAGACCCCAGCTCCACTGATGGATAAACCGTGCTGCAAGTTTGTTGTCTCAGGGACGCTCCTTCTGTTTGGAATTGTGTCTATTCTACTCCTTACTGTATCTGTAGATGAAATAAAAGAACCCCCAGAGTACATGGTAAGTAATGTAATTCTTTCTTTGTTTCAGTTTAGTTACACAATGAATCTTAATTAGAGGAAGGCAAATGTTAGAGGAATTGTGGTGTTTTGTGGGAAATTCAGAATAATATATAATTTCATTTTCACATCCATCATTCAGATACTCAGGAATGCATATCCAAGCAAAGCTCATTAACCATTAGGCCCTAGATGGTAACATCAAAGCTGAAGGGTACATCATGAATCACCACCATAAGCCAATATTTGCTTCTGAAAAGACATTTTACCACCAAACATAAATACATAAATGAAATTTAGTTTACAAGCTACAGTTCCATAAATATCCTTTAGTTTTAAACATTGCTTACCAAAAAATGTACATCACTTAATCTAATCAATCAGTCAATAGATTGTATTACACATAGCATACTAATACTGGCATTATGTTCATGCTGTCTCTCCAAGCTGAGTCTGGTTCCTCCAAAGGTTTTTGTTTTTCTTCACTAACATCTTGTTGAGTTTTTGTGCCTTGCTACAGTCACCTTTGGCTTGCTCACTGGGGGCTTAAAGGGATAGTTCACCCAATTATGAAAATTCTCACATTATTTACTCACCCTCATGCCATCCCAGATGTGTATGACTTTCTTTATAAAGCAGAACACAAACAAAGATTTTTAGAATATTTCAGCTCTACAATGCATGTGAATGGCGATCAGACATTTGTAGGTCCAAAAATCACATAAAGGAAACATAAAAGTAATTCTGGTTAAATCTATATTTTCAGAAGCGATATGATAGGTGTGGGTGAGAAACAGAACAAAATTTAAGTCCTTTTTTTTTTTACTCTAAATCTCCACTGTCACTTTCACTTTCAGATGTAAAAGTGAAACTAAACAGGCACCACATGGAGAAGGTTATAGCTGCAGGCGTTGCTCCAAAAAGGGGGATGAGCTCCAAATCGCCATTGACGATACAGGGAGCCCCTAACCTAACCTAAGATTCTGCCCCCATTGGGAGGTCTCCGGCCTGCAGCTATACCTACTTGACCACATGTGGCTTTCAGATGTGAAAGTGACAGTAGAGATTTAGAGTAAAAAAAGGAATTAAAAGGATCTGTTTCTCACCCACACCTATCATATTGCTTCTGAAGATGTAGATTTAACCACTGGAGTCATATGGATTACTTTTATGTTTCCTTTATGTGATATTTGGAGCTACAAATGTCTGATCATCATTCACTTGCATTGTATGGACCTACAGAGATGAGATTTTCTTCTAAAATAATTCATTTTTGTTCTGCTGAAGAAAGAAAGTCATACACATTTGGAATGGCATGAGGGTGAGTAAATGATGAGATAATTTTCATTTTAAGGCATTAAGGCATTACAGACATTACAGTATGATTTTCTGTAAAGCTGCTTTAAAACAATGTGTATTGTGAAAAGTGCTATTCAATTAAATATGCCGACATGAGTACTAAACATGAGAAAGTAGACATTCTAGATATAGAATGTTCCTATTGGGAATCCTGCAACTGTAGCTAGTGGGGTGAAAGGTGGTAATGATTCCAGGGGGCCACAGATCCAGGAGGTCCCACAACAAATTCTAAACCGTATTTTTTTAAAAGGGGTTCCCCTTTTTTCACCCAATTTGGAATGCCCAATTCCCAATGCGCTTTTAAACACTCGTGGTAGTGATTTGCCTCAGTCTGGGTGGCGGAGGACGAATCCCAGCTGCCTCCGTGTCTGAGACCGTCAACCCGTGCATTTTATCACGTGGTTGAGAGTGTTGCCACGGAGACATGGCGCGTGTGGAGGCTTCACACCATCCACCACGGCATCCACGCTCAACTCACAATGTGCCCCACCAAGAATGAACTTTTTTTTTGGTTGTTTCTCTTTCATTGCAGTATGGAATTGTTCTGGATGCAGGCTCCTCACACACTGCAATGCACATCTACAGATGGCCGGCAGACAAGCTGAACGGCACAGGTGTGGTCACCCAGCACAGCGAGTGTCATGTTAAAGGTCAGGGAATCCAAGGTTTTGCTGAAATAGTACAGACTATTAGGTTGTTGTTATTTAGTTCTGGCTTGCATGTGTTCTTTTGGTTTAGGAGGGGGAATCTCAAGTTATGCTGGGCAGAATGGTGCAGCAGGCCGCAGCCTGGAGGGGTGCTTGAAACAGGCCATGCAGGACATTCCCAAAGATCGACATCACAGCACACCTGTATATCTAGGAGCCACTGCTGGTATGCGACTTCTGAAGTGAGTGTGTTGTAGTGTTTTTTCTTTATTCCACCACCTATTTTGCTTTATGACCTTCAGCATTCATGTTGAATGACTTTGATGGACAATGCTCTTGCTTTTTACAAAATCTACTTGAATGTAGCAAGACTTCTGACTATGTAGTTTTAAACTGTTCTGTATTTACTGCTTATGGCCGAGAGTAACCATTAACTGTAAAATAGCATCTTACAGAGCCCAAAACATGTGTGACAGACTAGCCATCGGCAGCGACTTCATCTGACATTTGCCAATTACCTTCTTTCCTATGCCCTAACCTAGGCTTTTATGGACCCCTAAAAATGTTTGATCTGTTATTTTCTATTTGTTACCTGTATCTCTCTCTTTTTTTGTTTTACAGTTTTACCAATCCTGAGAAATCAGCTAAGGTTCTTCAAAACGTAGGCGAAAAAATAAAATCCTTTCCATTCAGCTTTCAAGGAGCAGTTATTTTGAGTGGTCAAGAGGAGGGAGCCTATGGCTGGATCACTGTAAACTACCTGCTTGAAAACTTCATAAAGGTCCTATAGACCATAAAGGATTGTTTTCCTGTGCCAATCAAACTGTCCATTAGTTAATTAGACTGCCTCTTTGTCACTTATGATAGACAGGCGTATTCAGTATATCAAGCAAATAAAACATATTTTGACCAGGGTTGGGCAAAATTCAGTATTTCTCTTCATGGGTTGGAATAGAGCTCTTCAGCTGATAGTCCCAAAACCCAGAAGGCCCAGGCATACTTTGGGCGAATTCCAAACAGCAGTGAGCATCCCTATGCCCTACTTCCTCCAAAGGGCTGAGCCCTTGAAGTGGGAACTCTGGAGGGAGCAGGGCACTCGCGTCTCATGTATGGCCGTTTGGAACACCCTTGATTGAAGGGATTAATGAAAGACATAGGTCACTTCCACTTTATCTTCGCCTGAAACGTTACCATGACGACGCAACACAGCTGTTCTAAGTCAGGAATCTCTTATTTATCGCTGTTAATTTGTTGTTGCAAATAAATATAATTTTTTATAGGTTTTTTTTTTTCAAACATTGACTTTTGTGTATTATTTAAAATTGCATACTTCTGCTGTTTTAACAATAATAATAATATATCTGTAAATAAATGTATATAAAATTTATGAATGAACATTTCCCGACGAAAGTTATTTGGTGCACGAGAGGTCTTAATAATAAATAAATAAATAATACACCACAGGGTTTAGACTAGCCTACAGTAAAAATGGGCCCTGTTTTTGGAGTAACTTTATGCTTATAGCTGTCTACTATCTTATGTATGTGGACGAATGTAAACTTAATCGGAGAAGTATCTGTTATAAAAGGGCTATAGCACTTGCCCGAGAGTTTTAACATGTAATAAGTTCTGATCGACAACCTTGCTTTAAAATATATCCCGAGGACACGCCACCCAGTGTCACGTGATCATAAAAGGTCAAATTACTTCCTTGAAGTGACCATCGCATGTACTCTTTGCTAATGGCCTTGTGGAAGGGCCCTTCGTGGAGGGCTTGAGTTGCTTACTACGTTGCTTACTCGTTTGGAACACCCCTTCGTGTAGTGTCCCCTTCCTGCAGTGCCCTTCAAGGGTGCAAAAACGCTATTTGGAATTCACCCTTTGTTTTTACGCATTCCGGATTGCCTCGTGCCCGGTCGACCGTGTTGCCTTTCTGAACGAATACGAACGTGTTTAACAATTTAAAAGAACCCTATGACATTGCATCCTTTCGAATTAACTGAAATTGCATTAAATCAAATGTATGATTAAAAACTAAACTTAACAACGGTTATGTTGATTTAAATCCAGTTTGATTCTTTTTCCTTAAATTCACATTTAAATTGCAATTTTATATCCTGTTTGCTGCCACAATTCAAATTTCGGAACTGAATTGCAATTGAATCAGCATTCTTAATATATATTTCTTAATGGGTGCACACCATGACTGCCAAATCATTAAAAATGATTGGGCTCTCTAGTGGCCAATTTCTATCTTTCTTTTCTCCTCCTCACTATATAGTATGGCTACGAGGGCAGTTGGCTTAATTCTGGCAGAAAAACAGTGGGAGCACTGGATTTGGGAGGGGCGTCTACGCAGATCACCTTTGAGACCCCAGAGACGATTGAGGACACGGAAAACCACATGACCTTGCGTCTCTACGGGCAGGAGTATTCTCTCTACACACACAGTTACTTGTGTTATGGTAAAGAAGAAGCCCTGCGCATGATATTGGCGAACCTCGTTAAAGTATGATATTATGATACCATTTACAGTTATTTTAATGTCAAAACTTTTTGTGATTTATTTTTGTCAGGTGATGTAATAAGATCACAATTTACATTCATCAAGTGCTTCTCATGTCAGTTACAGGGTAATACAAGTGTGGTGTACCATCCCTGCTACCCATCTGACTTTGCTGAATTCTTAAAGCTGGAGAAAATATTTGACTCAGCTTGCACAGAGCCATTGAGACCTAAACCTTACAACCCTCATTCCTGGATCAGAGTGCAAGGCACCGGGGACTATGCCAGCTGCCTTGGCAACACTTCTACAATATTTATCTTCAACCTCTGCCCCTTTTCTCAGTGTTCCTTTAATAGAGTTTTCCAGCCCAACATCAGTGGGGGTTTCATGGTGAGGGGACACAGAAATGGCCAGAATGAAAAATAAGAGTTTAATAGAATAGAATAAATATATTTACTGAAATATAGCTTAGAAACTAAAACTATCGCTAGTTAGAAGTGGTGAATAGGATCTAAAGCATTTGTCTTTCTTTTCTTCTTTCAGGCCTTCTCTGCCTATTTCTTCACTTACAGTTTTCTCCAGCAAAGTACAGGGATAAAGATCAGCACCTCTACTCAGCTACAAGAAGCTACCCAGGCTGTGTGTAACATGACCATAGATGAGGTATAACATATACTGTAAGTGTGTGTATGTGTGTGTGTGTGTGTGTGTGTGTGTGTGTGTGTGACAAATCCACAACTTATGGACAAATAGCATAAATCCCATAGTTGATCATTAAAGGGATAGTTCACCCCAAAATGAAAATTCTCTCATCATTTATCCACTCTCATGACACCCCAGATGTGCATGACTTTCTTTCTTCTGCAGAACACAAACAAAGATTTTTAGAAGGATTTCTCAGCTCTGTTGGTCCACACAATGCAAGTGAATGGGTACAAAAACTTCAGAAGCGATTTGATAGTTGTGGGTGAGAAAGAGATCAATATTTTAGGCCTTTTTTACTATAACTCTCCACTTTCACATTCTTCTTTCTTTTAGGCAATTTGCATTCTTTGTTCATATCGCCACCTACTGGGCAGGAGGGAGAATATATAGTAAAAAAAAAAAGGACATGTTTTTCACCCACACTTATTATATTACTTCTGAATATACAGATTAAACCACTGGAGTCTTGTGGATTACTTTTATTCTGCCTTTATGTGCTTTTTGGAGCTTCAAAATGTTGTTACCTATTCACTTGCATTGTGAGAACCTACAAAGCTGAGATATTCTTCTAAAAATCTATGTTTGTGTTCAGCAGAATCATCTGGGATGGCATGAGGGTGCGGAAATGAAGAGAATTTAAATTTTTAGGTGAACTTCCCTTTAAGCTAAAGTACTAGTTTTAGCATCAAGAATATTCTGTGGAAAAGAAAAAAACACACACAAATGAGGTCCTTTCAATTTCTCCATTCTTTCTCCTAGACAGTCATTTTAAACACATTAAATGGAAAGCAAATGGAGAATTTTAGAGTCTCCTGCTTATCATATGTTTCCCCTGGGAAAGAGCCCTTATAATCTCACATGTTCATTTTCAGATCTCAACAAAGTCACACACTGTGCTCAGATTTGCCAAGATATCAAAGTCTGCAATGAAAGTCACAGAGATTTCAATATAATCTCAAACATTTCTTATCAAATTCTTCAAAGACCTTTTTATCTGGGCAATTATATTTAAATTGATTTTTATGAATTTAAAGTCTATGCTTTTACTGTACTGTATGTCAACAATTGTCTCCTTTCCAATTATTTTTATATCCCATGTGGATTTTAGGAGAAACATCTGAGACAATGTTGATGTGTGAATGATACATAACTGAGAACTACTTTAAGGCTCCTGGGCTTTGAAAAAGCAACCTCTGAGCAATAAAATTTCCCTCTAGGAATTCAGTGCATTGCATCATTGATGTTCTGTAAATTCCTACATTTTCATCTCTTTCTTCATCTGTTTATTTTAGATGACCAACAAAGCTCCCGACTTGAAAAAATACTTAAAGGAATATTGTGCAGTTGCAGTGTATATGCAAGTGCTGATGCTGAGAGGTTACCACTTTGATGAGCGTTCCTTCCAAAATGTTGCTTTCCAGAAAAAGGTGAGTTCACTAAAATAATATTCCAGCTTCAATTCAAATTAAGCTCAATTGACAGCATTTGTTGCATGTTGATTACCACAAAAATAATTTGTACTTTTCCGTCCTTTCATAAAAATAAAAAAAAGCAAAAATCGAAGTTACAGTGAGGGACGTACAATGGTGAAAGTGAATGGGGATAATTTTTGAAGGGTTTAAAAGGCAGAAATGTGAAGTTTATAATTTTGTAAATGGATTTACATTCATTCTTCTGTTAAAACTTATATACTGTATTATTTAAGATGTAAAGCTGCTTAAATCGTAATTTTTGTTGTCAAAATTTGGATATAACTTGTGAAAAGTTGTTAAATTAGATATAACTTTACACAGAAATGGTTAGTAAGCGATTTTATCAGACTAAAATCATGTTAACGCGTATATTGTTTACATCTTGTGGCTTTACTTTTGAAACAGTGAGAATATTTATGTTTATGGATTGGCCCCATTCACTTCCATTGTAAGTGACTAACCGAAACCCAGATTTTTGCTTTTTTAAAGAAAAGGAGGGGCAAGTCTAAATACATTTTTGCGGTAATCAATACTATGCAACAAAAGTTGTCGATTGAGCTTAACTTGTACTGAACCCGGAATATTCCTTTAACATGGTGGTTGTACTTGACCATCATAGACCAACTTAAATCACCATATTTGTAGTAAGACAAACCATTTTTCCAATTCTCTGCTGAAAAAGTGCAAAATATGCAAATATAAAGAATGTACCTCCAATCTACCTCACTATGTTCCAGGCAGGTAAAGCATCTCTGGGATGGGCACTGGGTTATATACTCAGTGTTAGCAGCCTCCTTCCAGAGGAGACTGTGGGGATCAGGAAAGGCTTGTACCCTGGAGCATGGATTGGCCTGTTGGTTCTCCTAAACCTTCTCTTTTTTGCCACCCTCTGTTACATTGCTTTTCTAGTATTTCATATGAATAGGAGTAATGATGTCTCATAGCATGCAATTATTTCTTTGTCCCATATTTTTCCATTTGTGCAGAATATTTTCGAAAAATGCCTCACAGAGAGTATTGTTTCATAATAACAAAGCATTTCAACATTTCACATCACCTGGTACATGGTTACAGAAACATGTTTTGTGATTTGTGTTTTGATGTGCTGCCTTTACTCATATGCAAATTAAGATTAACAATCCAGGAAATTACTTAATCCTTGACAGTTTGGTGATACATCCTAAATAAAGCCTCTTGGAAACTAAAGAGAATACTATGCAGTGTAATTGTGCATGTGCTCTCTGTTTAGTTTGAAATTTACATTATATAAACAACATAATAATGGCATGAGCGCTAAATGTGATGCATGGTTACTATTTTAACATATTCCAGCAACTTTGTTTTTTTTCTTGATCTTTATTTGTGTCTTGTGTGATGCACAGCTTTTATTCGAGGAATTACTGTATATGTTATTTTTAAAGCAGACTGTCTTCAGTGTATTCAGTTATTTTGAACTGTGGTTAAAGAAGGACATAAAGCTTAAAGTTTCATTTTAGTTCACCATTCAGTTCCCTTCAGTTAATGTGCAATAAGAAGTTCACCACACAAACTGATTCTGACCTGTTTCTCTAACTAAAGGAATAAAATCATAATGTCAATAATTCACCAAACTGAATTCTGTCCAAATGCAAACTACTGATATTGTCATACTTATGTCATGCATACAACTCATCATAACTACACTGAGGTCATAATAAGTAACTGTAAAGGAATTAAAGGATAACACAGCCCTTAAAAACATTTACAGTTGTAGGTAGGGTTGCCACTTTTGAAGTTTTTAAATAAGGGACACTTAAATGGGGCCCTATGGTTAGGGCCCGGGATCATGGCCCTTAACTACATCCTCCACAGTTTTAGCAATAAATGCATTGAGTTAATATGCGTTATTAATAAAAATTGTATATCCTTTCTTATATGCTAAAATGAGAACTTTCCTGACCCATGACTTATTAAAAATAAATAAATACATAATTTATATGTTAAAAATATATTTATTTTAATTTTTTCGATTATTTGTCTTCTTTATCTTATGTATACATTTTGGATGGTTTATACATATTTTTTAATTTTTTTAATTATTTTATTTGTTTATTTTTTCCCTTCACCTGTACTTGTCTTTATGATTGTGTTCATACATTGTTTGATCTTATTGAACATTTATATAGAAAAAACTCCAGTTTTACCACCATTTGTGTACTTTTCAGACGGTACCTTACCACACCCTCCATAGTATTAGCCCGTTTTAGTACAATGTGTGGACTTTTCAGATGGTACCTTACCACACCCTCCACAGTATTATCCCGTTTTAGTACAATGTGTGGACTTTTCAGACGGTACCTTACCACACCTTCCACAGTATTAGCCCGTTTTAGCATAATGAATGGACTTTCAGACGGTACCTTACCACACCCTCCACAGTATTAGCCCGTTTAAGTACAATGTGCGGACTTTTCAGACGGTCCCTTACCACACCCTCCACAGTATTAGCCCGATTTGGTACAAGTGTGTGTACTTTTCAGACGGTCCCTTACCACACCCTCCACAGTATTAGCACGTTTTAGCACACTGTATGGACTTTTCAGACGGTCCCTTACCCACAGGAGGCGCATTTTCCAACTTATATCAATGTTAAATTGGCGATCTGGAACGATTTCACCGTGACGCCATCTGACCAGCTTAAATATGGGACAAATCGCGTCCCGTATCGATTAAGTAAGGGACGCATCATTTTATCTTTAAATACGGGACGACCCCGTATTTTACGGGACGGGTGGCAACCCTAGTTGTAGGCTGCTAATAGTATTTGCAAAAATACCATAATTACTTTAATTAATGAATTCTTACTATAATAAAACTCTGGTAACTTAGTATAAGCCAACACTGCCAACAATAAACTGATAAAAGAATGAATGAAACAAATTAGTGACAGATGTTTGCATTATTATTTTACAGTAACTACAACTGTTGTAGTATTTTGGTAGAATCTGTGGTTAACTTGGTAAACTGTTGGAAGGACATGTACGGTAAGGTAAACTGCAGAATTAATACAATATATGGAGTTTGTTGATACTGGGTTTTGATATGACTATGACAATTGCATTAAAACACCAAATGGTGGCAGTAAACAATCGCTCAGGCCAGTCGTGAAGAAATGTGATCCTACTGCGCATGCGCATATCAGTTCCCTTCATAAATTAGGCTTTACCATGTAGAGCCCCCCTGTTATTTCAGGCTATTTTTCTGTCCAGTTTAGATTTATTTCCAGATTTAAAACAATGTCCGAGCTTGAAGGTAGTTTATCGTGTTCTTCGCAGTGTGCGGAAACACAACATAACACAAATACAGGTGATATCAATCCAGAAACAGTTCAAATCACTAACACCAATAATTCTCAGGTTGATCAAGGTGAGTCTATCAGCTAAAACCACCTACAGCTTCGTATTTGCATCGGATGTGTGTGTTTGAGTCGTTTGCGTTGGATTTATTGGCGCTAATAAAGTTTAGCAAGCAAACAGGCTAAGCTAGGCTAAGTATTAGCACCCATCATTCGCCCCAAACGACCAACACAGCAATCCATTTTTTAAAAAGCAAACTTTGTTGTATTATCATCGTGCAACGGGGGAGAATATACAGCAATGACACGGAACATTGGTGGGTTTGATAAATCATACTGTACCAGTTTGTCAAGGCCGATAATTCGTCGATTAAAACAGCTTGTTAAATAGATAAATTGGTCAAATAAGCAATAATTTAGTCAAATAGCTAATGTTTTTACACTTCTAACTTATTATTATTATTATTCTCGAGTATAACACTTAATTTGAGCCATTCAGATTTTTTTTAGATGCCGATTATATTTATGATAGTGAGATATATATTATAAAATACTTTAATAATAAAAATAATAATACAATATAAACAGTCCTAATGCAGTTATGTTGTATGCCATTATAGATTATTTATTTTTTATTTTTTTTTTAAGGTGAAATTGTAACTAGGCTATTTTGAAATTACAATACATTCACTGATTCAGGAACTTTCAATAAGCAGAATGATCTAAAACGTTAAAAATGCAAAATAAATAAATACATTTATTTCAAGTTATGTGTAGCAAATATGAATGGACATTCTTTGAGTTTTGAGTCCCGTGCATTGCAGCGGGGTATGCATTCAAGGAAAGCCAAAAGGAACCACTTGCACTGTTTGTTTGACAGTGTTCTATTAAAACTGATTTTGTTAATGTTTTTTTCCACCATCATTTCACCACAAAAAAAAAAACAATACAGCACATATATCACGTTCATGTGACCTGATCTTTTTCCTGGGGCTTTAGAATCCCTATGATGTCAATAAGACTGCTTTTGTTAAACTTATAATGTGAGCTGTTATGTTATTAACCATGAAAAAGACATTTGTGTTAGCTGTGTTCAGATCGGTAGGCGTGAATTGAAAAAAAATTTATGATCAGAAACGGGTGCATTTATGATCAGAGTGTCTCTAATATGTTTAAGATTGAGCTTTTAAACTTTATGAAAGTGCTGTAGTATATTTTGCATTCATGTTGGGCCTCATTAAAACAAATATCTTTGTAAATTGTTCTTTACACTCTCACGGCGGAATCGTAAGGATTCATCAAAATTGTATGATATCATACGACTGCACTCGTATGAGTTCGTACGACTTTCACTACAGCCAATGATGTCGCTGGTCATCGTTTCCATCTAATATGCGACAAGTACTTCCTTCTGTCACACACAACAGCTTCCTATCATGTTTACACACTCTACTGATCGGTTAGGTTTAGATAAGGGGTTTGGGTAAGGGCATAATATTAATAAGCATGTCCTTAACGACCCGTGCGCGAAACTCGCGCTTACTTCCGCATTAGACATCCAGGCATTTGTACATGATGAAATCGTACAAATTCATACGAACAAACTCGTACAAAATAGCTTGTAACTCGTAGAATATGTACGAATTTTCATGAGACTGGGTTGAAATTGTTCATAAAAACATTGTTACGTAAATTGTCGCTTTCGTTTGATTGCAGCAAATAATGCAAGAATGGATTTCTGAATAATCTACACACATTCGCTCTGCTGGTGTTTCATTGATGAGGCCCATTATGCATAAAGTTGGCCAGCAAAAGACACAGTTGGCCGGTAGTTATACTCATGTGTTTAGGAGATAAACTAGTGAAACTACTGAATGCATAAGATGAAGATGAAAAAAAAAAATCTATTTTTCATCATAAATACCATGCTCTGTAAAAGTCAGATTTGCTTTTGTGGATCAGATCCCATTTGTCCAACCCTCACTAGTCATGCAACATAACACTGATTGCATGCTGCTTATTTTAAAGGGTCGAGCAGTTACCTAGTTGTTCTGTTTGCCTGTGTTTCATGTGACGTTTACTCTCTGATTTTCCTGCAGAGTCTCAGAGAGACAGCGATCTCCTTAAAAGCTTGCTGACAGACAACTTTTGCCATATCTGTGAGGCATCCCTACTTTACGAGTCCCAAAGAGTTTCTCATTATGAGGTTTGTGTACTGTCAGTCTGCTAAAAAAAAAAATGTAAAGTGTGAAATTAGTGTTGTTGTTGTTTCACTTTTTTTCTTCATGCAACCTCAAAATTGCATTAGGCGTGTTTCAAACACTGTATTTTCATCTGTTAATAGGGTAAAAAGCATGCCCAAAAAGTCAGGCTGTACCTGCAGAACAAGAAAGCTGAAAGTAACAAACGGACCCAGGAATGCGGAGGCTTTGTGGTAAATAATAAATCAAACAAATTTGGAAGAATCTTTACACAGCTCTCAGCTCTCTTTTGGGTCAGCTTCTCTTTTAAAGGAATATTATGGGTTCAATGCAAGTTAAGGTCAATCGACAGCATTTGTGGCAGAATATTACCACAAAAATGTATTTTAATTTCATTTTAATTCATTTTAATTTGTCCTTTTCTTTAATAAAAAAAAAAGCAAACATCTGGGTTACAGTGAGGCACTTACAATGGAAGTGAATGGCGCCAATTTGTAAGCATTAAAATACACACCGTTTCAAAAATATAGCCACAAAACATACACAATATGTGTGTGTTAACATGATTTTAATGTGATAAAATCACTTACTAACCTTTGTAAAGTTGAAGCCAATTTCACAACTTTATTGCCATGACGATGTAATGTCAACAAATGCTAAAACGCTAAAACGACTGTAAATTTATGATTTAAACAACTTTACATCTCAAATAATACATGAGTTTTAACAGAAGTTTTAATGTAAATGCTTTTCTAAAATTATAAGCTTCACATTTCTGCCTTTAAACCCTCCAAAAATCGGCCCCATTCACTTCCATTAAAAGTGTCTCACTGTAACCTCGGTATTTGCTTTTTTTTAAAGGAAGTGAGGGCCAGTCAAACATTTTTTTTTTTTTTTTTTTGTGGTAATCAGCATAATGCCACAAATGGTGTCGATTGAGCTCAACTTGTATTGACCTTGGAATATTCCTATAAGTGTATGTTAATGCTTTAGGACTTCTGATTTTTTTTAAAATGCATTAATGTTTCTTACAGAGAGGTCTCTCTGCAGACCCAGACAAGTTCTGTGAGCTGTGTAACATGGTGTTCAGCTCACATACTGTTGCCAAGTCTCACTACGTGGGCAAAGTTCATGCCAAGAACTTGAGAAAAACCAACCCTCCACAAATTATAGGTGAGTAGACTGTGGTCTGTCTATTTACAGTATGGCGCTTTATCTTTATGGGCAACACCTCTCTGTATATTAAATATTTGTTTCCAACAGTTTCTACGCCGACTTTAGAATCTGCAACTCCTGTTGTCCAACCAGCAGAGGTTGCTGTGCCGAATCACATAGCTCAGGAGCAGAAGGACAGCTCTGGTGTGGGCGATCAGGAGGTTGACCTCAGTGACCCCAACAAGTTCTGTTCGCTATGCAGTTCTTCGTTCAACAACCCTGTAGTTGCTCAGCAGCACTACAGCGGCCGGAAGCATCAGCGAAACCAGGCCCGACAACAAATGCTGGACCAGATCGGAGATCAGTCAGAGCATGGTATACATTCATATCTATACCATGCTTAGCTGCACTGGTTTATCTCAGATTGTTTTAAGAGGTCAAATTTAACCCGTTATCCTGAAATATGGGTTTAGTTTATATAAGGTTCACTACCTATTGAAGATACATTTTGGATCTTGTGTTATTATTTCTTTTATTTAACTCTCTTTTTATTTGCACCTTTTTGGTTCCTCTTTATATCTGATGACAGTAAGCTCCCTGACTTGTCCGATTTGCTGTCTGACCCTCAGTTCGGTAGAGATGTACAAGGCACACATGCAGGGAAACAAGCACCAAATGAAGTGAGTGTTGTCACTGTCCGCATAATACTTCAGATATTTAATCTGATGCCTTATTTTATTATTGTTGCTAGAATTTGGTTCGGTCTTGGTTTAGATTGGTTTAGTTGGTTCTGGAGATGCATAGAATTAGCTTGAGCTGGGCGGTATGATCATTGAAATGTGTTAACGGGTTGAGATTTTATTATAGTGTTTATACCACTGTAAATATTTTTGCGCATCTATCAGTGGGCTGGACTGCTTATTTACATGTGAAAGTGGCAAGAAACATTGTGTAATGCAAAAATACAGATTGAGACGTGTCCCAAAAATGTCAAGATAAGGGGTTACAATTTTACCACATGGTTTTTGATAATGTAAAAAATTCATTATAGAGTAAAAGATTGATCTTGGGATTTTTAGAATCAATATCAGGATTGTTCAAATGCAGATCACGATTAATCTGAAAATCTATATTTTTACCTGGCCCTAATATAACTTTACCCAGATATAAAACATCCTCTAACATTAGCGATAGAGCGATATACCTGACAGGCCAATTAATTAGGTAAAATTGGGCTATTTTGAGGTTAATGTATCTGAATTTTGAGTAAATAAAAAGTAAATTACATGCTAATATTGATATTATACCATCAATTGGCCAACCTGCTCTTTAGATAATGGCATTGGCCAATGGAAAACCCATATCGGTCAAGTATTATTACCATCAGCTTTTTAAAAATGTTTTATATTTTAATCTGTTGAATTTAATTCCATTAATCAAAAAGATTACCTTCTATCAGATCTTACATTGCTGTCCTTCTATTCGCTCAGAGAGAAAAAGGTTATGGAGCTGTGTAAATCTCAGAAGAAAGTGTACGACTCCTACCAGGATGAGCTGGCTGACTACATCCAGGTGCAGAAGGCACGAGGCCTGGATCCTAAGGCAGGGCTTGGCACTGTGGGACAAGCAAGCAAGGATCTGGATGAGACTGTAAATGAAAGTCCACAGACAGAAGAATTGATGCCACATCCTGCCCCTCTGCTGCCTCCACTTCCTGGTTTCCATCAGCCTAACTGGCCTCCACAATTCCAATCTCAGGTCAATCATTTTGGCTTTGGGATGAGAGGGCCTGTACCACACTATCAGCCTGGATATATGCCCCACCCACCACCTCATTTCATACCTGGTCAGTTATATAAAAGAGGGCGGGGCCCTGACTCATGTAGCTCCTCCTCTTACTCAGACTCCTCCTATACCAGCAGCAGTGGGAGTGAAAGCAGCAGCAGTTATGACAGCAGAGAGAGGAGGAAAACAAAGAGGAAAATGAGGAAGCGAGGGATGAAAAGGAGAGACCAGGAGGATGAGGCTGATATGAACAGGAGAGGAAGAGAGAGAGAGGAACAGAAAAAGAGGTTGAAAGGAGACAGAAGAGACATTGTGGAGGGCGAAGGGGATAGAGAGACCAGGAAGTGCAAGAAAAGTAGAAAAAGGGAGAGAAGTTTGAGTGAAGATGAAGAGAGTCGAAGTAGAAGACGACAGAGCAGGAGAAGTAAGAGACATGGGGACGGACAGCATGCAAAGAGACAAAAAGAGGCGGAGCTTATAGAAAAAGAAGAGGTGGAACTTGCTGAGGAAAAGACAGAAGCAAAAGATGGCAAACAAAAGCACAAAAAAGACAAGAAGAAAGGAAAAGAGAAGGTGAACCAAGAGGACAACAGGACAGAGGAAGAAAGACTCTGGGATGAGACTATTCTTGGTATTTTTTAAAGGCAGATGGCTGATGGTTTGACAGTACTGTTAAAATAAAACAGGACCTCAGAACAGAGGTTTGCTAAAATCTATTGGACTCATCTCACTCTTTATGTTATGTTTCATACAGTAAATCTCATATGCTACTGCAGATTTTAAGATGTATCTAGATCTGCACTTCTCTTTCGGAGAAATCAGTGGGTGAACCTCACGAAACTTGTCAAATACAAGCCTGAGGTCATGTTTCACCCCAAAATCAAAAGGAAAGAAGACATTTTATGTTTTTAGGACCATTAAGACATTATTTTAATGACAATTAAGCACATTTCCCCCTCTGTTCTCATTATCGTAATGCAAAAAAAAAAAAAGGTTATTTAAATGGTAAAGTATTGTGGTCATGTTTTTTGTGCTGTTGTAGAATTTAAATAAAATTATTGGAATATAATTGGAATAATTGTCATTAAAATAATGTCATCAAAATCTATTAGGTCTAATTGTCTTATAATTCTTAATTTTTATTTCTTTTGATTTTTGGGTACAATGTGACCTTTAAGGGTACAACAGCTTGTCACTGTGGCAGAAACCTAATAGGTACACCCACTGTACTCTTTACATGTCAGTTAGAATGCATTTGTAAATTATCTGTCCTGTGGATGTTACTTTGAGGGTACTGCCCCAGTGACAAGCAGTTATACCCTTAAAGGTCAAATTTTTGCACATTTTTCTGACAATTGTTGTGAAGCAAATATGTCAGACAAAACATACAACATACTACATACAATAAATCCTTTTGCACAAATCCATTTGTCAACATGCTTTATGCTTAGATCAAATAAACCCCTCCCACTGATTATTCCTGCAAAGATCAAGTATTTATTATCAAGCGGTTGTTTTCATGAATTTGTGGAGCATTTCCACGTAAGGTCTTAAGGGGGCGCATTAGCTTCACTGATTTGCTGCACATCTGTCTCTTCTGGAAATGTCTTCGGTGTTTTGCCCAACTCAGTGTTCATGACAGACATCAATAATCAATGCCATTCTGTCTGCCAAGAATGAAATGAATGAACTTTCCCAATGGAAATCTGATATGCATACAGTAAACAATTTTCTGTCAGAATAGCTCAGACTGCTATAATTTGTTAAAGATGCTTTTTTGTGTGTGTGTGAAACAGTAACACAATGTCAGTCTCATTCAATGCTGCATATGTGGGAATATTTTAGTTTACCGGTCTAACAGGTGCTTCAGTTAAATGAGGACACTGCCGTGACTGCTGCTCTGTTGACCTCCTTTTTGCTCAGATATGTACTAACAGTTACCATAATCATGAAAGCATATTTATTTTGTGATTGTGTAGCAAAACTGATGTCTAAAGTATCGATTAAACAATCTGCCACTTGTATTCATGATTTTGAGTCCACGTATTTCTCAGGGAATGTATTGATCATGGGAACATCTGTTTTTTTTATTTTTTATTTTTTTATCAAATATTGTGAAAGTGTATGTGTATGTATTTCTGTTTCAGGGGAAATTACATGGTACTTTAGCTGTGTGTGCTTGTTCTCATGTCATTTATAGGAATAGTTCACCCAAAAATGAAAATTCTGTAATTATTTTTTCACCCTCATGTCGTTCCAAACCGGTATGACTTTATTTGTTCTAAAGATAATTATTAATTATCTTGATTAACCTTTTTTCCCCCCATACAACAGTTTATAGTGACCAAAATTGACCAAAAGAGCTCAATAGAAGTAGTCCATAGGACTCATGGGCTATATTCTAAGTCTTTTGAAGCCATACGATAACTTTGTGTGAGGAACAGACCAAAATATAAGTCATTATTCACTGATAATCTTCCCCACCAGTGAGCTGTGAGATCTGTTACAAGTCAGTGAGCTCTAGAACTGGATCTTTCAGATTTGTGAACTAGATCAACTGGTTGATTGAACAGAACCAGCTCAGAAGAACGATTAGTTCACGATTTGAGCTGATTCAGTTCTCATTGGATCAATGATCCAGTCGCAGCAGTTCATGTTCAGTATGAACTTAGCTGTAAGAAAATAGCTGTATGAACATTCTTCATACAGTGCATTCATAAAGTATTCAGACCCCTTCCATTTTGTTCACCTTTTGTTATGTTGCTTCCTTATGCTACATGCTTTTTGCATGTAAAAGCTTATGCTATTTTTTCCACATCAGTCTACACTCCATACCCAAAAATGACAAAGCAAAAACCAGATTTTTTATATTTTTGCAAATTTATTAAAAAGAAAAACTAGAAATAGCACATTGACATAAGTATTTAGACCCTTAACTCAGTACTTAGTTGAAGCACCTTTGGCAGCGATTACAGCCTCAAGTATTTTTGGGTATGATGCGACAAGATTTGCACACCTGGATTTGGGGATTTTCTGCCATTCTTCTCTGCAGTTCCTCTCAAGCTCTATCAGGTTGGATGGGGACCGTCGATGGACAGCCATTTTCAGATCTCTCCAGAGATGTTCAATTGGGTTCCAGTCCGGGCTCTGGCTGGGCCACTCAAGGACATTCACAGAGTTGTCACTAAGCCACTCTTGCGTTGTCTCGGCTGTGTGCTTAGGGTCATTGTCCTGTTGGAAGGTGAACCTTCGGCCCAGTCTAAGGTCCTGAGTGCTCTGGACCAGGTTTTCATTAAGGATATCTCTGTATTCTGCTGTGTTAGGCTTTCCATCATCCCTGACCAGTCCCCCAGTCCCTGCTGCTGAAAAACACCCCCACAGCATGATGCTACCACCACCATGCTTCACCGTTGGGGTGGTATTGTGCTTGGAATTTAGGCCAAACAGTTTAATCTTTGTTTCATCAGACCAGAGAATCTTGTTTCTCACAGTCTGAGAGTCCTTAAGGTGCTTTTTCATGTGTCTTGCACTGAGGAGAGGCTTCCGTCTGGCCGCTCTGCCATAAAGCCCAGATCGGTGGAGTGTTGAAGTGATGGTTGTCCTTCTGCAAGTTTCTCCCATTTGCACACATGATCTCTGGAGCTCAACCAGAGTGACCATCGGGTTCTTGGTCACCTCACTTACCAAGGCACTTCTCCCCGATTACTCAGTTTGCCGGGCGGCCAGCTCTAGGAAGAGTCCTGGTTGTTACAAACTTCTTCTATTTAAGAATTATGGAGGCCACTGTGCTCTTGGGAACCTTCAGTGCAGCCAATTTTTTTTGTAGCCTTCCCCAGATCTGTGCCTCGGCACAATCCTGTCTCTGAGCTCTGCAGGCAGTTCCTTTGACCTCATAGCTTGGTTTTTGCTCAGATATGCATTTTCAGCTGTGAGACATTATATAGTCAGGTGTGTGCCTTTCCAAATCATGTCCAATCTATTGAGTTTGCCACAGGTGGACTCCAGTCAAAGTGTAGAAACATCTCAAAGATGATCCAGAGAAATGGGATGCTCTAAATTTCAAGTGTCATAGCAAAGGGTCTGAATACTTATGTCATTGTGAAATTTCAGTTTTTCTTTTTAATAAATTTGTAAAGTTATCAAAAATCTGGTTTTTGCTTTGTCATTATGGGGTATGGAGTGTAGATTGATATGAAAAATTATAATTTAAAGCATTTTAGCATAAGGCTACAACATAAAATGTGAAGAAAAAAAAAGAAGTGGTCTGAATACTTTCTGAATTCACTGTAATTCTACTTTTGTGTTCCATGGAAACAAATGACACGAGAGTGAGTAAATAATGACAGAATTCTATTTTTTGTGTAAGCTTTTCCTTTAATTAACTACAGTATGAATCCTTGTCCTGTTTGACCTCCAAAGTCAATTTTATACCTGTCTTCAAGTTCCGACCATAAAACTTGTGTATCTTACCCATGTGCCTTTTAACATAACATTATACGCTTCAAAACTACATGAACTTCTTTCTTAGCGTTTGCAACCACAAAGTTAGAAGCCCTCCAAAGATATGAGCTCGTCGACAGTGAGACTAAAACTCTGAAGCCCCCTGAGATCTCCTGTTTTCAAAGAATCGTGTGGTTCGGCTCCCTATGTCTCTGTCGTACCCTCGACCTCCAAGGCGTGTGCATCTCCCACATCCTCTCCTCCTCACGACCCTTCTACGGGCCCACCATGAGCCCCTCCAGCCCTCCTCGAGTGACGAGGGCCAATGAATGAGACCTTAAACACTTCGGTTGAAAACTCCCACTCAAGTCCCTCCAGAAAACTTCATTGAGCAGTTTGCTCACAATAAAGCATGGAAAGCAAGTGCATTCAGGTTGCCTTGTTAAATAATTGTGCATCTGTCCTTTCGTACATAAAATGAACACAATGATTTGACTTTGCAGTGCAAAAATATTGCTGTGTTTATAGGCCTGTGGTTTTGTCAACGGTAGACAAGACTGCTGTTTTTTGCAGTGTTGCATAGGTATAGATTGTGTTCGGATTAAGATTCATACCTTCTTTTATTTGCAACTGTAATATGGTTATAAAGATAATTTAGCAACAAAATGTATAATGGGGGATGATATGTGTTAAATGTGTTCAGACATGTTTTCGAAGGAATATTTCGTGTTCAATACAGGTTAAGCTCAGTCGACAGCATTTGTGGCATAATGTTGATTACCACAAAAATAATTTTGTCTCTTAATTCTTGTGTTAAAGCTTGTGTATTATTTGAGCTGTAAAGTTGTTAAATCGACGTTTTTGTGGGATTGCAGGGTTTACGCCGTTGCGTCATCATTAGAACAAAGTTGTTAAACTGGATATAACTTTACACTTAGTTAGCAATTTTGTCACACTAAAATCATATTAACACGCATATTGTTTACGTCTTGTGGCTTTACTTTTGAAACGGTGAGTATTTTAACGGTTACGGATTGGCCCCATTCACTTCCATTGAAAGTGACTAACTGGAACCCAAATTTTTGCTTTTTTATTTAAAGAAAAGGAGAGATAAGTCAAAATTAATTTTTGTGGTAATCAACATTATGCCACAAATGCTGTTGATTGAACTTAATTAGAATTGAACCCGGAATATTCCTTTAAACATTTTAAGAATTTGAATCGTTTTGTTTTTCATTAGTCTTACCTAATAATTTAAGGCTTAAGTATTATACGAATATTATGAAAAATGAATGAATGGTTATTAGCCTACCAGGAAGCACCATAATTCAGTTTATGTTTAATACATAGCATTAAATAATAGTCACAGCATACATGTTAAGAATAGCATTATTGCATTATTGTAATAAGTTCTTTTGTTATCATTAAGAAAAACATGAGATTTGCGTGTATCTTAAAATGCTGTGACCCTTCCATGTTAGTGTGTCCAATTATCTTAGATTCGGCGTACAAGTTAGCCTGAACATATGAACACTTTTTTTCTTAAATATTTAACTTTCTTTAATATTGACTTCTAAAGACATTCTCAAAATGTATATACAGTGTTGTGAAAAAGTGATTTCTTCTATTTTTGTGTATTTTTCATACTAAATTGTTTTAGATCTTCAAACGAGAAATAACATAAAACAAAGGCAACCTAAGTAAACACAATATATATATATATATATATAATTTTTATTTTTTTATTGAAGCAAACAAGTTATCCAACACCTATATCACCCATGTGAAAAACTAACTGCCCCCTAAAACTTAATAGCTGGTTGTGCCACCTTTAGCAGCAACAACTGCAACCAAACGCTTCCGATGACTGGAGATCAGTCTTTCACAACACTGTGGTGGAATTTTTGCCCATTCTTCCTTGCAGAACTGCTTTAGTTCAGCAACAATGGAGGGTTTTCGAGCATGAACTGCCTGTTTAAGGTCCTACCACAGCATCTCAATCGGGTTCAAGTCAGGACTTTGACTAGGCCACTCTAAAACTTTAATTTAGCTTCTTTTGAGCCATTCAGAGGTGGACTTGCACCTATGCTTGGATCATTGTCTTGCTGCATAATCCAGTTGCCTTTGAGCTTCAACTCACGGACTGATGACCGGACATTCTCCTTTAGGATTTTCTGGTAGAGAGCAGAATTCATGTTTCCCTCAATTATTTCAAGTCGCCCTGGCCCTGAAGCAGCAAAGCATCCCCACACCATCACACTACCACCACCATGCTTGAACGTAGGTATGATGTTCTTTTTGTGGAATTCTGTGTTTGATTTACGCCAGATGTAACGGGACCCTGTCTTCCAAACAGTTCCACCTTCAACTCATCAGTCCACAGAACATTCTCCCAAAAGTTTTGAGGATCATCAAGGTGTGTTTTGGCAAAATTCAGACGAGCCTTAATGTTCTTCTGGGTTAGCAGTGGTTTTCACCTCGCCACTCTTCCATGGATGGCATTTTTGGCCAGTTTATTTCTTTTGATAGCGGAGTCATGAACAGTGACCTTTATTGATGCGAGAGAGGCCTGCAGTTTCTTGGATGTTGTCCTTGGCTTTTTTGTTATTTCCTGGATGATTCGCCGCTGTGTTCTTTGAGGAATTTTTGAAGGTCGGCCACTTCCAGGATGGTTCACTACTGTGCCACGTTTTCTCTATTTGGAGATGATGGCTCTCACTGAGGTTCTTTGGAGTCCCAGAGCCTTTGAAATAGCTTTGTAACCCTTCCCAGACTGATGTATTTCAATCACCTTTTTCCTCATCATTTCTGGAATTTCTTTCGACCTTGACATTGTGTGCTACTGAGTGAGAGCTTTTAGCCAACTTCATGCTGCTGAAAAAGTTCTATTTAGGTGTTGATTTGATTGAACAGGGCTGGCAGTAATCAGGCCTGGGTGTGTCTAGTCCAGCTGAACCCCATTATGAATGCAGTTTCATAGATTTGGGGATTTAGTAACTAAGGGGGCAAATAAGTTTTCAAACAGGCCCAGTTGATATTGGATAACTTTTTTGCTTCAATAAAAAATATTATCATTTAAAAACTGTATTTTGTGTTTACTCAGATTGCCTTTGATTTATGTTAGATTTTATTTGAATCTTTGAAACAATTTAGTATGAGATATACACAAAAACAGAAGAAATCAGGATGGGGCAAATACATTTTCACAGCACTGTACTTTGTACATCAACTTTTGAGATGAAAACGCTGTTTTGAATTGCAGTGTTGTCTGTTACAAATGTAGGACAAAACTATGGGGACACATTAAAAACTAATAATTTATTTCATGAATGATAGATTCACTGATGGTTAGATTTATTCATTCAGCTTTGGCAATATGTTGTGGTTTATCTGTGATTAATTTCAAACCTATCTGTTGTTGTTTTTTCTACATTATACATTTTTGTTAGATTTGACACAGTCCCAGCTGTGGCGTTCTGCCAGCAGATGCAGGTGGATTTCAGGTCACACCTGTGTCATGTTAGGAGAAGCACTCGGGTTTTGCACAAGCATGTGCACGTTATTTCAGATTAAATAAAACTATTTTAACATTCACTGTAACTGTTCTAGTCATGTAATGACCAGTGGTTTTGCACTGAACTTTGTGATTTGGTATGCAGCTGTAGTTCTGAACGATAGCCTAATATGGTTAATATGAAGTTGAGTTCATATATGTTTATTTGTAGATTTTGTGTAAGTTTAAGGACTCTAAACATTTAACTTCTCTAGCAGCGTGTCCATTAAGTTGCTTTTAATACAAGAGAGGGAACGACCTAGAATGTAGAACCATCAAATTTTTGTCTGGATTTTTTCATGTGGCCATTATTAAAGTTCACTTTTTTTTTTAAATGATAAATTCTCTTGTCTGAACATGATTCAAAATCCATGTGTCTCCATCACAATGTTCAAAATGATTTAAGTAAATACATCTAAACAGAATTAGTCTAAATACAATTTGACCTTGCAGGATATTAGATAAATTAGTATTTTAGAGCTTGTTAATCAAATTAAAGGATTATGTTGCATCATTTGATGAGTCAATAATCAATAATGAATCAACAGTCAATAATGACCAAATAATGAAAAAGCGTTCTTTGGATGTTTTAAAACTTTCTCTTCTCTGAAAACAAGATTTTTTTTTTTTTTTTTTGTTATCTGTATGTTGTGTGTGTTTCCCATGACTCACTCTCTGATAGGTTCTCAGTAAACGGTTTATTTGTTGTCTTGGCTCCACACACTGCAGACCCTCCTTTCTGTGTGACACATGAACAGAAAGGAAAACACACACAGGGTTGACAGCTCACATTCGGATGCTCAAGGATGGCCTTCTCTCGCATGTGCATTTGTCTGTTCGTTTGCACTGTAGGTAAGCACTTTACCTTCAAATATATATCAGAAGAGCCATTAAACTGGATACCGAGTTAAACTATTTATCAAAATACTGCCCTAAATTTCTGTGGCATTCGTTATAGATTGTACACTTAAACACTGAATTTTTAAATCCTAAATTATCTGACATATTGTGATGTGCTTGATAAAGCCGTAAAGCATTCATGAGATTTCTTACATTTTAAACCACTTGGATTTGATGCATCTGTTTGTATATTTTGCTAAAGAAATGCTGGCACATTTCTGATAATGAATTTAAAAAACGCTTTGAAACCTAAGCAGAATATATATCAAAGGAAGAATGGAGGTGTGTTCCGTTAATGCATATACTGTTGACTCTTACTCAGAATTTTTGTGCATCTAAATGCTCCTTTCAATTCAAATGTGTTCCATATTTTTTAATGAGAGGCAGTTTTTGTTACCAGGGCCATCGATAACATTTATGGGGCCCCGGCTCAAATTTTTTAAAGGTGGGCCCCCTTATATTGGGACATCCTTGTCACAGGGTCCGGGTTTCTTGTGCTTCCTTCAAAATGTTCAACTTCTGTATATTAGCACTTTGCCAATTCAGATTTAAAAAAAAAAAAAAAAAAAATATATATATATATATATATATATATATATATATATATATATATATATATATATATATATATATATTCTGACTCCAGTGATGGTCTCATTTGCACTGTACAAAGAGGGTTGTAATGCTTGTAGGTGATTTAAAACCTGTAAATAAGTATACATTTTAAATCGTATTCACTAAATACACACTTCCACACACACTTCTGACTTATTTTTTATTTTGTTACGAAATGGATATTCTGGGTCTGTTGTGTAAATGGAATTGTTTTTCGTCTTCAATTGTCTGATATGAAATATTATGCTTTTTCTACTCATGTGAATCTGTACCCACACAAGCATATCTCCAATTTTCATGGCAAAAATATGTGCCATTTTCAGCCAGACACTGATATGACAGATGGGAAAAAAGTTTGCATACCTGGGCTCTGTATCTTTTCAGATTTCCATTCTTACAAATTATTGACAAATTTGATTCTAATTCGAACACTATGGCCTGTTGTGAAAGTGGATTTTTAACACTTTTTTTTTGGTTACTGTTACTTGTGTACTTACTCTATTTCCTTTTCAAACCTCTGTCCTATTTCGCTGTTGTACTTTTACAAAACATAATGACCTCACACTGTTTTGGTGTATGCTGGTGACATTTGATTAGGAACCATCTAGACATCTAAGATTTCATGTAGCTAAAATATGTTTGTAGACCCAAAATTTGAATGTAAATATAAAGCAAACTTTTATAAAACATTTTCTCTTTGTTTCTCCCAAAGCGGCCGTGCAGCCCTCCTTTGGAGCTACGCAGACGGTTTTATACCCCAAAATCAATGGCACGGAAACTCTGACCTGCGAGTGCCCGGACCATTCTTGCCAGGTGATTTTTTGGTATCGATACCTTGAGAAAAACAACAGTCTTCAGTTCCTCATGTATAGCAACAGTGCTGGCAGAGAAGAGCATGGAGATAACATAAACAGCACCCGTTTCAAAGGTTCTGTGTCATCTGGACAGAAGGTGGTGTATGGCCTGCGTATCACAGGTTTGCAGGACGATGAAGCCGGCCTCTATTCCTGTGTGTTTAGGACTAAGAATAAAATGCCAGCTGGATATTACATTAGGCCTGGAGGTATGCGCACTGCTCTTTCTTTCTTTCTTTCTTTCGTAATAACAGCTAATATCGACTAACATTTCAGACAATATATATATATATTTTTTTACATTTTACATGAAGCCAGTTTAATTGTATATTTTTTCTCCTTTAACAAAAAGTTCCATTTGAAGCCAAAACAGGATCAATCAGTACATGTGGCCAAGCAACACACAGCCTGTCTGTAACGCCACAAACAAATACACTCATTGAGCACTTTATTAGGAACACCAGTACACCTACTTATTCAAGCAATTATCTAATCAGCCAATCGTGTTGCAGCAGTGCAATGGATAAAATCATGCAAATACGGGTGAGGAGCTTCAGTTCACATCAACCATCAGAATGGGGAAAAAATGTATCTCAGTGATTTAGACCGTGGCATGATTGTTGGTGCCAGATGAGCTGGTTTGAATATTTGTGTAACTACTGATCTCCTGGGATTTTCAGGCACAAAAGTCTCTAGAGTTTACTCCGAATGGTGCCAAAAACAAAAAACATCCAGTGAGCAGCAGTTCTGTGGATGGAAATGCCTTATTGATGAGAGAGGTCAACGGAGAATGGCCAGACAGAAAGGCTAATTCAGATAACCACTCTGTACAATTGTAGTGAGCAGAATAGCATCTCAGAATGCACAACATGACAAACCTTGAGGCGAATGGGCTATAACAGCAGAAGACCAAGTCGGGCACTTTATTAGGACAATAGAGTTCCTAATAAAGTGCTTAGTGAGTGTACAATCAGAGTGATACAAACAGTTAAAATTTCCAGTGTTGTTATACTAAATATCAGCACTTTTGGAATGATGTCCATTCAGATTAGAGGACCAGAAGTAACTGTTGTAAAATCAAGATTTTAGGCTGAGGAAATTCAAGCAGATCAAAGCAATGAAACTGAGACACTGAATATTGGTTTCTAGAGTAATATTAGTAGTGTAGTCACACTAACATTGACAGGTTTACCAAAACCATCCTTCAAGCACCTTGACTTGGTGTGAAGTTGTAGAAAAAAAAAGGCTTTATCCTCATACATTGTGTTTTGATAACATTTCAAGATTATGTACATTAAAATACAGGACTGATCGGGGATGCAGTCAAACGAAAGTTACAGATAGACGTGCTCAGGGATGCTTATGTACTTGGCCTGAGGTACCTGAACATACATATTATGCAATACATATTGTTCCAAAATGTCTTTACAGAACATAGAAAAAAAAAAAAAATCGCAACAATTTTATGGTCTGGAATGTTCATGTTGGTTGACTAGGTTATCAACCAAGCTGTTTGGTTGTCAAATTGTTGAACAAATTGAGTGCAAATTTCTTAGATCTCCCAGAAATACAGTTTCACCATAAAATCAGAGATTTTATGATATTTTAAATAGCCAGAGGGGAACTGGCTCCCCCGGTGAGCCTGTTTTCTCCCAAGGTTTTTTTTTTTTTAAATTTTGTAGTTTTGCGTTCATTAGTACAGTCGCCTTTAGATTGCTCACTGCGGGCCTAAAGAAAAATAATTTATTACAGCATTATCTACTGTCACGTTATTCAATGAAACCACACAATTAGGACTTTATTACAGACATTAAAGCTTCATTGTATGTTACAGTATGATTTTCTGTAAAGCTGCTTAGAAACTATGTGTGTTGTGAAGAGCGCTTTACAAAAAAAAAATGACTTCATGTGACTAATTCAGTTTAACTTATGTGTAAACAAAGAAGCTTTGGGACAGGGAGAATTGGATTATTTATTTATTTATTTATTTATTTATTTATATATTTTTAAGTTAAATAGAATAAATGTATATCATCATTTGTTGCTTGAGCATATTCTAAGGTCCCGTTTGATCTTTGTTTTGCTGCTTCCCTAAAACTTTAACGACTTTAATGACTTAATGAGACTTTTATATGCAAAATGTGAATTCTTCCCCATTCTTTTCATTGTTACCAGATGCAGCCTTTATTTATTTCAATTTATTTGTATTTTTACTTATTGTCTGTTCTTGACTTTTCTCTCTTCTTCAGTGAACCCTCCAACGCTTCAGCCACCAACAGTCAAGATTCAGAAACCTGTGAGGACCTGTAGATGTAAAAACTCCATCTACTCTCCTAAAGGTATGTGCTATAGGGAGGCATTAGTGCAGTCATTTGTTGTGTGGTTATACAGGTTTTATTTGAGTTTGTTTACATTCTGTATTCTTTGTGTTTAGTTTGATTGGCTGTGTTGTTTTGCAGGCTGTGATCATTCTGTGCTTTGGCCGGGCATTGGTTCTCTTCTTCTTTTGGCTATTACTCTTGCAGGCACACTTTACTATTTTAGTCGTAAGTACACACACACTTACAGATCTAACAAGTCATTACAACATGCTGGTTTAGTTCTGTAAAGTCAAACTTCAGTCTGGGCATTCACCATGCCAACATCATAGGAACATCCATTGTCATCATTAAACACTGAACATCAGTTGTGAGAGAGTTTCTTGGACATTGACATAATCTAGTACAAGAGTACTTCTCAGCTAACAAATGTATGTTTTCAAAGCGTTACATTGTGGCTGTGGGAACGTGAAAATGCCCAGTTTTCTTAACATATGTGGAATGTTAACAAAAGGTGAAAACCTAATTTCTTAGTTAGATTTCAAAAATGTGAAGAAATCTAGTGAACAATGTTGTACTAAGAATATTTTCTCCTAACATTATGAGTTTGTTTTTCAAATGCTAATAACATCATAATAACGATGTTCCATTAACGTTATTTTTAGAGCGTTTCTTCCTAACCTTCAAATAACAAAAGGAATAGTTTTTAGTATATTCTCTGTTTGATGGTTTAAAATTGTGTCTGTTATAAGCATCATTCTACCACATAATTACAGTGTAGTGCAATTATCTTAAATTGGAATTTTCTATAAAAATTCAGACTGGCAAAATACATATATCTCGTTGATATATTCATGACGTTTGTCTGTCTGTGTTGGGAAACAGGCCTACCCAAGAAGTGCAGACATCGATTCGCCAAGTAAGTTTCACCTGCCGTTGCATACTGATATTTCAGTGCTTTTTCTTTTTAATCAGTTAATATTGTCGTTTATTCTATGACTACATTCAAATGGCCCTTAAATGATTGTTTGGTCTTTCAAACATGAAAATGCAAACCATGGGCTAATGTTATTTGCTCCTGTTTAAAAGACAGGATATTAGATACAGTATATGTTCTATATCATATACAGTATGTAAGATATGTGTTTGCATTGGCTATTTTTAAACAGATGGCATTATCAGACTCAGTGAAACTTCTATAAACTCTTAAACCATTTGTTAAACTATTTCTCTCAATTTCATGTTCTTGGTCTCAGTATTAAGTGCTTGGATTCATTAATGTCATTAGTGTCATTCTCTCCATAGGACAAATCAGTTGCGGTGAAGTAAAAGAACAGGCTCTTCAGCTCCAAAAAAAGTAAGTATACATATATCAGTAAGTCACGGTGTGTACCTTTGCAAAGCCTAAATGCATCAGGATGTGTCTTTTGCCAAACATACAAGTACTCAAGTATATTTTTTGTTTGTGCATTTGCAGGTGGTCTTTCACTCTCAAAATCTGTATTTTCACTGTTATCCTGCTGAAGTCTCGGAAATTTCCACAGCTGGGTTTCACTAAAATCAAATATATTTGTTCTACAACAGTGAGCTGTGAATAAAGATACAAGTTTATATTTACTCATAGTTCAGTGTTTCATCAGAAGTTACTCAACCTTAAGTACAATACATTGGATTCATTTTCTGACTTTACTAAATTAAAACAAAGCTGATTCTACCAGAAGAAATACCCCAAAAGTGAATTCACTCTAATCCTGTATTTACCCCAGATAACCTGCATTTAACCAGATGTATTTGTCTATAGTCTTTATTGAATTTGTAGTTTTATGGTATTATGGTATAGAATATTCCCATATTAACAAATGCTCAGAACCAGCACAGCATGCTGAATTTGTAATTAAATGTACAGTTGTCTCATTAAAGTATATCACATTTATTGTATGTCCTAATTTTACTGTATGCCTTAAACTTTGTTTATGCTCAATAAATTATCTTAAACACGACTCAGTTCCCCATAATCCAACCATTGTTTTTTCTGTTATTCAGTGTTTATTTGTAAATCACTGTGGCTTATTGATGTCTGATGACACATGTTTGTGTTATATGGGAGTTTCACGGTGTCCCCCTGTGTTACATGTCTGAGGGTGTGTTGGTTTATGTGTTTGGGTGTTGACAAGTTTCCCTTTCTGAGGGTGTGTGTTACCTTTATGAAATTATAGACAGATACTGCCCAGAATCCGATCACATGCAGTACACAAAGTGTGTTTAGCTTGAAATGTTTGTTTTACTCGATTATGTATCAATTCATTGCAACTGACACACAAAAACAGTTTCTATGGCTATAAGCTTTAGATTCATTCTGACTACAGTGGCCATATTTGGGCATTTAAAAATTATTATCTGTATACATGTCAGCATCAGATAATTAAAAATATCAAACCAAGTGACATTTATTTTAAAGAAAGATTGCACACGCACACTTTTGAAGCAAAACATTCTTTTAAAAAGATGTTTGTTAGGTTTCAAATTATGAGACAGTACACACTGTACATTGTTCAGAATGAAGACACTCTGTTTGGCAGTCATTATAGTGGAACATGTCTTTAGTTAATGAAATGAAGTTGAACAACATCTAGTGTAAACTTGAAAGGAACTGACTTCGTATATCCACTAAAAATCTACTTGGGACCATTTGTTTAGAAGTAATAAATTAAGATAGTAGTGTATATATAACTGTGTGTGTGTGTATGTATGTATATATATATATATATATATATATATATATATATATATATATATATATATATATATATATATATATATATATAAACTTGGAATAATGTACAGATTTTGCTCTTATGGAAAGAAATTGGTACTTTTATTCACCAAAGTGGCATTCAGCTGATCAAAATGTAAAGTCAGGACATTAATAACGTGAAAAATTACTATTACAATTTGAAAAAAAAACTTCAAAGAGTTCTCATCAAAAAATCCTCCACATGCAGCAATGATAGCTTTGCAGATCTTTGGCATTCTAGCTGTCAGTTTGTCCAGATACTCAGGTGACATTTCACCCCACACTTCCTGTAGCACTTGCCATAGATGTGGCTGTCTTGTTGAGCACTTCTCACGCACCTTACAGTCTAGCTGATCCCACAAAAGCTCAATGGGGTTAAGATCCATAACACTCTTTTCCAATTATCTGTTGTCCAATGTCTGTGTTTCTTTGCTCACTCTAACCTTTTCTTTTTGATTTTCTGTTTCAAAAGTGGCTTTTTCTTTGCAATTCTTCCCATAAGGCCTGCACCCCTGAGTCTTCTCTTTACTGTTGTACATGAAACTGGTGTTGAGCAGGTAGAATTCAATGAAGCTGTCAGCTGAGGACATGTGAGGTGTCTATTTCTCAAACTAGAGACTCTGATGTACATATCCTCTTGTTTAGTTGTACATCTGGCCTTCCACATCTTTCTGTCCTTGTTAGAGCCAGTTGTCCTTTGTCTTTGAAGACTTTAGTGTACACCTTTGTATGAAATCTTCAGTTTTTTGGCAATTTCAAGCATTGTATAGCCTTCATTCCTCAAAACAATGATTGACTGATGAGTTTCTTGAGAAAGCTGTTTGTTTTTTGCCATTTTTGACCTAATATTGACCTTAACACATGCCAGTCTATTGTATACTGTGGCAACTCAAAAACAAACACAATGATAAGCTTCATTTAACGAACCAAATAGCTGTACATTATTCCAAACTTTTGGCCGCCAGTGTATGTATATATATATATATATATATGTGTGTGTGTGTGTGTGTGTATGTATGTATGTATGTATATTTTGTGGAAGAAAAGGCTTGCATCATTTCTTTACATATGCCACTTTTTAAAGTATGGCTTATATTTCCAAATACTTTTTGATGCCATAGTATGTAACCTATTCCTCATTGAGTTAACTAATCTTGTCCAAGGTAACAACATTTGATTGCTTTGAGACACTACAACAAACTTAATTGTTTATTTGAGAAACTGTGATGCCATTGAATTTGATATGCAGCTGTTCTTCCTGATACTTTGAGACAAATGAACAAACCCCTTCCTGTGTACAAAGAGAGAACGTTATCTCCCTTGCATCGCTCGTTCAGCTTTGAGCTTCTCATCGCGACACTGAAACAAAACGACCGCAGAGAGACCACAGACCTTGCCACATAAGCGTCACAAGCACACAGACACTTAACAGAAAACCTCCATTATGTTTAGTTCTACAGTCGTTGAAGTACAGGAACATTTTTGCATTAGTTTTATTCAATTTCTTTATGAATTTGATGAAATATCACACAATTATTCATGCAGAGTGGGAATGGAAGCAATAGTCAGAGAAATTGTATTTATTTATTTTAATTTTATGTTTAAAAAGATCAGGAAAATGTTAACCTGTAAATGTTAAACCATATGTGTCTTACCATAGAGCATGCTCAGTAGATTATATTCATCTACAAACATCTGTTTATACATTATTTAGTTCCAAAACAAAAAAGATGCTACATTTGGAAAACAAACAAACGTATATGTCATAATAATACATTTCTACATTATCTTGAATGTACAATTCTTCTAATGCAGTACCGAGAAAAAAAGATAAGAAAAGAAAATACAATATGCATAATATAAATGTCCCATGACCTTCAGCAAAATTATTCATGAAGCAGTACAAATTACATCATTTCTGAAAAGATATATGATTGAGGACCAACTTTATTTTTTTAAATTTTTTTTACAATACACTTATATTCCAGGAAAAGATCAACAGTTCTTGTGCTTTGCTGAGTCTTTTTAACTTTATATACAATTGTTGTCTTTGCCATTATGCAGTCATAATAGCCATAAAATACAGCCATTTGTCCTCAAAGCTTGATTAAAAATCTTGACCATTCAGATTCAAAAACATAGTTATATGTTGAACTGTGTTGAACCATTTCACCTTTATTGCCATTTGCTTGAATCCATTGAAAGAAATCCACTCTGATGAGCATGATAGATTAAAAATTACAACAATTAAAAATAATGTTTACATAGCACATTCACAGAATTGAATGACAATAATGAATAAATCCCATCAACAGAATTTTAAATGTAACTAAGGAGTTAATCCAAAGAATAAAGTGCAAAATGCATATAAGCGCACAATACTTTTTCAGTTTAAAGTGTGATCACTGACATCAAGACTAGTATAAGTATTGCCATACAAATACTATACAACTATGCTATATTAATATTATATTTAATATAATATGACATAATACATCATTACATAATAACTAAACAATATATCAAATATATATATATATATATATATATATATATTCTCTCTCTTTAAGACAATATGCACGTATACATTATCGAATTGGAATCAAATTGTGGGAAATATGTATGTGTATATGAAGTGTTAACATATACCTGCACTTGTATTTCTATTTATTTTGTTATTTATTTATTATATCATTATTATTAATGTATTTCCTGAATAATGTATGGGTGGATATATATATATATATATATATATATATATATATATATATATATATATATATATATATATATATATATATAGATATATATATATATATATATATATATATATATATATATATATATAGATATAGATATAGATATATATATATAAAAGGTAAATTACAATATAATTTCAAATTTTAATCTGACTGATCTGTAATGAAAAGAATACAGATATAGGTTACATGCCTGTTTTTGTTCTAAGTCTACACTGCAAAAGTAAACATAATATTGTCTGTGTAACTGCGGAACTGCACTCCTTTATTTCATTTTTCTTTTACAAAGTGCTATAATAGTATGGTAAAATACACAAAATCACAAAACAGTATTTAGCATATAGCAGGTCATCACTTAGATTTTTGGAGTAACAAACGCTCATTAAACAAGTTGCAGTTGATAGACATTGAATAGGTGGACTTACAAAAAAATTAATCTTTTCACGCTTATGTGTCTGTGAGAGTGTCTGTAGACTGCATGGTCTGCAGAAAATATATTGGTTAATAAATACTTTTTTGCAACAAAATTTTCTCTTTGGTGTCCCGGAGAGCCCAGGGCCCATTTAATGTTAAGAAATAAACATACGTAACATTGACGTAGATTGAGCTTCATGACTTTTTCTATGATAACTCATTATAAACAAATATTCATCAATCACCGATACAAATGTCCTCCATGAAAAGTGTTTAATTATGTTTCAAAATGTAACATTACTTATGTTTAAGGTCTCAGGGACCCCAGATACAATACAAGAATAAATGCATTGAATTTTCACATTATAAAGTTTTCTGACTGTTACACTCTGCAGAAGTAGGAATTGGAATTGTTTTAATGTATTTTTGCTGGTACCAAATTGACCCCAAACAGAAGCAACATAAATATATTGATAGCAATCACATTTCTGAAAAGTCTATGCTTATTTTGTGATACAAGAGAGGGTTACAACTTAAATAATATCTCCCTACTTAATTAGGGTTTTGATTAGATCAAAATAATATAATACAATAATTTATATGGTAAATAGGGATTACTTACTACTATTATTTTTACACATACAGTATGGGGGTCTCTGGCACCCCAAACACAAAATAAAGGAATCTCAACTGAACGTGAGACATAAAATAAATAAATAATAATAAAAAAACATACTAAAGAACCAACACTAGTACTTACATGAGGTTGTGCTCTGTTTACACACGGTAACTAATCCCTCCCTCTGGGCTTCAGTTCACCTGCCAATGCACCTGAACTGAAGAATAGCTACAGCAATGCTGCCATTACTGCAGAGACTGAAAATGTTTTATTACTGATCACTCTCTCTACAGACCTCTCTGTAGTAGGCTGCTATCTTCTTACTCACCTCATGTAATATTCCTCTGCTGTGGTGTTTGTGAGGATGAGTTGGCCCTCTTCATCCAAGGAATCCCCAGGTAACCCCCATCCCCCTCATCTTCACCTTTTTTCTAGACCCGTCTCTAGAGGTTCTTTTGGTGAGTCAGACAGGGATCCCCACGTAAGAAATCAGTGGATGATGAGAAATTACCCAGACTGAGACAATGACTCAAAACTACACAGGGGCCATGGAAACTGAGGGTGGACCGCCTGTCATTAACTGTCTCCCTATTTGACTGGGGGTCTTCCTGAACAGCTACCTGTAAGATATGAAAAACAGAATACCCCCTTGTTTTTGTCAGGGGAATGCTGTGCATCTACAGGAATAGACATCAGCAAGGAGCACCATAGATAACTTGTTAAAGGGAGCGTTCACCCAAAAATGAAAAATCTCCCATCATTTACTCTCCCGCATGCCATCCCAGATGTGTATGACTTTCTTTCTTCTACTGAACCCAAACGAAGATTTTTAGAATAATATCTCAGCTCTGTAGGTCTATACAATGCAAATAAATGGTGACCAAAAATTTGAGCACATAAAAACATCATAAAATTAATCCATATGACTCAAGTGGTTTAATCCATGTCTTCTGAAGCGATCCAATAATTTTTGATTGAGAACAGATAAAAATATAACAAATTTTTCACTAAAAAAGTCTCATTGGCAATCATGATTTCAAGCTCGATTACACTTAATTGACCTTGAAATCATGATCGTGCCTAGAGACTGCAATGGCAAGATGTACAGTGAAAAAGGATTTACATTTCGGTCTGTTCTCACCCAAAACCGACTGGATCGCTTCAGAAGACATGGATTAAACCACTGGAGTCTTATGGATTATTTTTATGCTGCCTTTATGTGACTTTAGGAGCTTGAAATGTCTGGTCACCATTCACTTGCATTATATGGACCTACAAAGCTGAGATATTCTTAAAAATCAAATAAAAATCTTTGTTTGTGTTCAGCAGAAGAAAAGAAAGTCATACACATCTGTGATGGCATGATGGTGAGTAAATGATGAGATAATTTATTTATTTATGGGTGTACTATTGTTTTAACAAATATTATAAGACAGTCTGGGGCTAGTTGTCACATGGAGAAGTTGTCACAAGAGCTAAATGTCATAAACTATCAGTTCTGAGGAAAATGTCAAATTACATAAATGCTTGTTTTCTCTAGCAGTAGTGATCTATGTTAGTTTCAAACATCTCACTTAAAACTGTCTTTGTTTTTGAGAATTATGTCCTCTAAATCTGCCCTCTCAGATTATTATATCATAATTATTTTTTACAGTAATAGATGATGGATAAACAAGGAAATACGAAAATACCACAATGTGAAATATTAAGGCAAGGGTCAACTACATAATGAAGGTAAATTTAAACCTTTACTTTTATTTGAAATATGTTCTTAGGACAAGGATATATATATATATATATATATATATATATATATATATATATATATATATAAAGGTTGGGGCAAGTTGTCACGTTTTTTACATGTAGCAATACAAAATAATTAATTGGCCTAAACACTGGTCTTATTACCATGCATTTATTGATTACATATTGCTCAAAAGCCATTAAAGAGCCTACAATACATTTTATATACAGATATGTTGTGGAAGAAGGCTAAGTACTTATTATTTTTTGAAAAAGGGTATTCTTCTCATATCAGTTCCAAAAAACAGCAGGCTCCCATTGTGACAACTAACCCCATCTACTGTGGAAGCATGATTCTTCTAATGGGGCATGTTGTCACAAAAGAGGACTGTGTTCAATGAACTGTATGCTATCTTTTTTCCTGAGAAATAACAGTGGAAATGTTTTTATTTTCTTTATTTTTTTAGTTTTGGTTTCACTTAAACTTAATATATTTGACTTACCGATTGGTTAGGATATTTGTTTTTGTTGTTAATGTCGCAAACTTACGTTTCCACTAGCCAGGCAACAACATATGACCTATTATGTTACGTTAATTTCCAACAGGCGACGTGAACAAAATCCTCTAAATAGTAACCGCATTGCGACATAAAGAAGAAAGGGGGCGACATTTTTGATGCTGAAGCGTGTGGGCAGCATCCTTCTTCTCACCCTGAGCATTATTTAGAAGATCTCAGTACGCCTACAACGCAAAGGTGGTCTGAAACTTTTGTAAAAAACTGATGAACATCTTTCCACTCCTCTTGGGAAACGTTATGATCCACATGAAGGTTATAATGCACCCCATGTATAAGCTGTTCTCACCAATAGGGGATACTGGTCTTTGATTACAATAAGCAAGAGAAATTGTTAGTAGGCTATATGGGCAATTATAAAAAATGCCTCCATATATCCACTAAAAATTATCTTGGGACAAGCAAGTTAAAAGTAATTTTCTATCAAAAAAAGTGGTTATTTCTGAGAAAAGGTCTAGTGTGATTTGTTTGCAGATGCCATTTGGTTCAGTATTTATATCTAATGCAATGAAACTCATAATTTCTGGGACAATATAGGCTACTCTGTGCTATAGGCTGTTACTGAGCAAAACACATCTAATTATAGGGCTGGATACAAATTTTAGGTTAGAGTGAGACACTTACAATGGAAGTGAATGGATGGGGCCAATTTTTGGAGGGTTTAAAAGCAAAAACACATATTGTTTACGTCTTGTGGCTATACTTTTGAAATTTAAAATTTACGGATTGGCCCCATTCACTTTCGTGTTAAAGGGATGGTTCACCCAAAAATGAAAATTCTCTCATCATTTACTCACCCTCATGCCATCTCAGATGTGTATGACTTTCTTCTGCTGAACACAAAGGAATATGTTTAGAAGAATATTTCAGCTCTGTAGGTCCTCACAATGCAAGTGAATGGGTACCAACATTTTAAAGCTCCAAAAAGCACATAAAGAGAGCATACAAGTAATCTATAACACTCAAGTGGTTTAATCCATGTCTTCTGAATCAATCCAGTTATTTTTGGTTGAGAACAGGCCAAAACATAACTCATTTTTCACAACAAAAATAAAATCTCATTGGTGATCATGATTTCAAGCTTGATTACACTTAACAGGGACAATCCCCCTGGAGCAACCTTGAGTTAAGTGCCTTGCTCAAGGACACAATGGTGGTGGCTGTGGGGATCGAACCGGCAACCTTCTGCTTACCAGTTCTGTGCTTTAGCCCTCTACGCTACCACCGCTCTACTATAAATTGTCCTCCCTGCCCAGTAGGTGGCGATATGCACAAATAATGTGAATTGTCAAAAACAAAAGAAGTGAAAGTGGAGATTAATAGTAAAACAAAAACAAAAAAACATTATGTTTCTCGCCTACACCTATCAAATCGATTCAGAAGACATGGATTATACTACTGGAGTCTTATGGATTACTTTTATGCTGCCTTTATGTGCTTTTTGGAGCTTCAACATTTTGGTAGCCATTCACTTGCATTGTATGGACCGACAGAGCTGAGATATTCCTAAAAAAAAATCTTCATTTGTGTTCAGCAGAAGAAATAAAGTCATACACATCTGGGATGGCATGAGGGTGAGGAAATGATGAGAGAATTTTCATTTTAAGTGGAATATTCCTTTAAATGCCTCACTGTTGCCCAGATTTTTGCGTTTTTTAAAGAAGAACTTGCTCTTTTATCAGTCGCATGAATAGATGTTATATTTAAAAAAACGAATTACATTTGAACATACAAAACGCGTGGACGCCACAAACAAAAACATTCCGTTCTCATCTGTAATAACCTTTGTACACCCAAAAGTGATATGTACAAAGCTGCCTGACTGCTAACGTTTTAGGGTCAAACGTACCACCGAAGTTACATGACAGCCCAGCCCTAGAACCTCCGTGGGCGCGAGCTAAGAGCGTCATATGCGGTTTGGCGCGCGTTCAAACAGCGGCTCCCGCTGATTGGTGGGCTCGAGCAGCTTGCTGCTCGTGCATGCAGACCCCCTTCAGATGCATGCGAGCATGCTCCACCAATGCAGGGAGAATGAATTCAAGCCCCTTTTATACTGAACAACGACAATGTCTTGTTTTGTCGACCAGGTTTAAAAAAAAAAAAAAAAATAGATCCACACAACTGGTCAGTATATCCCTGGAAGAGGGTGATTAAAATGTGTTCTACACATGTCTCTTTGCCTTGTATTAAACAGCATTATATTCAGTTTAGGCTGTTAAGCAGTGAGCTGAAAAGAGATGATGATAGCTTTACTCTACATGGCATACTTTTATGAATATGCTAAAATTTTCATTGAGCATCTTTATGTCCGCAATTTGATCCCTTATATCCACTATTCAGTCATTTAATTTCATTTTGTTCTTATGTTTATGAGTGCATTTCTGCTTAAATTATATATTTATTTCTTTAAATAATGTCACAATTAGTGGCAACAAACAAATAGTACATTTTGATACATTTATTTCCCTTTGTCCAGTTGTTCAGTGCAGTTAAAAACCAGATGTAAAAGAGAAAGAAAGTGAGGGGCTGGGAGGGGCAGGCTAGGACGTTTTTTTCCCCTCCTTTGAATAGTTTTGTTCCTACAGTTGTAGAACTGAAAGCCTACACTGAGAATTGAAAAAAATGCATCAATTATCCATTGGATTTTGTGTGATTTTTTCCCTACTTCATGGTAAGTATAACTTTCTTGTTATTTTATAGAAAAAGTGGTGTATGGACATGTAACAATTTACATTCAGATGACTATAGACCAAAACAAAATTACTCTCATTATGACTTGATAAAATATACTGGATCTATTATCATATTATATATATATATATATATATATATATATATATATATATATATATATATATATATATATATATATATATATATATATATATATATATCAGCCAGCCAAACTGTTTAATGAACTGTTCAGAAAAGTATTTAAATGATTTTTTATTTTATTTTATTTTAACTTGCCAACCATGCCCACAGCGTAAAATGATGCACTTATAGGGGCATCAAATGTGTATTTAAGTGCTGAAAATTAAATAAAGGTATATAAAAGTTACTTTTAGTTAATGCAATAAGAAAAGACCTACAACTGAATTCAGTTTTTCACTCCACTGAATGCAGAGAAATTCAGTTAAAGCAATGGGTACATAATTATGCCAGTATGTCAAGTCAGTAACGGGTGGTATTGTTTTGCACATTGATTAAAACATTTTCTAAAAAACTAAAATAAAAAACTAAAATAAACTAAAATCTTTTCTTTGTTTCCAGGGAGCTGTGCACGCACATTTAAAGAAGGAGAGGAAGTACAAGTCAGATGTGACCTTGAAGCCTTTGGCTTGATGATTTTATGGTTTCGAATAAACGATGCTGGCCCAGAATTCTTATTTACTACTAAAAACAAAGATATAAAGGTCAAAGTTGAAAATGAAAATTACAAAATTGTTGAAACAAGTGGGAAGATGCATTTGGTCATTCAGTCTTTTGAGAAAAAGAGAGATAGCGGTGCGTACAGTTGTGCAGTATTTAACAACAATAGGCTCACCTTTGGAAAGCTCTCAAATATTAAGGGAGAACCAGGTGGGCATCTGTATATTACTTTGTATCAATATCATATTAGTTTGTTGCAATTTGCTTAAACAGAAAGAGTGATCACTTTTGCATTTGTCTGCTAACTTAGGCTTTGGAAGTCTGCAAAATGCAAAAATGTCCCCTTTCACTTTTTATTTTTTTTTAACAAAAGCTGTGATCAGTATAATATGACTTTCACAAAACCTACAATAATACTATCAAATTATATTTGTGTCCACAACACATTCTCTAATATGCCTGTGTTCCAGATCCAGCAACACAACCTCCAAAAATTGCTCCAACAACAAAGGCAAAGCCTGAGGTGGTGACTACAGTGAAACCAAAGTGTACATGCAAGAAATCAGGTATTAACTAACTAACTAAATAAATAAGGAACTTACTACAACAATAATAATAATAAATAATAATAATAATAATAATTTATGCAATTGGCAAATAAAAAACAGCAATTATGAATGGTAAAAGAAAGATGAATATTAGTTATGAATAAACAATTAAGTAAAAAGTCTTGTAATTATTTGGAGTTGTAATTGTTCACAGAAATCAAACCTTTCCTCAATTGTGAGATTTGGATATTGTCATCTTTGTCGACTGGCTGTGGTCTGCTCCTCATTCTGCTGATCGTCACAATTTTGTACTGCAACCGTAAGTCTTATCCACACCTTTCATGGATAAAGTGGCAAAAAGCAAATTATGCACGGTGCAGTAAATGGTGTACTTTTTGTTTTACTTAGCAGTAAAATTGTTTACTCTGAGGTAGCCTACATTAAAGTGAAAAAAAAAAAAAAAAAAAAGGAATACCAATAACTACTTTGACAATCATAAAGTGTGTTGTCACTGGAATCAAAACTGAAAAATGTGATAATTTGCAGTGATGAGAAAAAGCAAATAAGAACCCACATTTCAATGCTTTATACTCAATTATTTTGGAGGAGTTGCAAGAACAATTAAAAGAGTCTATCAAATCTGTCAAATTATTGATTATTAAGACATACATACAAAATATAATGATTAATAAATGACTTAAAAGATATATTAGGGAAATCTTATCTAGAGAAGAGAGCAATCCCATTAATGCTGTTTTAAAGATGCAACACTTAATACTAAACTAATGGAAAAGGGGTCTGGCCGCAAAACTGTGCACTTACGACAAAGATATTGACAACATAGGAGGACACTATTTGTGAAAGTTCAAGATGAATTTTTATATTTACACAATTTACAATTTAACCATATTATGCATACATTTAAACATTGTCATAAACACTGCTATATCTGCACAACATTTAGAGTGATAAAGTTTATCTTGACTCTAGTTTTCTAGTTTTTTTTTACATTGAGAATTTATTGCAAAATGTAGTAAAATGTTTGAAAAAATGCTTTGCTTTAACTTTGCTCAGTGAAAAAGAAAATCTGCTCAAACTTTCTATTTTTATTAAGGTTTAAGAACAAGACGTTGTCCCCATCATTACAAAAGACAGTAAGTCACGCGCTTTTGTCAACTTTAATGCAAGGCACATTTTTATTTTTCTGCAATGAGCAATGGTAGTTTCATTGCAAATATCCCTGATTTAATCTTCCTCATTTTCAGACCTCAAAGCAGACCTGCTGACCATGCTAAACTGCCCAACAACCACTTCTAGCGCCGATAAAAATCCAGGAAAGTCCAAGAAAGTAAAGATTTCATTTTCGTCCTTTGAGTATGTTTCCTCTTTCAAGACTATTAGGTCTGTAGAGCCTTTGGTCTTATTTGCAGCTGTTACATCTACTGATGTTTTTGTGTTTTTTTATTTTTTTATTGCATTTTTTACTGATGACAAAATGTTTTATAATCGATTTTTTATTCGATGTGTACACTTATGTTTGGTTAAAATTAAAACTTGTTCCTTGTTACATTATACTGTATGACACTGCAATGCATCCCCTACTTTGGTGTGTGAATTGTAATGCTTAAAAGAGCAAATCTGCCCTCTGTTTGCAAGAGGTTGAACAGCAACTCAATAAACATTAAACAAAAATTATGTGCATAGCCACTCATAGAATGCAGATGTCAAAAAAAAAAAAAAAAAAAATTTTTTGGTTTGCTATACTGATTCACAGTATAATTTCAGTAAAAACATACAATACAATTCTAGACTTGTGTTTTTATATCCTGTTCATACATATTACTACATTCAGTAGATAAAAAAAATTGAAATGCACACAAATCATGCCACAAATTATTTAATTTCTCATATCAAAAGACTTGTCCATCCATCCATCCATCCATCCATCCAATCAAATTAAGCCCTTAAAGGGATAGTTCAACCAAAAATGAAAGTTCTCTCATCATTTACTCACTCTCATGTCATCCCAGATGTGTGTGACTTTCTTTTATCTGCTGAACACAAAGTATTGTTTTGAAGAATATCACAGCTCTGTAGGTTCATACAATAAAAGTGAATGGTGGCCAGAACTTTGAGGGTCCAAAAAGCACATAAAGGCAGCATATAAGTAATCCATATGACTCCAGATTAAAATCCATATCTTCAGATATGATGAGCGTGGGTGAGAAACAGATCAATATGCAAGACCTTTTGTATTAAAAATTCTCCTCCCTGCCCAGTAAGTGGCAATATGCACAAAGAATGCGAATCGGCAAAAAGAAAAGTAGAAGAATTTGAAAGTGAAAGTGGAGATTGACAGTAAAAAAGGATTTAAATATTGATCTGTTTCTCACCCACACCGATCATATCACTTCTAAAGATCTGGATTTAACCACCGGGGTAAAATGAATTACTTTTATGCTGCCTTTATGTGGTTTTTAGAGCTTCAAAGTTCTGGCCATCACTCACTTGCATTGTATGGACCTACAGAGCTGAAATATTCATCTAAAACTCTTCATTTGCATTCAGTAGAAGAAAGAAAGTCATACACATCTGGGAAGGCATGAGTGTTAGTAAATGATGACAGAATTTTCATTTTTGGGTGAACTATCCCTTTAATTTACAGCAATGGTTATTAACATCGTCAGCGGAAATAAACAGTAAAACAGAAAAGCCTGGGGGTAAATACACTCTTTTATTTCAAAATATGCTTTGTGACATCAGTAACGCATATCTTTTCAAAAACAATGTTGCCCTTCTACAGTATAAAGTGTTAAATTACAAGCTTGCTCAAAGTGGTGACAACACAAACTGTTCACCAGTTAAGATGAAGAAAGCTGGACTAAACAGTTATTATAGCCTGAATTTACATTTAAAGATGTATTTGATCAACTATTGTAATTCTCCACAAACAGCATGCACCCAAAAATAATATAGCCTATTTGAGCCCCAAAATATCAACCACATCTTTATTTGCACATGACCATTAAAAACACATTCTTACAAACCATCAAAACAAACATAATTGGGCTTCTTCTGATGATAGAAACCCCTTCTTGAAAATAACCACCGTCACAACGTTCTTTGGAAGATCTAACAAGACGGAAAACGTCTAATTGTTAAGAATTATGAAACTCCTTTTCTGTCATACACTGTCGGATTAAAAGGTTATAGCTCCGAGTCTGTCCTTTGTGATTAAACAATCTGTAGTGTTGTGGTTGCCCTTAAACCAACACATCTTAGTTAAAATGAAAATGAAAGATTGTGACTAAACCCAACACATCTAATGCAACACCTGTGAACTTGCTAGTGGTTTTGAAAATAAATGTGTTAAAATCTTGAGCTTTAAGCTACACAATTCTGAAATCACCTCTGAAATCAAGTAAATAAAACGTTAACAGTGCAACAGGAAGTTGCTCGAATGGAACAAGGCCTTAAATTAGACTCATTTTAATTGTTTTGTAATTTTGTAATTTTTTTTTTTTTTAAACAGTTTTTTTACAGACAGATGGAGAGAATCCTTGTAAGTACACTTTAGGAAACAACACTAACCGTTTTGTAATAACGCACAAAGAAAAACAATTCCCACACAAACTTTCTTTTGAATTAGTGTCATACAGATATACAACAGCATTCAAAAGGTATCATAATCAAGGTCATCTACAGTAATTCCTTATAGGAATCTCTGTATTGTAAACGGTAAATGAATTCATAACAATGAAGTCTCTGTACAATAGTGTCTCAAAAATTTTCCAAACAACAGAAAACTCTATAAATAGAATTAGACTGTTGAGACTCCCCAGTAAACAGCATATTATTTTTACTGTGGGAATAACTATATCACAACACCTCACCGAAAAGAGATTACTTTGAGCTGAAAGAACAATATTTCCTCTTGATATAACCAACCATCAGTCAGTTTTATCAGTCACAAGGAGATAAAAGATCATTACATTTTTATTTATTTTTTGCTTTAGGAAATTTACTTGAAGGAGGGGAGAAACTTTTAAAATACATGTTTAAGTGTCTCTGTGCAGTTATATATATTTTTCATTCCGTGTCCACCATAAAATATATTTCTTGTCCAAGCAGCTCCCTCTGTTGACAGTTTCTTGTGATTGGGATGAGATGTAATCCAACGTAAACCTAAAAAATACAATACAGTAACTACTTTTAGAATCAGTTAATAAAAGAGGATTTATTATTGTTGTTTAATTATTATTTTAGGATTTAAGGTTTATAGGGGAATCTCATGACACAAAATGACATGAAAACATTTCACCCCTAAATCAAGCAAAAAAAAAATATATTTTGTTAAAAGAAATATATGCCTATTTTTAGGACCTCTGAGATTTTATTTTTTTTTTTGCAGGGTGACATTACTTGCATAACAAGCACCTTGTCCCAGAAATTACCCTATACCGTAATGTATCTGGATGTTTTACTTTTATTTTTTAAATTCCCATTATTCTCAAAGATAATTCAAATTAAAGTTCATTTTTACTGTATGACAGTTAAAAGAAAAAAAAAATGATTTATTCATTTTAAATTAGTACAAATAAAACAGAACAAATACTACCATAAATAATTTGTTTTTAATCATAATAAATTAATTATAATTACATTTATAATTAATAATTAGTAATAAAAATGTAGGAATACAAAATAATTTACAATTTAAACAAACAATGCATCATTATTTTTGAGAATGAGATTTTTTTTTGTGTGCTTAACTGTCATGAAAATGATGTCACAATGGCGAAAATCAAAATGTTCTCATAACTTACTCACCCTCATGTTGTTCCAAACCCATATGATTTTCTTCTTCCTCTGTGGAACACAAAAGGAGATGCTAGGCAGTATGATTGTCTCAGTCACCATTTACTTTCATTGCATCTCTTTTCCATACAACAAAAGTGAATGGTGACTGAGACTAACATTCTGCCTAACATCTCCTTTTGTGTTCCACAGAGGAAAGTAAGTCATACAGGTTTGGAACAACATGAGGGTGAGTAAATAATTACAGAATTTTCATTTTTGGGTGAACTGTCCCTTTAAAGGTCCTGAAAGTAGTTTGGGGTGAAATATAACCTGGACATGTTCTTAAAAGGGTTTTTTTTTTTTTTACATTATGCAGATACTGACGTATGGATCTATCTTTTTCCACCCTTTGTGGAAGATGAAGGCACCACATCTGAGCTCAGCTGACCAGACAGCTTGTCAACAGCCAATGACTCTCCTACTGAGGGTTTCTGGAACACAAAAACAGAATTTTAAGAATGCAAGCCAAAAGACGAGAATTGTGACAAGTGCTATCAACCTTTCAAAATAAAAAAATGAAAAAGACGATAACCTAGGGTTAAGCGCTGTGTGAAAAGCCTTAACGTGTACAGATGGAATAATGATTCTGGCACTATATAACTCCTCATTGATTTGTATATGCAAAGCCTTGGTGTACCAAATCAGGCACAATGCCTAAAAAAAACGCATCTGCCTGCCTGGTTACGCAAAAAGATGCACGGAAAGCCAGGTTAGCTGCCATAGAACAGCTCACATTTATCACGTTTACCATTACCCTTAAACTGTTCCTTAACCTTTTAAAAACATGTGCTTGCAGTTCAGCCAGTGGAATGATATATGGGATGTTTTTGCTGTATTTGGCATTTCCTCATGCTGGCGTGCTTGATAGACAGCCAAAGCAAACCGAAAAAACTCATACCAGTTCCATTTATAACCTACCTTTGATTTAGATTTTGGTTTTCCCACTTTCCCCTGTAATCAGAAAGAGACCCCTGATATAAACTGGTTTGAACCAGTAAAAAGGGTCAGGGGGAAAGCCTGGTACTTATAGGGAAATAGCATACTCCGACTTTATCCAAATTTATTACTCAACTCTGTAACTATGGAATACTTGACTCTGATTGGTCAATTGCAGCATTCTGCGGCCAAATATGTTTGCATAATGACTGATAAACTGTATAACTGACCAACTGTAACAGGCAACTGGTTTCCTACATAGTGTATCACTTTGTGGATTATTTCTTCTTATATAATAATAATAATAATAACTTAAATAATACAATTAATTTAAACTCAAATCAATATTTAATATCCATTTATTAAATCATTTGGAAAATTAACATGTAATAAGCTGGATAATGTACCATTCAAATGTTTTTTCTAAAGATTTATGAATTTAAATTTTCATAGCAAAATTCCATCAAATTGAATTGAGTAATCTTTAACAAAATGAATTAAAAAAAATATTTAAAGCTGAAGTATGTAATTTCTACGACACTAGCGCCACCGAACGGAATTGCAAAAATAAACAATGTTTTCAAAACACCTTTCCAAATACGGCCCTCATCTGCAGTTGTTCAAACAGTCAGATAGCCCCGCCCACAACTCACACCATTGGTTGAGTGATGTTGTTGGTGCGGGACTAAGCTGGTCGCTCTAAACAAACAGAAGAATTTTTATAGTGCCACAGAAACACAGTGTTTTCGAGAAAATGAACCTATGAATGTCTTATAGTTGTCTCTGCATATTAAGATGGGAAAGAAGAAAGTATTTTAACACTGAAAAAGTAACATACATCAAGCTTTTAGGTTTTATTAATTAAATTTTGTTAAAATCCAATTTTATATAATTTTGTTTTGAAATTGAAATGGGTAAATCTTTAAAATAGGCAAAAACATTCTTTTGAGTGCAGTCAGCTATTCATTAATCGCAAAATACACCCATTTGGAGTGATAAAAGACAGATCCATTTTGCAATAATGACCGGATTTACTTTGGGATAATGACTGTACATTATCCTGTACATAAAGGTGTCTCGTTTTCTCATATTTCTTCTCTCCCTTACATTGTTTATTCAAATATCAAACTTTAAATGAGGAAGACTGTGGAAATTAAACCTAGATATCCATAAAATACCAAACAAGAGGAATTTTGTTCAATGAAAATAGTGTATTTGTTCAATATTCCACATTTCTTCAGAGTCAACATTTGAGTTTGAATGCAAATGTTTTTGCATACATTTGTGTACTGGAAATGTATGTTCCATGTTCAAATAACCCTGCCAATGAACCTATCGGCTAATCCTCACCTTTGGTTTGCTGTCTTTAGGTTTGGTGTTTGGCAAGTGTGGAATCAGTTTTTCCGCCAGCTGCTCCAAAGCTGGACCTGGTGCCTAAAAACAAAGACAAATAATAATAAAAAAAACAAATATACAAAAACAGTAAACAGCAAAGACGCCAATCACTTTCACTACCCCAATGCAAACTCCAGTGAGATTGTGTCTAATGAATTTATAGGGATGTATTTTGTTATTTTTGCAGACAGTTCAGTAATACAGAACATGCAGGCTGGTTTGTGGTACCGTGTGGGTTGGGGGGACTGGTTCAGGAGTAAAGTGGTGGGCTTCGGGTGCAGATGGTTTCACGGTGGGTACTTCAGTGAATTCACAAGATAGAAGGTCAAGAGCCGCTGTATCATCCATTGATTTCTGAGACAGAGACAGACAGTCAATGATATACAGTCTTCTTCAGGTCAGCAAATATGTTCTTTGTCATAATCAAAAATTATGTGTTGGTTTTAAATATGTTTCGAGTGCAGCAGTGGTGGTACAATACTGCCTTGCAAAGCCAAAGGTGAGAAAACAGAGGTTAAAACAAACTTTGACAATATGATAATGAAAAAGACAGACTGTATTGCACAGAGGTTGCTCTTTCATAGCTCATGTGACTTTAAAACTCTAGAGGAGACAAGCGTGACATTACTAGTGTCTCTTTTCAGAAGAAAAAATTAAGACTCTCCATTTGAACTCATTGCGGTCTAGGAGAAACAATTGAGACATTAAAGAGATCTCCTTTGTGATTTTTCTTCTCTATGGGAAAGCCCATGACTCTCACCTTAGCTGGAGACTTTGAAGAAGGACAAACAGAGGTCTTGGCAGCAGATGGTGCAGGGGTGTCCTTAAAATCGCCAGACAGAATGTCCAAAGCTTCAGTAACATCTAAGGAAGGCTAGAACACAACATCCTCCGATCAAATCACAGGATCCAGCAAGAGTGACCAATTATAACACAAATCCATATGACTGATTCTACACATACGAACAAAGTTCAAAATTACCTCTGTTTTAGGAGGAGGATGTTTTTCAAGGTCTTCCTTTGAGAATCTGTAATCTGGTGGGAGTGTGTCCTCTCTCTCCCCAACACGCACACCCTTCTCTGATGTCACATCCTTCTCCTGACAAAAAAAATAAATAAATAATTGCAATTATAAAACAAAACAAAAAATTGTAGTTGTTTTTAAAGATTATATCTATGCTATGTCTACATTTAAGATTAGATTTGAAAATAATTAGAATAAAAAAATCGTATTAGAATTCTGAAAATTTGTAATAGTTGTTACATGAACAATATCCTCAGGTTTCAGTTCAGGTAATTTTTTTGGTGGTTCTGGTGCACCCAGAGTGTCGCCCAAAGCGCTGAGAGCATCCTAGAAAATAAAGCGGGACAGAGATGGAGAGAGATTTTTAAAATCTGTTCAGATATGTTTTTGAAATCAGAAAGACATCTGTCAGCATTTTCACACTTTTCTATTTAATTAAATATTCTGTTCCCAAACTAATGACTACAGTTTGGGAACACACACACACACACACATATATATATATATATATATATATATATATATATATATATATAAAATACTGATAAAGACTGTCTGCTTATCGTGCTCAATTTTGTGGACATGTGTGAATACATCTTTGCTTTTTGTATTTTTTGTCCAGTACTTGCAATACCTCGTCTGTCTGTGATTTTTGTTTGGGTCCTGGAGGTACTCTATTGGGAACAGCAGAAGAAACCTACAGCAAGAATGGAATAGAATAGAATAGAATAGAGTAGAATAATGGAAAAAAAGGGGAACAAATTACAATGCTATCTATTTAGGGCATTAACAAATACAAGAATAACTGAACTAAACATAACAAAAGCAAAAATTTGAATTGAGCATTAAAAAGTTATTTTCTTTGTGATTGATTGTAATTTACCTTATGAGCAGTCTGTGCAGGAGCCACAAAATCACCTGCCAGAGCATCTAATGCTGATAATTCCTCCACTTTAGGCTAAAAGAAAAAAAAAAAACAGAAAAAAATCAAATAAAATTTCTGTAAGAATGCAGGAGTTAAAGGGATAGTTCACCCAAATATGAACTATCACTATTTACCCTCATGCCATCCCAGATGTGTATGACTTTCTTCTGCTGAACACGAATGAAGATTTTAGAAAAATATTTCAGCTCTGCAAGTCCATACAATGCAAGTGAATGGTGGCCAGAACTTTGAAGGTCAAAAAAGCACATAAAGGCAGCATAAAAGTAATCTATATGACTCCAGTGGTTAAATCTACATCTTCAGAAGTGATATGATAAGTGTGGGTGAGAAACAGATGACTGAAGTCATTTTTTACTATAAATCTCCACTTTCACGTTCACATTCTTTTTCTTTATATTTTGGCAATTTACATTCCTCGTGCATATTGCCACCCACTGGTCGGGGCTGGTCAAAGGTGGAGATTTATAGTAAAAAAATAAATAAAATAAAATAATCAATATTCACATATAACAATCTGTTTCTCACACACACTTATCATATCGCTTCAGAAGATATAGATTTAACCACTGGAGTTATATGGATTACTTTTATGCTGTCTTTGTGCTTTTTGGACCTTAAAGTTCTGGCCACCGTTCACTTGCATTTTATGGACCTACAGAGCTGAAATATTCTTCAAAAAATCTTTGTGTTCAGCAGAAGAAAGTCATACACATCAGGTATACAAAATTGGACAAAGAACTACAATCCCATCTAGCACTGTGAATGACATTGTTGATTGTAAGTATATAAGCAATACATTTTAATTATATTGCAAAATATATATGTAGCTAGAGAGTTTAGGGAGACTGACTCGATTGCATCATTCACAGGGCGTCATTAGAGTGGGCGGACGCTGAAGAGCTTATTTGCTGATGACAGTTTGGGTCGTCTCTCTGATTGACTCTCTTCGGGTTTCACAGGTAGCATAGTTATGCACAAGGAATACAGTTATTAAACTGGCGCTCATGGTAGGTCTGTCTTTAAAAGTTTAACTTTTCAAGTTATTGTTAAAAATCTATTACCCTATGGAGAAAGTGAATGGGATTTTTACTTCTGGAACCAGACTGTTGCACTCTATAACACATATTAGGCCTCTGGAATACTTGGGTTCTGATTGGCCAATCACAGCATTCTAAGGTCAGATATTTTTCCTACATAGCCGTGCTAGTTTAATGTCTCTCAAATCACACTATGGTCTCTTTCTTTACACATAATAAAAAACATTCAACGAATGTTGTCATTTTTTTCATTTACTTGGTAAGTAGCCATGAAATAAGTGGGATAAGATACAGTAAGCCAGTCATTATTGTAAAATAAACACTGACAGTCAAAGTCCACCTTCAAAATTTCTTACCTTGGGAACATCTTTAGACTTCTCAGGAATTGCAGTAGGTTTCGTCTTTTCCTAATTAGGCAAATTAACAATGAATATAAAATTGAAGCAAAAATAGTTTGTTGACATTATCTTATTAATGACAGAGTCCTGACTACAAAAGATCTAAAAACAACACAGCACACGTTACACAGTAAAAAGTCCACCTTTCGAACTTTCCTACCTTGGGAACATCTTTAGACTTCTCAGGAACTGCAGTAGGTTTCATCTTTTCCTGATTAGACAAAATTAACAGTGGTGGTTTTAATCTAAACTCAAATGATAAGCATTACAGAACATTATATAATACTGTTCATTGCCATAATGTTATTAATGACAGTTATTATAAAGTATTACCTGTTGAGGAGGAACGGGGGCCTTAACAACAGGTGCTACAGCGGGAGCCGTGAAACCTCCAGAGAGAATGTCCAGTGCTTCATCTGTGTCCAATGAGGGCTGGGACAAGGGATACATCCACCAATCAGATCACAGCATCCAGTGACCGTAGCCAATACCCACACACTATTACAACCAACCTATTCTCACATAACTAAACAACATTCGACAGATGTAATGTACTATATGTCTGATAAAGACTGAGGGCGTTAGAACACATAATTAGCCCACAATTTATACAATGTCAAATCTTGAGCATCTTTCATAAATTATGATGGATGTCTGACCTCTTTTGGAGGAGGGGGGAGTTTTTGGAGCTCTTTCTCTGAGAATCTGTAATCTGGTGGGAGTGTGTCCTCTCTCTCCCCAACACGCACACCCTTTTCTGATTTAATTTTTTTCTCCTGATTAAAACATGCAAATTACTTACAAAAACACACATACACACACACACACTCTTGAAATGTCATTCAAAGATGATTTCCACATTTAATATTTTGTCTAAATTTCAGATTGTGTCTTTAAAAATAATTGAATATAAATGACGAAAGAGTAAATAGAGACCTTACATCAACTATGTCACCAGGTTTGAGTTCAGGTAGTTTCTTTGGTGGTTCTGGAGCGCCCAGTGTGTCTCCCAAAGAGCTTAGAGCGTCCATCGGCATGGAACTGTCCAGCTGGAAAGGAATAAAAGGACAAAGATACTTAATGATCCTCATTCAGAAAGTTTCACACTCTGTCCCTTATTGAGGATCTAAAAGAGCACATTAATGATCATTTCACATGTAATCTCAAATATAATCTTTGAGTTGAAGGTAAATGAAGAATTGTGGCATACGTTCATACACAGTTCTTTTATATATAACAACAATTCTGTTTGGTAGTTTCTGTTCTTGTGGAAAATCTTCTGTTTTACCTTCTCTATCTTGGCTTTCTTGTCAGCTGGTGGAGCAGGTGATTTGGTTACAGGAGCAGGTTGAGACGTCGCCTGTTGTTTCTTAGGACAGAGAGACATGTTTGGTGATTGGACATGCAAATAATATCAGAAGACATTGTGTGACATATTTTAAAATTACCTGCTGATAAGCTGGAGGAGGAGCAAAGTTGGAGCGCGCATCCACTGCACCAATGGTTTCAGTTTTCTAAAAAAGGAAGGAATAAATATCAAACAAAGAAACAAATACATCTGTTCCACCTCTAGATTAAAGCTTGAAGTGTATAACTTTCTTTTTCAATGTCAAAATACTTTCTCCAGTCCCTGCTTAATATGCAGAGACTTTAAATATAAACTATGAGCCATTTGTAGGTTGATTTCCCAGAAAAACACTGTGAAACACTGTGGTGCTATCAAAACATTGCTCTGTTTTTTTTTTTTTTTTTTGAGCATCCTGACCAGACTGACACAGCAACATTAGCTCAACCAATGGCATAAGGCTATCGGTTTAATGGACCACTGGAAAATCATTATTTTTGCAAATCTGTTTGGTGACGCTAATCACACAGAAATTACACACTTCAGCTTTAAGTGGAGTCTCTGTATAGGAGATCGATAAACTCACCACCTCTGTCTTCTTAGGAGCACTCGGAGCTGAAGACACAAACCCAGCCGAGAGCGAGTCCAGCGCCTCATCTGTGCTTATAGGCTGATGACATAAAACAAACACAAATTAATGCATGAAAAAACACTAAATGTGACACATTTTAATGTACAATGACAAAAGATTCTTCATAGTTGTAATTCTAGAAATGACCATTAGAGGGAGCCACAAGTTCAATTTCAGAGAAAATGAAAAAAGGCATGTGCCATGGCAGGAAAAGTAAAGACACACCCTCTGCATACCAAGACATCAACACAAACAACACGCCACTTTTCGGATACTAACTTAAACAACCACCGGTTGAACAAACTGTGTGTGTGTGTGTGTGTGTGTGAGCTGATTAGGCAACAAAATGCTGAAACTGAATGAGTGAAAGCAAAGGAGAGAGAGTGATGCATTTTATGTTTGCTAGCCAACACCCTTAGAACTAGCAAAACAGATCAAAACTAAAACAAAAGCCCAGATCGGTGGAGTGTTGCAGTGATGGTTGTCCTTCTACAAGTTTCTCCCATTTCCACCATGATCTCTGGAGCCCAACCAGAGTGTCCATTGGGTTCTTGGTCACTACTCTTACCAAGGCCCTTCTCCCCCAATCGCTCAGTTTGCTCAGCTCTAGGAAGAGTCCTGGTTGTTCCAAACTTCTTTCATTTAAGAATTATGGAGGCCGGGGGCCTGGGTAGCTCTGTGAGTATTGACGTTGAGCAGGGGCGTTTCTAGGACTTGAGGAGGTTCGGGGCTGAGCGGGAGTGGGGGGGGAGGGGGGTTCACATCATATGAACTTCAAACAAAATGTAGCAATATTACTGCGTAGCCTACATTTAAAATTACATTCGAGGCTACAGTCAAAACATTCAGGGCTGAAGCCCCAGAAAATGACCTGGCGACGCCGATGATGCTGAGTACCACCCCTGGAGCCAAGAGTTTGACTCCAGTGCTGAGTGACTCCAGCCAGGCCTCCTAAGCAACCAAATTGGCCCGGTTGCTAGGGAGGGTAGAGTCACATGGGGTAACCTCCTCGTGGTTGCTATAATGTGTGGTTCTCGCTCTCGGTGAAGCGCATGGTTAGTTGTGCGTGGATGCTGTGGAGAATAGTGTGGGCCTCCACACGTGCTACGTCTCAGCAGTAACATGCTCAACAAGCCATGTGATAAGATGCGTGGATTGACGGTCTCAGACACGGAGGCAACTGAGATCTGTCCTCCGCCACCCGGATTGAGGCGAGTCACTACGCCACCATGAGGACTTAAAGCGCATTGGGAGTTTGGCATTCCAAAATGGGTAGTAAAAAAAAAAAAAAAAAAGAATTATGGAGGCCACCGTGCTCTTGGGAACCTTCAATGCAGCCGAATTTTATTTATTTTTTTGCCTTCCCCAGATCTGTACCTCAACACAATCCTGTCTCTGAGCTCTGCAGGCAGTTCCTTTGACCTCATGGGATGTTTTTTGCTCAGATATGCATTTTCAGCTGTGAGACCTTATATACACAGGTGTGTGCCTTTCCAAATCATGTCCAATCTATTGGATTTGCCACAGGTGGACTCCAATCAAAGTGTAGAAACATTTCAAAGATGATCCAGAGAAATGGGATGCACCTGAGCTAAATTTCAAGTGTCATAGCAAAGGGTCTGAATACTTATGTCAATGTGATATTTCAGTTTTTTATTTTTAATAAATTTGCAAAGTTTTCAAAAATCTGGTTTTTGCTTTGTCATTATGGGGTATGGAGTGTAGAATGATGTGAAAAAAGTATAATTTAAAGCATTTTAGCATAAGGCTGCAACATAACAAAATGTGAAAAAACTGAAGGGGTCTGAATACTTTATGAATGCACTGAAAATCAAATATAACTTATAATTGCTTAGGCTTATGTTGTTTTAAACAGTATTACCGGTCAATAATAAAAATGAAGCAAATGCCACATCCTAGGTTAAGTGAACACAACTGTATTACAATTATGACATGTCCGTGCAACAATGTGTCAGTAAAAAACTCAAATTAAAGGTGCGAAGTGCCTATGTGGCTTAGCATGGAGATACAAACTACCAGCTTCTGTGTACTTTTATATTCCATTCATTGTATACAGTATTACTTTACTATAACTTCAGGTCTTGACGGCTATGGCAGGGCATAATTACTTTTCAAAACTATAAGAGGAGACCATCCTGTTACCCAAACGTACACCAGGCTCCAGATAACTCTTTTGACCTTGTGGCAGTCTCAAGTCATGCGCAAAAGAAAATGAGCAATCATCGGTTAATACTGGATGTGTCAATCAAATTGACAATTTAGTGAAAGAAATAGTAAGATGATGATGATAAAAACAACAAGAAAAAGAAGTGGGCTTTTTTTTTTTTTTTTTTTTAAAGGGACTCGACTGGTCTTAGGAAAAAGTCAGATTCCACACGTGTCCGAGTCCATGACGAGATCAAGACCTTAAAATCATGGAGTAAAAACAAAATGTTTTTCATTTCATTTCGTTCTGAGCAGAAAATGTATTTTTCCGTTCCGGTTCCAGCGTTTCGCTGTCATTATTCATGTCAATAAGTCATTTTTTTTTCCCCATGTGGGGGAATTATCAGCATAGAAATCATAACAAGCAAAGTATACAGTAGCCTATATAAAATAACATCTTTTCAATAAATTTATTCTTAATATTAAATATATCCGCAAAAATATTAAAAATATTTCAAAAACACATCTGGCCATCTTAAATCAATTAAAAGACAAAATCTCTCTCTCCTGCATGCATGCACACACTGCTTGGGTGTGTTTGGACTTAATGTCATCTTATATGGGCTGAATTATTTTATTTTAAACATGAACTAATTATTTAATAATTATTTTGTTATTTTATTTTAATTTTAAAATAAAAATTAATATAATACGATAATATAAAATATATTTAAAATATTAAATAGAGAATTATAATTTAATTATTATAATTATTTGATTTAATTACAGATATGCTTCTCAGTCAGATCTGGGCAGCTTCAAATGTGTATAAATGCATCATATCTAACAATAATTCAGTGAAAAAAATAAGTAGCTTGTGAGTTTAGGGAGACTGACTCAACTGCATCATTCACAGGGCGTCATTAGAGTGGGCAGGATGCTGAAGAACTTATTTGCCGCTGATAGTTTGGGGCAACTCTCTGATCGACTCTCTTCGGGTTTTACAGGTAGCATAGTTATGCACAAGGAATACAGTTATTAAATACTATTTTTAAAAAACAAAGTTGAATTAACGTGGACTGGTGGCTTCAACAGAAGCAAATACCATCAATTAACAACAATGGTGCTCACGGTAGGTCTGTCTATAAAAGTTTAACTTTTCAAGTTACTGTTAAAAATCTATTACCCTATGGAGAAAGTGAATGGGATTTTTACTTCTGGAACCAGACTGTTGCACTCTATAACACATATTAGGCCTCTGGAATACTTGGTTCTGATTGGCCAATCACAGAATTCTAAGGTCAGATATTTTTCCTACATAGCCGTGCTAGTTTAATGTCTCTCAAATCACACTATGGTCTCTTTCTTTACACATAATAAAAAAAATTCAACGAATGTTGTCATTTTTTTTCATTTACTTGGTAAGTAGCCATGAAAGAACGCCCACCATTATGCCTGTACCAAAGCAACTCAAAATCACTTGCTTAAATGACTGGTGCCCTGTTGCTCTGACCCTCATCATCAGCAAATGCTTTGAGAGGCTAATCAGAGATTACATCTGCTCTGTGCTGCCTGCCTCACTGGACTCACTGCAGTTTGCTTACCGCAACAACCGCTCCACTGATGATGCCATTGCATCTACACTACACACTGCTCTCTCCCACCTGGAAAAAAGGAACATATAAGTGAGAATGCTGTTTGTAGACTACAGCTCAGCATTCAACACCATAGTGCCCTCCAAGCTTGATGAGAAACTCCAGGCTCTGGGCTTAAACAGCTTGCCATGCAGCTTGATCCTGGACTTCCTGTCAAGCAGACGGCAGGTGGTTAGAATGAGGAGATGTTGCTGCCCATCGCTGACCCTCAACACTGGAGCCCCGCAGGGCTGTGTTCTCAGCCCACTCCTGTATTCCCTGTACACACATGACTGTGTGGCAACACATAGCTCCAATGCTATCATTAAGTGTGCTGTGATACGACGGTGGTAGGTCTGATCACTGACAATGATGAAACAGCCTACAGAGAGGAGGTGCACACTCTGATACGCTGGTGTCAGGAGCACAACCTCTCCCTCAACGTCAGTAAGACAAAGAGCTTATGGTTGAGAAGAGAAAAAGAACACAGCCACTGGTGGAATGGAGCACCAGTGGAGAAAGTCAGCAGTTTCAAGTTCCTCGGTGTCCACATCACTGAGGAACTCACATGGTCCATCCACACTGAGGTCGTTGTGAAGAAGGCTCACCAGCGCCTCTTCTTCCTGAGACGACTGAGGAAGTTTGGAATGAACCGCCACATCCCCACATGGTTCTACACCAGCACTGTAGAGAGCATCCTTACTGGCTGCATCAATGCCTAGTATGACAACAGCACCGCCCTCAACTGCAAAGCCCTGCAAAGTGTGGTGCGAACTGCCAGACACATCATCTGAGGTGAGCTTCCCTCCCTCCAGGACATATATACCAGGCGGTGTGTGAAAAAAGCTCGGAGGATCATCAGAGACTCCAGCCACCTGAGCCATGGGCTGCTTTCACTGCTACCATCAGGCAGGCGGTATCGCAGCATCAAGACCCGCACCAGCCAACTTCATGACAGCTTCTTCCCCCAAGCAATCAGACTTTTGAACTCTTGATCGCTCACGATACATATAGCAGCACTGCACTTTATTAGCCTCAGACTGGACTCACATTTTATACTTCTCTTAATAATACACTGGCAACTGACTATCAACTGACAGCTGAATGTCAACACAACACTTCATATTTATTTCCACTGATTACATGGGGGGGTTACACCTAACATTATTAGGTGTATATTGTGTTGTGTAAAAAGATGTGTAAACTATGTTATGTGTAAATCAGATGTTTGCTTGGAACCGCACCAAAGACTTTCACCTAATGTTGCACTTGAGTATATGGTTGAGTGACAATAAAGGGATTTGATTTGTTAATGTACAGTAAGCCAGTTATTACTGTAAAATAAACACTGACAGTAAAAGTCCACCTTCAAAATTTCTTACCTTGGGAACATCTTTAGACTTCTCAGGAACTCCAGAAGGTTTCGTCTTTTCCTGATTAGGCAAATTAACAATGTAAATTCGAAGCAAAAATAGTTTGTTGACATTATCTTATTAATGACAGAGTCCTGACTACAAAAGAGCTAAAAACAACACAGCACACGTTACACAGTAAAAAGTCCACCTTTCGAACTTTCCTACCTTGGGAACATCTTTAGACTTCTCAGGAACTGCAGTAGGTTTCGTCTTTTCCTAATTAGGCAAATTAACAATGAATATAAATTTGAAGCAAAAATAGTTTGTTGACATTATCTTATTAATGACAGAGTCCTGACTACAAAAGAGCTAAAAACAACACAGCACACGTTACACAGTAAAAGTCCACCTTTCGAACTTTCCTACCTTGGGAACATCTTTAGACTTCTCAGGAACTGCAGTAGGTTTCATCTTTTCCTGATTAGACAAAATTAACAGTGGTGGTTTTAATCTAAACTCAAATGATAAGCATTACAGTACATTATATAATACTGTTCATTGCCATAATGTTATTAATGACAGTTATTATAAAGTATTACCTGTTGAGGAGGAACGGGGGCCTTAACAACAGGTGCTACAGCGGGAGCCGTGAAACCTCCAGAGAGAATGTCCAGTGCTTCATCTGTGTCCAGTGAGGGCTGGGACAAGGGATACATCCACCAATCAGATCACAGCATCCAGTGACCGTAGCCAATACCCACACACTATTACAACCAACCTATTCTCACATAACTAAACAACATTCGACAGATGTAATGTACTATATGTCTGATAAAGACTGAGGGCGTTAGAACACATAATTAGTCCACAATTTATACAATGTCAAATCTTGAGCATCTTTCATAAATTATGATGGATGTCTGACCTCTTTTGGAGGAGGGGGAGTTTTTGGAGCTCTTTCTCTGAGAATCTGTAATCTGGTGGGAGTGTGTCCTCTCTCTCCCCAACACGCACACCCTTTTCTGATTTAATTTTTTTCTCCTGATTAAAACATGCAAATTACTTACAAAAACACACATACACACACACACTCTTGAAATGTCATTCAAAGATGATTTCCACATTTAATATTTTGTCTAAATTTCAGATTGTGTCTTTAAAAATAATCGAATATAAATTACGAAAGAGTAAATAGAGACCTTACATCAACTATGTCACCAGGTTTGAGTTCAGGTAGTTTCTTTGGTGGTTCTGGAGCGCCCAGTGTGTCTCCCAAAGAGCTTAGAGCGTCCATCGGCATGGAACTGTCCAGCTGGAAAGGAATAAAAGGACAAAGATACTTAATGATCCTCATTCAGAAAGTTTCACACTCTGTCCCTTATTGAGGATCTAAAAGAGCACATTAATGATCATTTCACATGTAATCTCAAATATAATCTTTGAGTTGAAGGTAAATGAAGAATTGTGGCATACGTTTCACACAGTTCTTTTATATATAACAACAATTCTGTTTGGTAGTTTCTGTTCTTGTGGAAAATCTTCTGTTTTACCTTCTCTATCTTGGCTTTCTTGTCAGCTGGTGGAGCAGGTGATTTGGTTACAGGAGCAGGTTGAGACGTCGCCTGTTGTTTCTTAGGACAGAGAGACATGTTTGGTGATTGGACATGCAAATAATATCAGAAGACATTGTGTGACATATTTTAAAATTACCTGCTGATAAGCTGGAGGAGGAGCAAAGTTGGAGCGCGCATCCACTGCACCAATGGTTTCAGTTTTCTAAAAAAGGAAGGAATAAATATCAAACAAAGAAACAAATACATCTGTTCCACCTCTAGATTAAAGCTTGAAGTGTATAACTTTCTTTTTCAATGTCAAAATACTTTCTCCAGTCCCTGCTTAATATGCAGAGACTTTAAATATAAACTATGAGCCATTTGTAGGTTGATTTCCCAGAAAAACACTGTGAAACACTGTGGCGCTATCAAAACATTGCTCTGTTTTTTTTTTTTTTTTGAGCATCCTGACCAGCCTGACACAGCAACATTAGCTCAACCAATGGCATGAGGCTATCGGTTTAATCGACCACTGGAAAATCATTATTTTTGCAAATCTGTTTGGTGACGCTAATCACACAGAAATTACACACTTCAGCTTTAAGTGGAGTCTCTGTATAGGAGATCGATAAACTCACCACCTCTGTCTTCTTAGGAGCACTCGGAGCTGAAGACACAAACCCAGCCGAGAGCGAGTCCAGCGCCTCATCTGTGCTTATAGGCTGATGACATAAAACAAACACAAATGAATGCATGAAAAAACACTAAATGTGACACATTTTAATGTACAATGACAAAAGATTCTTCATAGTTGTAATTCTAGAAATGACCATTAGAGGGAGCCACAAATTCAATTTCAGAGAAAATAAAAAAAGGCATGTGCCATGGCAGGAAAAGTAAAGACACACTCCCTGCATACCAAGACATCGACACAAACAACACGCCACTTTTCGGATTGCTAGGGAGGGTAGAGTCACATGGGGTAACCTCCTCGTGGTTGCTATAATGTGTGGTTCTCGCTCTCGGTGGAGCGCATGGTGAGTTGTGCGTGGATGCCGCGGTGAATAGCGTGGGCCTCCACACGTGCAACGTCTCTGTGGTAACACGCTCAACAAGCCATGTGATAAGATGCGCGGATTGATGGTCTCAGACGCGGAGGCAACTGAGATTTGTCCTCCGCCACCTGGATTGAGGCGAGTCACTATGCCACCATGAGGACTTAGAGCGCATTGGGAATTCGCATTCCAAAATGGGGAGAAAAGGGGAGAAAAAAAAAAAAAGAATTATGGAGGCCACTGTGCTCTTGGGAACTTTCAATGCAGCCAAATTTTTTTTTTTTTTTTTTTGCTTTCCCCAGATCTGTACCTCAACACAATCCTGTCTCTGAGCTCTGCAGGCAGTTCCTTTGACCTCATGGGATGTTTTTTGCTCAGATAACCTTATATACACAGGTGTGTGCCTTTCCAAATCATGTCCAATCTATTGGATTTGCCACAGGTGGACTCCAATCAAAGTGTAGAAACATTTCAAAGATGATCCAGAGAAATGGGATGCACCTGAGCTAAATTTCAAGTGTCATAGCAAAGGGTCTGAATACTTATGTCAATGTGATATTTCAGTTTTTATTTTTAATAAATTTGCAAAGTTATCAAAAATCTGGTTTTTGCTTTGTCATTATGGGGTATGGAGTGTAGATTGATATGAAAAAATTATAATTTAAAGCATTTTAGCATAAGGCTGCAACATAACAAAATGTGAAAAAAACTGAAGGGATCTGAATACTTTATGAATGCACTGAAAATCAAATATAACTTATAATTGCTTAGGCTTATGTTGTTTTAAACAGTATTACCGGTCAATAATAAAAATGAAGCAAATGCCACATCCTAGGTTAAGTGAACACAACTGTATTACAATTATGACATGTCCGTGCAACAATGTGTCAGTAAAAAACTCAAATTAAAGGTGCGAAGTGCCTATGTGGCTTAGCATGGAGATACAAACTACCAGCTTCTGTGTACTTTTATATTCCATTCATTGTATACAGTATTACTTTACTATAACTTCAGGTCTTGACAGCTATGGCAGGGCATAATTACTTTTCAAAACTATAAGAGGAGACCATCCTGTTACCCAAACGTACACCAGGCTCCAGATAACTCTTTTGACCTTGTGGCAGTCTCAAGTCATGCGCAAAAGAAAATGAGCAATCATCGGTTAATACTGGATGTGTCAATCAAATTGACAATTTAGTGAAAGAAATAGTAAGATGATGATGATAAAAACAACAAGAAAAAGAAGTGGGCTTTTTTTTTTTTTTTTTTTAAAGGGACTCGACTGGTCTTAGGAAAAAGTCAGATTCCACACGTGTCCGAGTCCATGACGAGATCAAGACCTTAAAATCATGGAGTAAAAACAAAATGTTTTTCATTTCATTTCGTTCTGAGCAGAAAATGTATTTTTCCGTTCCGGTTCCAGCGTTTCGCTGTCATTATTCATGTCAATAAGTCATTTTTTTTCCCCACGTGGGGGAATTATCAGCATAGAAATCATAACAAGCAAAGTATACAGTAGCCTATATAAAATAACATCTTTTCAATAAATTTATTCTTAATATTAAATATATCCGCAAAAATATTAAAAATATTTCAAAAACACATCTGGCCATCTTAAATCAATTAAAAGACAAAATCTCTCTCTCCTGCATGCATGCACACACTGCTTGGGTGTGTTTGGACTTAATGTCATCTTATATGGGCTGAATTATTTTATTTTAAACATGAACTAATTATTTAATAATTATTTTGTTATTTTATTTTAATTTTAAAATAAAAATTAATATAATACGATAATATAAAATATATTTAAAATATTAAATAGAGAATTATAATTTAATTATTATAATTATTTGATTTAATTACAGATATGCTTCTCAGTCAGATCTGGGCAGCTTCAAATGTGTATAAATGCATCATATCTAACAATAATTCAGTGAAAAAAATAAGTAGCTTGTGAGTTTAGGGAGACTGACTCAACTGCATCATTCACAGGGCGTCATTAGAGTGGGCAGGATGCTGAAGAACTTATTTGCCGCTGATAGTTTGGGGCAACTCTCTGATCGACTCTCTTCGGGTTTTACAGGTAGCATAGTTATGCACAAGGAATACAGTTATTAAATACTATTTTTAAAAAACAAAGTTGAATTAACGTGGACTGGTGGCTTCAACAGAAGCAAATACCATCAATTAACAACAATGGTGCTCACGGTAGGTCTGTCTATAAAAGTTTAACTTTTCAAGTTACTGTTAAAAATCTATTACCCTATGGAGAAAGTGAATGGGATTTTTACTTCTGGAACCAGACTGTTGCACTCTATAACACATATTAGGCCTCTGGAATACTTGGTTCTGATTGGCCAATCACAGAATTCTAAGGTCAGATATTTTTCCTACATAGCCGTGCTAGTTTAATGTCTCTCAAATCACACTATGGTCTCTTTCTTTACACATAATAAAAAAAAATTCAACGAATGTTGTCATTTTTTTTCATTTACTTGGTAAGTAGCCATGAAAGAACGCCCACCATTATGCCTGTACCAAAGCAACTCAAAATCACTTGCTTAAATGACTGGTGCCCTGTTGCTCTGACCCTCATCATCAGCAAATGCTTTGAGAGGCTAATCAGAGATTACATCTGCTCTGTGCTGCCTGCCTCACTGGACTCACTGCAGTTTGCTTACCGCAACAACCGCTCCACTGATGATGCCATTGCATCTACACTACACACTGCTCTCTCCCACCTGGAAAAAAGGAACATATAAGTGAGAATGCTGTTTGTAGACTACAGCTCAGCATTCAACACCATAGTGCCCTCCAAGCTTGATGAGAAACTCCAGGCTCTGGGCTTAAACAGCTTGCCATGCAGCTTGATCCTGGACTTCCTGTCAAGCAGACGGCAGGTGGTTAGAATGAGGAGATGTTGCTGCCCATCGCTGACCCTCAACACTGGAGCCCCGCAGGGCTGTGTTCTCAGCCCACTCCTGTATTCCCTGTACACACATGACTGTGTGGCAACACATAGCTCCAATGCTATCATTAAGTGTGCTGTGATACGACGGTGGTAGGTCTGATCACTGACAATGATGAAACAGCCTACAGAGAGGAGGTGCACACTCTGATACGCTGGTGTCAGGAGCACAACCTCTCCCTCAACGTCAGTAAGACAAAGAGCTTATGGTTGAGAAGAGAAAAAGAACACAGCCACTGGTGGAATGGAGCACCAGTGGAGAAAGTCAGCAGTTTCAAGTTCCTCGGTGTCCACATCACTGAGGAACTCACATGGTCCATCCACACTGAGGTCGTCGTGAAGAAGGCTCACCAGCGCCTCTTCTTCCTGAGACGACTGAGGAAGTTTGGAATGAACCGCCACATCCCCACATGGTTCTACACCAGCACTGTAGAGAGCATCCTTACTGGCTGCATCACTGCCTAGTATGACAACAGCACCGCCCTCAACTGCAAAGCCCTGCAAAGTGTGGTGCAAACTGCCAGACACATCATCTGAGGTGAGCTTCCCTCCCTCCAGGACATATATACCAGGCGGTGTGTGAAAAAAGCTCGGAGGATCATCAGAGACTCCAGCCACCTGAGCCATGGGCTGCTTTCACTGCTACCATCAGGCAGGCGGTATCGCAGCATCAAGACCCGCACCAGCCAACTTCATGACAGCTTCTTCCCCCAAGCAATCAGACTTTTGAACTCTTGATCGCTCACGATACATATAGCAGCACTGCACTTTATTAGCCTCAGACTGGACTCACATTTTATACTTCTCTTAATAACACACTGGCAACTGACTATCAACCGACAGCTGAATGTCAACACAACACTTCTTATTTATTTCTACTGATTACATGGGGGGGTTACACCTAACATTATTAGGTGTATATTGTGTTGTGTAAAAAGATGTGTAAACTATGTTATGTGTAAATCAGATGTTTGCTTGGAACCGCACCAAAGACTTTCACCCAATGTTGCACTTGAGTATATGGTTGAGTGACAATAAAGGGATTTGATTTGTTAATGTACAGTAAGCCAGTCATTACTGTAAAATAAACACTGACAGTAAAAGTCCACCTTCAAAATTTCTTACCTTGGGAACATCTTTAGACTTCTCAGGAACTCCAGAAGGTTTCGTCTTTTCCTGATTAGGCAAATTAACAATGTAAATTCGAAGCAAAAATAGTTTGTTGACATTATCTTATTAATGACAGAGTCCTGACTACAAAAGAGCTAAAAACAACACAGCACACGTTACACAGTAAAAAGTCCACCTTTCGAACTTTCCTACCTTGGGAACATCTTTAGACTTCTCAGGAACTGCAGTAGGTTTCGTCTTTTCCTAATTAGGCAAATTAACAATGAATATAAATTTGAAGCAAAAATAGTTTGTTGACATTATCTTATTAATGACAGAGTCCTGACTACAAAAGAGCTAAAAACAACACAGCACACGTTACACAGTAAAAGTCCACCTTTCGAACTTTCCTACCTTGGGAACATCTTTAGACTTCTCAGGAACTGCAGTAGGTTTCATCTTTTCCTGATTAGACAAAATTAACAGTGGTGGTTTTAATCTAAACTCAAATGATAAGCATTACAGTACATTATATAATACTGTTCATTGCCATAATGTTATTAATGACAGTTATTATAAAGTATTACCTGTTGAGGAGGAACGGGGGCCTTAACAACAGGTGCTACAGCGGGAGCCGTGAAACCTCCAGAGAGAATGTCCAGTGCTTCATCTGTGTCCAGTGAGGGCTGGGACAAGGGATACATCCACCAATCAGATCACAGCATCCAGTGACCGTAGCCAATACCCACACACTATTACAACCAACCTATTCTCACATAACTAAACAACATTCGACAGATGTAATGTACTATATGTCTGATAAAGACTGAGGGCGTTAGAACACATAATTAGTCCACAATTTATACAATGTCAAATCTTGAGCATCTTTCATAAATTATGATGGATGTCTGACCTCTTTTGGAGGAGGGGGAGTTTTTGGAGCTCTTTCTCTGAGAATCTGTAATCTGGTGGGAGTGTGTCCTCTCTCTCCCCAACACGCACACCCTTTTCTGATTTAATTTTTTTCTCCTGATTAAAACATGCAAATTACTTACAAAAACACACATACACACACACACTCTTGAAATGTCATTCAAAGATGATTTCCACATTTAATATTTTGTCTAAATTTCAGATTGTGTCTTTAAAAATAATCGAATATAAATTACGAAAGAGTAAATAGAGACCTTACATCAACTATGTCACCAGGTTTGAGTTCAGGTAGTTTCTTTGGTGGTTCTGGAGCGCCCAGTGTGTCTCCCAAAGAGCTTAGAGCGTCCATCGGCATGGAACTGTCCAGCTGGAAAGGAATAAAAGGACAAAGATACTTAATGATCCTCATTCAGAAAGTTTCACACTCTGTCCCTTATTGAGGATCTAAAAGAGCACATTAATGATCATTTCACATGTAATCTCAAATATAATCTTTGAGTTGAAGGTAAATGAAGAATTGTGGCATACGTTTCACACAGTTCTTTTATATATAACAACAATTCTGTTTGGTAGTTTCTGTTCTTGTGGAAAATCTTCTGTTTTACCTTCTCTATCTTGGCTTTCTTGTCAGCTGGTGGAGCAGGTGATTTGGTTACAGAAGCAGGTTGAGACGTCGCCTGTTGTTTCTTAGGACAGAGAGACATGTTTGGTGATTGGACATGCACATAATATCAGAAGACATTGTGTGACATATTTTAAAATTACCTGCTGATAAGCTGGAGGAGGAGCAAAGTTGGAGCGCGCATCCACTGCACCAATGGTTTCAGTTTTCTAAAAAAGGAAGGAATAAATATCAAACAAAGAAACAAATACATCTGTTCCACCTCTAGATTAAAGCTTGAAGTGTATAACTTTCTTTTTCAATGTCAAAATACTTTCTCCAGTCCCTGCTTAATATGCAGAGACTTTAAATATAAACTATGAGCCATTTGTAGGTTGATTTCCCAGAAAAACACTGTGAAACACTGTGGCGCTATCAAAACATTGCTCTCTTTTTTTTTTTTTTTGAGCATCCTGACCAGCCTGACACAGCAACATTAGCTCAACCAATGGCATGAGGCTATCGGTTTAATGGACCACTGGAAAATCATTATTTTTGCAAATCTGTTTGGTGACACTAATCACACAGAAATGACACACTTCAGCTTTAAGTGGAGTCTCTGTATAGGAGATCGATAAACTCACCACCTCTGTCTTCTTAGGAGCACTCGGAGCTGAAGACACAAACCCAGCCGAGAGCGAGTCCAGCGCCTCATCTGTGCTTATAGGCTGATGACATAAAACAAACACAAATTAATGCATGAAAAAACACTAAATGTGACACATTTTAATGTACAATGTAGGGTTGGGCAAAAAAATAAATAAATAAATAGATTTTTCGATTAATTGTTTTTTATTTATTTTTTATTTGGCCGAATCGATATCGATTCTGAAAAGTAGTTTATCGATCTTTGTGTACTAGGTCTGGTTAACGTGAGTCCTGCAGCTTAGGGGTCCACAACTCCCAGGTGTTTGCGGGAGTGGGAGAAGCAGGTGTAAACACGGAGATAGTGTAGCACATGTTGACAGAGTACAACTATTCCTCGACTCGGTAGCCAGCAGTTATGTATGTGTGTGTGTGTGTGTGTGTGTGTGTGTGTGTGTGTGTGTGTGTGTGAGAGAGAGAGAGAGAGGAGAGTGTGAGTGAGTGAGTGTGTGTGTGTGTGAGAGAGAGAGAGAGAGTGAGTGAGTGTGTGGGCGCGTGTGTGTGTTCTAAGAGTGCTTGCGATGTGGATTCATGCAAGAAGTCTGTCAAAAGACCCATCTGGTTACCTATCAATGTATGAATGTAAACACAAAGAATCAAAATATTTAAATTACAAATGTGTAATTCCAGCTCTGTCGCTGTCTAGCATGTCATTTATAATAATAAAACAATAACAACAATAACAAGAAAACGAAAATATGTATGTTGAGGGGGTGGTCTACATGTCTCCCCCTGCTGCTCAGAATCCTGTAGGAAACACTGAACTCTTATTTATTTTTAAATTAGTGTTCCATGTACAGCTTTAGAAACATCTCTCCAATTAGTAGTACTGAATTTTCAATGTCTAATGAATCGATTTTAATCGAATCGAAATCTTGTGAATCGAAATGGAATCGAATCGGAGCATCTGTGCCGATACCCAGCCCTAGTACAATGACAAAAGATTCTTCATAGTTGTAATTCTAGAAATGACCATTAGAGGGAGCCACAAGTTCAATTTCAGAGAAAATAAAAAAAGGCATGTGCCATGTCAGGAAACCTAAAGACACACCCTCTGCATACCAAAACACAAACAACATGCTACTTTTCGGATACTAACTTATTAAACAACCACCAGTTGAACAAACTGTGTGTGTGTGTGTGTGTGTGTGTGTGTGAGCTGATTAGGCAACAATTTGCTGAAACTGAATGAGTGAAAGCAAAGGAGAGTGATGCATTTTATGTTTGCTTCTGTTTGCTAGCCAACACCCTTAGAACTAGCAAAACAGATCAAAACTAAAACAAAAGCCCAGATTGGTGGAGTGTTGCAGTGACGGTTGTCCTTTTGCAAGATTCTCCAATCTCCACACATGATCTCTGGAGCTCAACCAGAGTGTCCACTGGGTTTTTGGTCACTTCTCTTACCAAGGCCCTTCTCCCCCAATCGCTCAGTTTGCTCAGCTCTAGGAAGAGTCCTGGTTGTTCCAAACTTCTTTCATTTAAGAATTATGGAGGCTGGGGCCTGGGTAGCTCAGTGAGTATTGACGCTGAGTACCACCCCTGGAGTCACGAGTTCGAATCCAGGGTGGGCTGAGTGACTCCAGCCAGGTCTCCTAAGCAACCAAATTGGCCCGGTTGCTAGGGAGGGTAGAGTCACATGGGGTAACTTCCTCGTGGTTGCTATAATGTGTGGTTCTTGCTCTCGGTGGGGTGCGTGGTAAGTTGCGCGTGGATGCCGCGAAGAATAGCGTGGGCCTCCACACGCGCTACGTCTCCGTGGTAACGCACTCAACAAGCCACGTGATGAGATGTGCGGACTGACGGTCTCAGACACGGAGGCAACTGAGATTCATCCTCCGCCACCCGGATTGAGGTGAGTCACTACGCCACCACAAGGACTTAGAGCGCATTGGGAGCTGGGCAATCCAAAAAAAAAAAAAAAAAAAAGAATTATGGAGGCCACTGTGCTCTTGGGAACCTTCAATGCAGCTGAATTTTTTTTTTTTTTTTTTTGCCTTCCCCAAATCTGTACCCTGACACAATCCTGTCTCTGAGATCTGTAGGCAGTTCCTTTGACCCCATGGGATGTTTTTTGCTCAGATATGCATTTTCAGCTGTGAGACCTTATACACACAGGTGTGTGGCTTTCCAAAACATGTCCAATCTATTATTTTGCCACAGGTGGACTCCAATCAAAGTGTAGAAATATTTCAAAGATGATCCAGAGAAATGGGATGCACCTGAGCTAAATTTCAAGTGTCATAGCAAAGGGTCTGAATACTTCTGTCAATGTGATATTTCAGTTTTTTATTTTTTAATAAATTTGCAAAGTTATCAAAAATCTGGTTTTTGTTTTGTCATTATGGGGTATGGAGTGTAGAATGATGTGAAAAAAATAAATAATTTCAAATGAAGGGGTCTGAATACTTTATGAATGCACTGAATATCAAATATAACTTATAATTGCTTAGGTTTATGTCGTTTTAAACAGTATTACCAGTCAATAATAAAAATGAAGCAAATGCCACATCCTAGGTTAAGTGAACACAACTGTATTACAATTATGACATGTCCGTGCAACAATGTGTCAGTAAAAAACTCAAATTAAAGGTGCGAAGTGCCTATGTGGCTTAGCATGGAGATACAAACTACCAGCTTCTGTGTACTTTTATATTCCATTCATTGTATACAGTATTACTTTACTATAACTTCAGGTCTTGACGGCTATGGCAGGGCATAATTACTTTTCAAAACTATAAGAGGAGACCATCCTGTTACCCAAACGTACACCAGGCTCCAGATAACTCTTTTGACCTTGTGGCAGTCTCAAGTCATGCGCAAAAGAAAATGAGCAATCATCGGTTAATACTGGATGTGTCAATCAAATTGACAATTTAGTGAAAGAAATAGTAAGATGATGATGATAAAAACAACAAGAAAAAGAAGTGGGCTTTTTTTTTTTTTTTAAAGGGACTCGACTGGTCTTAGGAAAAAGTCAGATTCCACACGTGTCTGAGTCCATGACGAGATCAAGACCTTAAAATCATGGAGTAAAAACAAAATGTTTTTCATTTTGCTTCATTCTGAGCAGAAAATGTATTTTTCCGTTCCGGTTCCAGCGTTTCGCTGTCATTATTCATGTCATTATTTTTGCAAAATAAGGGATTTGCCTCAGCCAAAATCAGTGATAAGTCTTTTTTTTTTCCCCCATGTGGGGGAATTATCAGCATAGAAATCATAACAAGCAAAGTATACAGTAGCCTATATAAAATAACATCTTTTCAATAAATTTATTCTTAATATTAAATATATCCGCAAAAATATTAAAAATATTTCAAACACACATCTGGCCATCTTAAATCAATTAAAAGACAAAATCTCTCTCTCCTGCATGCATGCACACACTGCTTGGGTGTGTTTGGACTTAACGTCATCTTATATGGGCCAAATTATTTAATTATTTAATAATTATAAAATATTTAATTAATATTATACAAATAATATTAAATATTAAATTTATTTAAATATTTGATGAAATAAGTGGGATAAGATACAGTACGCCAGTCATTATTGTAAAATAAACACTGACAGTCAAAGTCCACCTTCAAAATTTCTTACCTTGGGAACATCTTTAGACTTCTCAGGAACTGCAGTAGGTTTCGTCTTTTCCTGATTAGGCAAATTAACAATGTAAATTCAAAGCAAAAATAGTTTGCTGACATTATCTTATTAATGACAGAGTCCTGACTACAAAAGAGCTAAAAACAACACAGCACACGTTACACAGTAAAAGTCCACCTTTTGAACTTTCCTACCTTGGGAACATCTTTAGACTTCTCAGGAACTGCAGTAGGTTTCGTCTTTTCCTGATTAGGCAAATTAACAATGTAAATTCGAAGCAAAAATAGTTTGTTGACATTATCTTATTAATGACAGAGTCCTGACTACAAAAGAGCTAAAAACAACACAGCACACGTTACACAGTAAAAGTCCACCTTTCGAACTTTCCTACCTTGGGAACATCTTTAGACTTCTCAGGAACTGCAGTAGGTTTCATCTTTTCCTGATTAGACAAAATTAACAGTGGTGGTTTTAATCTAAACTCAAATGATAAGCATTACAGTACATTATATAATACTGTTCATTGCCATAATGTTATTAATGACAGTTATTATAAAGTATTACCTGTTGAGGAGGAACGGGGGCCTTAACAACAGGTGCTACAGCGGGAGCCGTGAAACCTCCAGAGAGAATGTCCAGTGCTTCATCTGTGTCCAGTGAGGGCTGGGACAAGGGATACATCCACCAATCAGATCACAGCATCCAGTGACCGTAGCCAATACCCACACACTATTACAACCAACCTATTCTCACATAACTAAACAACATTCGACAGATGTAATGTACTATATGTCTGATAAAGACTGAGGGCGTTAGAACACATAATTAGTCCACAATTTATACAATGTCAAATCTTGAGCATCTTTCATAAATTATGATGGATGTCTGACCTCTTTTGGAGGAGGGGGAGTTTTTGGAGCTCTTTCTCTGAGAATCTGTAATCTGGTGGGAGTGTGTCCTCTCTCTCCCCAACACGCACACCCTTTTCTGATTTAATTTTTTTCTCCTGATTAAAACATGCAAATTACTTACAAAAACACACATACACACACACACTCTTGAAATGTCATTCAAAGATGATTTCCACATTTAATATTTTGTCTAAATTTCAGATTGTGTCTTTAAAAATAATCGAATATAAATTACGAAAGAGTAAATAGAGACCTTACATCAACTATGTCACCAGGTTTGAGTTCAGGTAGTTTCTTTGGTGGTTCTGGAGCGCCCAGTGTGTCTCCCAAAGAGCTTAGAGCGTCCATCGGCATGGAACTGTCCAGCTGGAAAGGAATAAAAGGACAAAGATACTTAATGATCCTCATTCAGAAAGTTTCACACTCTGTCCCTTATTGAGGATCTAAAAGAGCACATTAATGATCATTTCACATGTAATCTCAAATATAATCTTTGAGTTGAAGGTAAATGAAGAATTGTGGCATACGTTTCATACACAGTTCTTTTATATATAACAACAATTCTGTTTGGTAGTTTCTGTTCTTGTGGAAAATCTTCTGTTTTACCTTCTCTATCTTGGCTTTCTTGTCAGCTGGTGGAGCAGGTGATTTGGTTACAGGAGCAGGTTGAGACGTCGCCTGTTGTTTCTTAGGACAGAGAGACATGTTTGGTGATTGGACATGCAAATAATATCAGAAGACATTGTGTGACATATTTTAAAATTACCTGCTGATAAGCTGGAGGAGGAGCAAAGTTGGAGCGCGCATCCACTGCACCAACGGTTTCAGTTTTCTAAAAAAGGAAGGAATAAATATCAAACAAAGAAACAAATACATCTGTTCCACCTCTAGATTAAAGCTTGAAGTGTATAACTTTCTTTTTCAATGTCAAAATACTTTCTCCAGTCCCTGCTTAATATGCAGAGACTTTAAATATAAACTATGAGCCATTTGTAGGTTGATTTCCCAGAAAAACACTGTGAAACACTGTGGCGCTATCAAAACATTGCTCTGTTTTTTTGAGCATCCTGACCAGCCTGACACAGCAACATTAGCTCAACCAATGGCATGAGGCTATCGGTTTAATGGACCACTGGAAAATCATTATTTTTGCAAATCTGTTTGGTGACGCTAATCACACAGAAATGACACACTTCAGCTTTAAGTGGAGTCTCTGTATAGGAGATCGATAAACTCACCACCTCTGTCTTCTTAGGAGCACTCGGAGCTGAAGACACAAACCCAGCCGAGAGCGAGTCCAGCGCCTCATCTGTGCTTATAGGCTGATGACATAAAACAAACACAAATGAATGCATGAAAAAACACTAAATGTGACACATTTTAATGTACAATGACAAAAGATTCTTCATAGTTGTAATTCTAGAAATGACCATTAGAGGGAGCCACAAATTCAATTTCAGAGAAAATAAAAAAAGGCATGTGCCATGGCAGGAAAAGTAAAGACACACTCCCTGCATACCAAGACATCGACACAAACAACACGCCACTTTTCGGATTGCTAGGGAGGGTAGAGTCACATGGGGTAACCTCCTCGTGGTTGCTATAATGTGTGGTTCTCGCTCTCGGTGGAGCGCATGGTTAGTTGTGCGTGGATGCCGCGGTGAATAGCGTGGGCCTCCACACGTGCAACGTCTCTGCGGTAACACGCTCAACAAGCCATGTGATAAGATGCGCGGACTGATGGTCTCAGACGCGGAGGCAACTGAGATCTGTCCTCCGCCACCTGGATTGAGGCGAGTCACTATGCCACCATGAGGACTTAGAGCGCATTGGGAATTCGGCATTCCAAAATGGGGAGAAAAGGGGAGAAAAAAAAAAAAGAATTATGGAGGCCACTGTACTCTTGGGAACCTTCAATGCAGCCAAATTTTTTTTTTTTTTTTTTTTTGCTTTCCCCAGATCTGTACCTCGACACAATCCTGTCTCTGAGCTCTGCAGGCAGTTCCTTTGACCTCATGGGATGTTTTTTGCTCAGATAACCTTATATACACAGGTGTGTGCCATTCCAAATCATGTCCAATCTATTGGATTTGCCACAGGTGGACTCCAATCAAAACCAGATTTTTGATTGGAGATTTCTTTTTAATAAATTTGCAAAGTTATCAAAAATCTGGTTTTTGCTTTGTCATTATGGAGTGTAGATTGATATGAAAAAATTATAATTTAAAGCATTTTAGCATAAGGCTGCAACATAACAAAATGTGAAAAAAACTGAAGGGATCTGAATACTTTATGAATGCACTGAATATCAAATATAACTTATAATTGCTTAGGCTTATGTTGTTTTAAACAGTATTACCGGTCAATAATAAAAATGAAGCAAATGCCACATCCTAGGTTAAGTGAACACAACTGTATTACAATTATGACATGTCCGTGCAACAATGTGTCAGTAAAAAACTCAAATTAAAGGTGCGAAGTGCCTATGTGGCTTAGCATGGAGATACAAACTACCAGCTTCTGTGTACTTTTATATTCCATTCATTGTATACAGTATTACTTTACTATAACTTCAGGTCTTGACAGCTATGGCAGGGCATAATTACTTTTCAAAACTATAAGAGGAGACCATCCTGTTACCCAAACGTACACCAGGCTCCAGATAACTCTTTTGACCTTGTGGCAGTCTCAAGTCATGCGCAAAAGAAAATGAGCAATCATCGGTTAATACTGGATGTGTCAATCAAATTGTCAATTTAGTGAAAGAAATAGTAAGATGATGATGATAAAAACAACAAGAAAAAGAAGTGGGCTTTTTTTTTTTTTTTTTTTTTAAAGGGACTCGACTGGTCTTAGGAAAAAGTCAGATTCCACACGTGTCCGAGTCCATGACGAGATCAAGACCTTAAAATCATGGAGTAAAAACAAAATGTTTTTCATTTCATTTCGTTCTGAGCAGAAAATGTATTTTTCCGTTCCGGTTCCAGCGTTTCGCTGTCATTATTCATGTCATTATTTTTGCAAAATAAGGGATTTGCCTCAGCCAAAATAAGTGATAAGTCATTTTTTTTTTCCCCATGTGGGGGAATTATCAGCATAGAAATCATAACAAGCAAAGTATACAGTAGCCTATATAAAATAACATCTTTTCAATAAATTTATTCTTAATATTAAATATATCCGCAAAAATATTAAAAATATTTCAAACACACATCTGGCCATCTTAAATCAATTAAAAGACAAAATCTCTCTCTCCTGCATGCATGCACACACTGCTTGGGTGTGTTTGGACTTAATGTCATCTTATATGGGCTGAATTATTTTATTTTAAACATGAACTAATTATTTAATAATTATTTTGTTATTTTATTTTAATTTTAAAATAAAAATTAATATAATACAATAATATAAAATATATTTAAAATATTAAATAGAGAATTATAATTTAATTATTATAATTATTTGATTAAATTACAGATATGCTTCTCAGTCAGATCTGGGCAGCTTCAAATGTGTATAAATGCATCATATCTAACAATAATTCAGTGAAAAAAATAAGTAGCTTGTGAGTTTAGGGAGACTGACTCGACTGCATCATTCACAGGGCGTCATTAGAGTGGGCAGATGCTGAAGAACTTATTTGCCACTGATAGTTTGGGGCAACTCTCTGATCGACTCTCTTTGGGTTTTACAGGTAGCATAGTTATGCACAAGGAATACAGTTATTAAATACTATTTTTTAAAAACGAAGTTGAATTAACGTGGACTGGTGGCTTCAACAGAAGCAAATACCATCAATTAACAACAATGGTGCTCATGGTAGGTCTGTCTATAAAAGTTTAACTTTTCAAGTTATTGTTAAAAATCTATTACCCTATGGAGAAAGTGAATGGGATTTTTACTTCTGGAACCAGACTGTTGCACTCTATAACACATATTAGGCCTCTGGAATACTTGGTTCTGATTGGCCAATCACAGAATTCTAAGGTCAGATATTTTTCCTACATAGCTGTGCTAGTTTAATGTCTCTCAAATCACACTATGGTCTCTTTCTTTACACATAATAAAAAACATTCAACGAATGTTGTCATTTTTTTTCATTTACTTGGTAAGTAGCCATGAAAGAACATCCACCATTATGCCTGTACCAAAGCAACTCAAAATCACTTGCTTAAATGACTGGTGCCCTGTTGCTCTGACCCTCATCATCAGCAAATGCTTTGAGAGGCTAATCAGAGATTACATCTGCTCTGTGCTGCCTGCCTCACTGGACTCACTGCAGTTTGCTTACCGCAACAACCGCTCCACTGATGATGCCATTGCATCTACACTACACACTGCTCTCTCCCACCTGGAAAAAAGGAACATATAAGTGAGAATGCTGTTTGTAGACTACAGCTCAGCATTCAACACCATAGTGCCCTCCAAGCTTGATGAGAAACTCCAGGCTCTGGGCTTAAACAGCTTGCCATGCAGCTTGATCCTGGACTTCCTGTCAAGCAGACGGCAGGTGGTTAGAATGGGCAGCAACATCTCCTCATCGCTGACCCTCAACACTGGAGCCCCGCAGGGCTGTGTTCTCAGCCCACTCCTGTATTCCCTGTACACACATGACTGTGTGGCAACACATAGCTCCAATGCTATCATTAAGTTTGCTGTGATACGACGGTGGTAGGTCTGATCACTGACAATGATGAAACAGCCTACAGAGAGGAGGTGCACACTCTGATACGCTGGTGTCAGGAGCACAACCTCTCCCTCAACATCAGTAAGACCAATGAGCTTGTGGTGGACTTCAGGAGCAAAGACAGAGAACACAGTCCCATCAACATCAATGGAGCACCAGTGGAGAGAGTCAGCAGTTTCAAGTTCCTCGGTGTCCACGTCACTGAGAAACTCACATGGTCCATCCACACTGAGAAGGCTCACCAGTGCCTCTTCTTCCTGAGACGGCTGAGGAAGTTTGGAATGAACCACCACATCCTCACACGGTTCTACACCAGCACTGTAGAGAGCATCCTGACTGGCTGCATCACTGCCTAATATGGCAACAGCACCACCCTCAACCACAAAGCCCTGCAAAGTGTGGTGCGAACTGCCAGACACATCATCTGAGGTGAGCTTCCCTCCCTTCAGGACATATACACCAGGCGGTGTGTGAAAAAAGCTTGGAGGATCATCAGAGACTCCAGCCACCCGAGCCATGGGCTGCTCTCACTGCTACCATCAGGCAGGCGATATCGCAGCATCAAGACCCACACCAGCCGACTTCATGACAGCTTCTTCCCCCAAGCAATCAGAGTTTTGAACTCTTGATCGCTCACGATACATATAGCAGCACTGCACTTTATTAGCCTCAGACTGGACTCACATTTTGTACTTCTCTTAATAACACACTGGCAACTGACTATCAACTGACAGCTGAATGTCAACACAACACTTCATATTTATTTCCACTGATTACATGGGGGGGTTACACCTAACATTATTAGGTGTATATTGTGTTGTGTAAAAAGATGTGTAAACTATGTTATGTGTAAATCAGATGTTTATTGTAATTGTCATACTGCTATGTTGCTTGGAACCGCACAAAAGACTTTCACCCACTGTCGCACTTGAGTATATGGTTGAGTGACAATAAAGGGATTTAATTTGATAATGTACAGTACGCCAGTCATTATTGTAAAATAAACACTGACAGTCAAAGTCCACCTTCAAAATGTCTTACCTTGGGAACATCTTTAGACTTCTCAGGAACTCCAGAAGGTTTCGTCTTTTCCTAATTAGGCAAATTAACAATGAATATAAATTTGAAGCAAAAATAGTTTGCTGACATTATCTTATTAATGACAGAGTCCTGACTACAAAAGAGCTAAAAACAACACAGCACACGTTACACAGTAAAAGTCCACCTTTCGAACTTTCCTACCTTGGGAACATCTTTAGACTTCTCAGGAACTGCAGTAGGTTTCATCTTTTCCTGATTAGACAAAATTAACAGTGGTGGTTTTAATCTAAACTCAAATGATAAGCATTACAGTACATTATATAATACTGTTCATTGCCATAATGTTATTAATGACAGTTATTATAAAGTATTACCTGTTGAGGAGGAACGGGGGCCTTGACAACAGGTGCTACAGCGGGAGCCGTGAACCCTCCAGAGAGAATGTCCAGTGCTTCATCTGTGTCCAGTGAGGGCTGGGACAAGGGATACATCCACCAATCAGATCACAGCATCCAGTGACCGTAGCCAATACCCACACACTATTACAACCAACCTATTCTCACATAACTAAACAACATTCGACAGATGTAATGTACTATATGTCTGATAAAGACTGAGGGCGTTAGAACACATAATTAGTCCACAATTTATACAATGTCAAATCTTGAGCATCTTTCATAAATTATGATGGATGTCTGACCTCTTTTGGAGGAGGGGGGAGTTTTTGGAGCTCTTTCTCTGAGAATCTGTAATCTGGTGGGAGTGTGTCCTCTCTCTCCCCAACACGCACACCCTTTTCTGATTTAATTTTTTTCTCCTGATTAAAACATGCAAATTACTTACAAAACACACACACACACACACACTCACTCTTGATATGTCATTAAAAGACGATTTCCATATTTAATATTTTGTCTAAATTTCAGATTGTGTCTTTAAAAATAATTGAATATAAATTACGAAAGAGTAAATAGAGACCTTACATCAACTATGTCACCAGGTTTGAGTTCAGGTAGTTTCTTTGGTGGTTCTGGAGCGCCCAGTGTGTCTCCCAAAGAGCTTAGAGCGTCCATCGGCATGGAACTGTCCAGCTGGAAAGGAATAAAAGGACAAAGATACTTAATGATCCTCATTCAGAAAGTTTCACACTCTGTCCCTTATTGAGGATCTAAAAGAGCACATTAATGATCATTTCACATGTAATCTCAAATATAATCTTTGAGTTGAATGTAAATGAAGAATTGTGGCATACGTTTCACACAGTTCTTTTATATATAACAACAATTCTGTTTTGTAGTTACTGTTCTTGTGGAAAATCTTCTGTTTTACCTTCTCTATCTTGGCTTTCTTGTCAGCTGGTGGAGCAGGTGATTTGGTTACAGGAGCAGGTTGAGACGTCGCCTGTTGTTTCTTAGGACAGAGAGACATGTTTGGTGATTGGACATGCAAATAATATCAGAAGACATTGTGTGACTTATTTTAAAATTACCTGCTGATAAGCTGGAGGAGGAGCAAAGTTGGAGCGCGCATCCACTGCACCAACAGTTTCAGTTTTCTAAAAAAAGAAGGAATAAATATCAAACAAAGAAACAAATACATCTGTTCCACCTCTAGATTAAAGCTTGAAGTGTATAACTTTCTTTTTCAATGTCAAAATACTTTCTCCAGTCCCTGCTTAATATGCAGAGACTTTAAATATAAACTATGAGCCATTTGTAGGTTGATTTCCCAGAAAAACACTGTGAAACACTGTGGCGCTATCAAAACATTGCTCTGTTTTTTTGAGCATCCTGACCAGCCTGACACAGCAACATTAGCTCAACCAATGGCATGAGGCTATCGGTTTAATCGACCACTGGAAAATCATTATTTTTGCAAATCTGTTTGGTGACACTAATCACACAGAAATGACACACTTCAGCTTTAAGTGGAGTCTCTGTATAGGAGATCGATAAACTCACCACCTCTGTCTTCTTAGGAGCACTCGGAGCTGAAGACACAAACCCAGCCGAGAGCGAGTCCAGCGCCTCATCTGTGCTTATAGGCTGATGACATAAAACAAACACAAATTAATGCATGAAAAAACACTAAATGTGACACATTTTAATGTACAATGACAAAAGATTCTTCATAGTTGTAATTCTAGAAATGACCATTAGAGGGAGCCACAAGTTTAATTTCAGAGAAAATTATAAAGGCATGTGCCTTGGCAGGAAAAGTACAAGACACACCCTCTGCATACCAAGACACAAACAACATGCTACTTTTCGGATACTACTTTCGGTTGAACAAACTGTGTGTGTGTGTGAGCTGATTAGGCAACAATTTGCTGAAACTGAATGAGTGAAAGCAAAGGAGGGAGAGTGATGCATTTTATGTTTGCTAGCCAACACCCTTAGAACTAGCAAAACAGATCAAAACTAAAACAAAAGCCCAGATCGGTGGAGTGTTGCAGTGATGGTTGTCCTTTTGCAAGATTCTCCAATCTCCACATGTGATCTCTGGAGCTCAACCAGAGTGTCCATTGGGTTCTTGGTCACTTCTCTTACCAAGGCCCTTCTCCCCCAATTGCTCAGTTTGCCCAGTTCTAGGAAGAGTCCTGGTTATGCCAAACTTCTTCCATTTAAGAATTATGGAGGCCACTGTGCTCTTTGGAACCTTCAATGCAGCTGGATTTTATTTATTATTATTATTATTATTATTATTATTATTATTATTTATATATATATATATATATATATATATATATATATATATATATTTTTTTTTTTTTTTTTTTTTTTTTTGCTGCCTTCCCCATATCTGTGCCTCGACACAATCCTGTCTCTGAGCTCTGCAGGCAGTTCCTTTGACCTCATGGTTTGGTTTTTGCTCTGATTTTCAGCTGCGAGACCTATTATTTTGCCACAGGTGGACTCCAATCAAAGTGTAGAAACATTTCAAAGATGATCCAGAGAAATGGGATGCACCTGAGCTAAATTTCAAGTGTCATAGCAAAGGGTCTGAATACTTATGTCAGTGTGATATTTCAGTTTTTTATTTTTTACCAAGTCATTTTTTTTCCCTATGTGGGGGAATTATCAGCATAGAAATCATGACAAGTATACAGTAGCCTATATAAAATAACATCTTTTCAATAAATGTATTCTTAATATTAAATATATCCGCAAAAATATTAAAAATGTTTCAAAAACACATCTGGCCATCTTAAATCAATTAAAAGACACAATTTCTCTCTCCTGCATGCATGCACACACTGCTTGGGCGTTTTTGGACTTAATGTCATCTTATATGGGCCGAATTATTTTATTTTAAACATTTACTAATTATTTACTAATTATTTTGTTATTTTATTTTAATTTTAAAATAAAATTTAATTAATAAAATATTAAAAATATATTTTATATTTAAAATATTAAATATATAATTATAATTTATTATAATTATTTGATTTAATTACAGATATGCTTCTCAGTCAGAACTGGGCAGCATCAAATCTGTATAAATGCAACATATCTAACAGTAATTCAGTGAAGACTTTAATACAACTGAGAAAAGTACTTTTTACCTCATTAATTTTTCCTTGTATCTGGATTAACTGTGCATGTATATATAGTAATTATACAACACATTCACAACAGGCATTAAGGCAAAGAAATGTGTGATGCAGCAGTTTCCTTCAGAATCAATGCACATGCTTATTATGTTCCACTTAAATGAGAGAAGCCTTATTTTTTGGGCAAAAGGAAGTGGTGTAATTCCACTTCCACTATAGTACTGTAATAAACCATTTAGACTTTGGTTTCATGATCAGAATGAAATTAACCGGTTATTAAATGGTTACCAACATTTGAAAGGAATTTCTTTCCTGTTTTCGGTTATGTTCTGCAAAAAACGTTCATCCGTTTTCATTTTCGTTCCTTGCAATGTTTTCAGTCCCAAGACTGAAATCCGGTCTTGAGTACAACAACACTGACAGTGAAAGAGACTGTGAGAATAACAGTAAGACAGGCAGAATGACAATAAGACCCGTGCAAGACAATAACCGTGTTACAGTAAGAGTAAAGATGCAGTCTGCCCTTGTTCTGTGGCGCTAGGAAGAAGACAAGCAAACACTAAAGTCGACTTCAAATGTATGTCGACCAGAAGGATGCGAGTCACATGACTGTAATGAGGTAAAAATAATACACTGCACACACTGATAGTAAAAATCCAACTCCTCAATTTTCCTACCTTGGGAACATTTTTAGGCTTCTCAGGAACTCCAGCAGGTATTTTCTTTTCCTGATTGGAAGAAATAACAATGGTTAGTCTGAAAGCCACACCTACTAAATCCAAATGCATTGGAGTGGAGAGTCGTTTAAGACTAAAACAGACTCAAACAGAAGTTCACACATTTGTTAGATGTAATAAGCAAAAACAGGTTTGATAGAGGCATTAAGGAGGGGAAAATGATTTCCTGAAAGAAGAGGAAGTAATGTGGGGAGAGAGAGGGAATGTACAGTGCATCTGGAAAGTATTCATAGCGCTTCACTTTTTCCACATTTTGTTATGCTACAGCCTTATTCCAAATGGATTAAATTCATTATTTTCCTCAAAATTCTACAAACAATACCCCATAATGACAATTTGAAAGATTTATTAAAAATAAAAAACAGAAAAAAAAAAAAAAAAAAAAAAAAAAAAATCACATGTACATAAGTATTCACAGCCTTTGCCATGACACTCAAAATTGAGCTCAGGTGCATCCTGTTTCCACTGATCATCCTTGAGATGTTTCTACAACTTGATTGGAGTCCACCTGTGGTAAATTCAGTTGATTGGACATGATTTGGAAAGGCACACACCTGTCTATATAAGGTCCCACAGTTAACAGTGCATGGCAGAGCACAAACCAAGCCATGAAGTCCAAGGAATTGTCTGTAGACCTCTGAGACAGGATTGTATCGAGGCTCAGATCTGGGGAAGGGTACAGAAAAATTTCTGCAGCATTGAAGGTCCCAATGAGCACAGTGGCCTCCATCATCTGTAAATGGATGAAGTTTGGAACCACCAGGACTCTTCCTAGAGCTGGCCGCCCGGCCAAACTGAACGATCAGGGGAGAAGGGCCTTAGTCAGGGAGGTGACCAAGAACCCGATGGTCACTCTGACAGAGCTCCAGCATTTCTCTGTGGAGAGAGGAGAACCTTCCAGAAGAACAACCATCTCTGCAGCACTCCACCAATCAGGCCTGTATGGTAGAGTGGCCAGACGGAAGCCACTCCTCAGTAAAAGGCACATGACAGCCCGCCTGGAGTTTGCCAAAAGGCACCTGAAGGACTCTCAGACCATGAGAACAAAATTCTCTGGTCTGATGAAACAAAGATTGAACTCTTTGGCCTGAATGGCAAGCGTCATGTCTGGAGGAAACCAGGCACCGCTCATCACCTGGCCAATACCATCCCTACAGTGAAGCATGGTGGTGGCAGCATCATGCTGTGGGGATGTTTTTCAGTGGCTGGAACTGGGAGACTAGTCAGGATCGAGGGAAAGATGAATGCAGCAATGTACAGAGACATCCTTGATGAAAACCTGCTCCAGAGTGCTTTGGACCTCAGACTGGGGCGATGGTTCATCTTCCAACAGGACAACGACCCTAAGCACACAGCCAAGATAACAAAGGAGTGGCTACGGGACAACTCTGTGAATGTCCTTGATTGGCCCAGCCAGAGCCCAGACTTGAACCCGATTGAACATCTCTGGAGAGATCTGAAAATGGCTGTCCAACCTGATGGAGCTTGAGAGGTCCTGCAATGAAGAATGGGAGAAACTGCCCAAAAATAGGTGTGCCAAGCTTGTAGCATCATACTCAAAAAGACTTGAGGCTGTAATTGGTGCCAAAGGTGCTTCAACAAAGTATTGAGCAAAGGCTGTGAATACTTATGTACATGTTTATTTTTCATTTTTTATTTTTAATAAATTTGCAAAGATTTCAAACAAACATCTTTCACGTTGCCATTATGGGGTATTGTTTGTAGAATTTTGAGGAAAATAATTAATTTAATACATTTTGGAATAAGGCTGTGACATAACAAAATGTGGAAAAAGTGAAGCGCTGTGAATACTTTCCGGACGCACTGTATATGCTTAAAGGGATAGTTCATCCAAAAATGACATTTCATTGTCATTATTTACTCCACCTCATATTGTTCCAAACATGTATGACTGTCTTTCTTCAGTGGAACACAAAAGGAGACGTTAGGAAGAATGTTAGCCTCAGTCAGCATTCGCTTTTATTGCATCTTGTTTCCATCCATTGAAAGTGAATGGTGACTAAGGATGCAAGTCCCAAACATTCCGCCTAACATCTCGTTTTGTGTTCCACAGCAGATATTAAGTCATATAGGTTTGTGAAAACATGTGGGAGAGTAAATAATGACAGAATTTGAACTATCATTTTTAACTACTGCTATGAGAAAAGGAATAGAGAAATGGATGAGGTTAGGAATGTATACAATCTCCAACTGACCAGGTCTTCCCTTCTGTACCCTGGCGGCAGAGTGTCATCTCTCTCACCACACAAAACACCCTTCTCTGGTTTTACACTAGGCTGAAACATGCAATACACACACATATAGCACAAAACAGGCTGTTAAATAAACAGCATTCACAAACACACAACAGCATGCTAAGACTATACTTTAAAGGCACAGTTCAACCAAAAATGATTTTTTTTCCCCCAAAAGTCATTATTTACTCACCTTCATTTAGCTCCAAACCTATATGACTTTATTTCTTCTGTACAACCAAATGGAGATGTTTGGCAGAATGTTAGTCTCAGTCACCATTCACTTTTCTTGCATCCTCTTTTCCATACAATAAAAGTGAATAGTAACTGTGGCTAACATTCTGTCTAACATCTCCTTTTGTGTTCTACAGAAGAAAGTAAGTCATATGGGTTTAGAGCAAAATTAAGGTTGACAGAATAACAGAATTGTACTTTTTGGGTGAACAATTCCTTTAAGTTTTAAATACACATCAGTCAAATATCTACACAGTGAAATATCTACAGTACACACATGCATTACCTCTTTGACTTCTGGTCCTGTGTGTTCTGGGACTTTAGGAGCCACAGGTTTTGATGATGGTAACGTCCCAGCCAGGGCATCAAATGGATCTCCAGCCTATGCAACAACATGAGGGTGAGAAAATGATGGCAGAATTATCGTCACTGATAAATGCACCATCATATACCATAAATAGAAACTCAGAATGTATACAGACCTCTGTACTGACTTTAGCTGCTGGGCCCACTTCCACTTGCACCTGAAGGCCACAACAAGATAACCATAAGTCTCCACACTGACCAAAATTTTTGCACTATGGTATTGATACACTTGCATTTATTCATTTGACTGATGCCTTCATCCAAAGAGCTACATGCAGAGCTTTCAAAGTATATATTTTATCACTATGTGTGTTCCCTGGGAATCAAACCCAAGACACTGGCATTGCTAACGGCATGCTCTACCAGTCTAGCTACAGGAATTCTACAAAAAAAATTGAACTCGCAACCTGTCGCACTTTTCGCAAGACAAAAGTATCTGAGCCACAACGGTCAATATTTACCACCTTTCAACAGTAGATAGCAAACCTACATCGGCGAAACATTTAGATTATTTTGATCTGGGCTATGTTTTTTGAAGCATTTACTCATCAGCAAACATTGCTGATAATCCCAGCTGGATGTTAGCATGTATAACATAGTGCACATATAATCTGCTCTTAAAGGGACAATCCATCCAAAAACTAAAATTCTGAAATACTTTTCTTGTTGTACGATTCTTTGTCTTTCATGGAACACAAAAGGAGATGTTTGGTAGAATTTTAGCCTCAGTCACCATTCACTTTAATTGCATGGAAGAAAAACAAATGCAATAAAAATGAATGGTGACTGAGGCTAGCATTCTGCCTAACATCTTTTGTGTTCAACAGAAGAAAGTAATACGGGTTTGGAACAACAAAAGAGTGAATTAATGATGACAGCATTGTCAGTTTTGGGTGAACTATCCCTTTAAGATTCAGTATCTAATATTTGTATGCAAATAGTACTTTTAAAGCTGAAGTATGTAATTTCTGCGCCACTAGTGCCAGTGAATGGAATTGCAAAAATAAACGTTTTCAAAACAGCTTTCTGAATACACCCCTCTTCTGCTGTTGTTCAAACAGTCAGACAGTCCCACCCCCAACTCACACCATTGGTTGAGTAATGTTGTTCGGCAGGGTCTTAGCGGGGCACTCAAAACAAACTAAAAAATATTTATAGTGCCACAGAGACACAGTGTTTACAGTTTTTGAGAAAATTAACCTATGCATGGCTTAAATATAGTTGTCTCTGCACATTACACGGGGATTTTTCAATTAAGTGCTTTTTTGCATGCATTTTGGTGATAAACATGTTACATATCTGGGCTGTTGCTTTGCATCCTGTTTGTGTTGTTTTCTTTCTAAATGAGCTCTCATAAAAATTATGAGTTCAGACTTTGGTGGTTATCATTTAATGGTTTGCAAATGATTCCCTCTCAAAAGGCCTTTGAACATACAATAAGTTAAACTGGGTGCTTCTTTTCATGGACAAATCTAAAACATTTACACTTTTAGCATGAGAATGTGTGGGAAAAATTGAATGGTGAGGTCATTTTGAGTTTTAAGAGCAAATGCACTCCACATGGTGCTTCTTCATTCTGTAAATACCTTTTGGCCACTTATCGCCTTTTGGGCACCACTTCCAGGTAAACCAGCCATGGCTAAGGGCTTTCCGACAACTGGATCCACCTTTGCAGGTCCCAGTTTGGTTGAAGGAATAGTTGTACTCTATCAGAAGCACATGCACCATGTTCGTTCATTAAAACCAACTTTAATACGTCACAGTGCGAGCAATCGAGCAGCCGAAGCAAAACCAGAGTTGAGAGTGAAAGAATCAAAAGATAAGGTCTTATCTTTTCAGGAGTGCAATGATGCAACTCCTCACACACAGGTGTGTAAAAGGACTGCAGTGAGAAGCAGAGGATATTGAGGTAATCTGGGGGATGAATGGGACATTGTGGAATCATCCATCCAAAGAGAGCTCTTAAAGTGAACAAGCTATGTGAAATGCAGCAATAGATGGTGGTGCAGCAGAATATATCATGGAAGGCATGAACATGCCAATGGAGTCTTGTTTGCAGAAGAACAAGAGAAACTGAACACCTCTTGAATATGAATGTTTTTTTTTTTTTCGTATACCTGGGTCTTTTCTTGTGCAGGGTCTTTGGGCTTCACAGTGACTGTGGATGGCTTCACCGATCCACCTGTTGTGCCAGAAGATCCAGTTCCAGAACTCACAGGTAGATCTTTGGCCGGCAAGAGAGGTGTGGGTTTAGAGACTGTAGCCTGCAATCATGATGCAGATGTGAGGACTAGAAACTTGTCGTACCACAGCCCTTTTACAGTTGGTACTGAAGAAGCACTTTGAGTATGAAGCAAGCCCGAAAGATAAGGTAAAACAGATGGATAAATACCAAAATAAGGCGGTTTGCAGATGGAGTTTAGTTCGAAATGGCAGAGGACATAGTTTAAATTTAAAGCTGCTTCATGGCTTGGAAAAACTCCACCAGGATTGTCATGAATGTCGTCAGTATTGATATAATGCAGGTAGGGTAGTCATGAAAGTTTGGATTTAGTGTTAGGTAGAACCAAAAAAGAAAGAAAACACCTCTTTCCCACAAAACAACAAACTCCATTAGACATAGAGGGTTGTGCAACAAGTTGTCCATATTTCTGACCATGGCAAGGATGTGAGAAAATACAGATATCCAGATGTTAAAGGAATAACAGAAACACAACTCATACATCAATTAAAGTATTCTGTTAGTGTTCACCAAGAGTGTTAACCAAGAATGAAAGGTTAAATAAAAGGAGAAACATAAGTGATAGTAATATATGTCGGAAAAAGTGTAAGGAGGCACTGAAGAGGGTGTCCATAGTCCATTAAATGCAGCAAACGGATGGTGTCTACCTGTTGTGTGACCTGAGGAGGTCCTTTCTTAGTCGCTGCAGTACCAGCAGCCCCTCCACCACCCACAGCTCCTGCAGTAGAGGCAGTTACGGATGGAGCTGCTGGGGATGCAGGGGTGGTGCCGGGTTTAACAGCCGCGGCTGCTGTGGCAGATTGCATGGGTCCTTTCTGCAATGCAGATGTAAGGATGTCAATCACATGACAGATTTAGAGCACTAAATGCAACAGTATGGTTCCGGAAGAAAAAAATCCCATTCATTTTCTCCACAGGTGAATAATTACGTTTTTTTTATTTTTATGATAACTTAAACACCTTTAAGATAAACCTACCATAAGTTCAGAGGAAGTTAATCGATGGTATATGCTTCTGCTAAAACAACCAGTCTGCGTTGTTTCAACTTTATTTTTAAAAAGTTGGTCTTCATACACTCTTAAACTACTTACAATTTTAAGATGTGAAAGAGTAATCGTTTAATTGCGTACTCATTCAGCTTTAAATATTCGACTTGTAAAACACTTCTCGAATATTGCAATTAGATTTTCCTTTGTGCCTTTGCATACCATGGGCAACAATGAAACTTCTTCTCTCACCTAAATCTGGCAGTTACAACACAATGAATTTGTTGACGCTGTGGAAGACGCTTCAGAAGACTTGGAATGTATGTTTCTATGTGTGAGTGCATATGTTTTTTGGTTTTTTTCCTTTTTGAATTTAGATGATGTTGTTTATGCATAGTGCTCATTTCATAAGAAAAACAGGTTCAAAGGTTGAAGTAATCGATTTAAAGTACTCGATTACTTGTTTTGATATGTGTTAGAATACTCGACTACAAAATTACTCTAAATGCCCATCCCTAATATATTTGCAGATATCTGAATATTTTGCAATGAACTTCAAATGTATTGTTTCTATACTTATAATCAACAACTTTAAATCAAGTTTTATATTCTTTTTAATTCGATTGCATCATTTGCAATGCTTGTAGTTCATTCCTTCATGAAAGACGGTAAGTACACAGTCTTGTCACTTTGTCTTTTTGTCTGATTTTCAAACACTATTTTGCTTCAAATCAAAGTTTGTAATGTTGTGACTCACCTCAGAGCTTGTTGGTTTGGTTCATGGATTAGAACTCTTTTCTGAAGGATTTTATGAAATCGCTATGGAAAAAATGAATGGGTAAAATACTTCCGGAACCAAGATGACTGACAACGTAGGCAGGCACTGTTGCTCTCTACTGCACTTATAGAGATTCTTCTATAGAACTTTTTGTTGATAGATACAGTAGAAAGTGGATAGGAAATTAACGGGATGAGAGAAGAAGATGGTATTGGGGCACAAAGCAGGCCAGATTTAAACCCCCTGTCACCTGAAAAAGCACACCGGCTCAGTGTGCCTGGATTGAGTATGCAACTGTAGACCATGGCTTTAACTGGATGTACGATTTTAATAGGTCTTGCAAAACACTTTCCCTGAACTTCCCTTTATTTTCTTTCTAAGGAATTATCTGGTAGAGGGATAGTTCACCCAAAAATTTGAATTCTGCAATTATTTACTTACCCTGAAATTACAACTTCAGTCACCATTCACTTCAACACAACTTTATATGAAATGATGTAATTCAGTAAATGTATGTGAATGGTGACTGACGGTGTCATTCTGCCAAACATCTCCTTTCGTGTCCAACAGAAGTCATACGGGTTTGAATCAACATGAGGGTGAGTAAATAATGACATAAATGTAATTTTTGGGTGAACTATTCCTTTATCCTTTAACCATTTTGGGGTTATGATAAGTAATGACTTTAAACATTCAACAATTACATCAAACATAGCAGTTACAGGCAAATTAAAATAAAACTTGAGCTATTATTAGAACCAGAGAAGTGAGTCACAGTGCAGACGCCTCTCGTGGGACATACAATGTCCTCCTACCACCTCAAAACTTGCACTGTCCATAAGCTACAGATAACCATCAGAAACATTATAATTCAAGAACATTTTTTAGTTTAGCACCAAACAGTCACAAACAGCAATCAACAAGCCAAAAACAGTCAATTTAAACACAGAAATAGTTAACAGTACAAACAGTCCTTTATCTATTTATCTCTCTCTCAGCGAATCCTTTCTGTCCTCTATTTGCAATTGATTACACATATTGTTACTAAAGTGTCTCAGTTTCTTTAGTTGTCATTTTTCAGTCACAGATAAACACACATAGAAACATGCTCCATATCATCAATTCATGTTAATTGATACTAAATGCAATATATGCTAATATACAGATAACAGTAGTTTAAAGCATCTGATCTCCCTAATAAGACATTGTACACGTAAAGCTGCAAATATGGAGTTGGAGGCAGGCGATGGAGTAGCTTTCCACATTTTCCAAGGAAAGGCATTGCAACACTTCATTTAAATAGGCAGAAAACCTTTCCTAGTTCTTTCTGTTTGCAGACTAAACCACACCCCTTAACAACACAGTAACCTCACAGAACGACCTTAACAAACTCATCCAAACAGACTCCTACATATTTCAAATGACCAGAAAGTAAAAGGCTATCAACAGCCAGAAAAGATGCGATGAGGCAAAAGTGGGTGTGGGACATAAGTCATTTTGTGGAATAAAAGATTGAAGGATTTTACCTCATATTGTGCAGGTTTAGCTGTCGAAACCTGTGACTCTGAGGTGGGTGTGACCTGCTGAGACTGCAAAAAGAATAAGAGAGAGACAGACATTGAAAGAGTTGAGTGCTAGGAAAAAGGAAATTCATTTACATTATTTTTGAAATCGTCATCATTGCTTTTAGCAATATACACAAATGCATTAGTGCACATTGGATTCCATCACTTGCGATGACTTTCTTGCTAAATTACAAACAGCAAGAATCACATGCAAATCATGAGCTTAGTACAAAAACATGAGGTCATGGTGAATCAGAGAGAAGTAAACTAGCAAAAGCAGCACTGCACATCAAACTTTAGCTATGTTCGGAATAGCATGCTCTTACTATTTCTGTATTATATATTAAGAATTATATAGTTGTATGCTATTTCGAATATAGTGACACATGAAAATACTGTATGTGTGGGCAACTGCAAATGTGTGTACATGAGACGATCTTGAAACCAGTCTTGGGAAAGCTACTTTGAAATGGTAGTTGTTATAAGATATACCTCATTTAAAGTAGTGTGACTACAGTTAAGCTATCCCATTGGAAAAAGTAGTTAACTATACTACTAATAAAAAGTAGCCAACTAAGTTGAAGCTATTTGTTATTTTTAATTAAATAACTTAATAAAATATACTAAAATATTCTACAATAAATAAAAAAATATATATATTAAAAAAAATTACCATTTAAAATAAATAATTAAATAAATTGGGTAGTGTAATTTAATATATTTATTTATTTTTATTATTTTCAATGAGAGCAGTATTTATCTGATATAAAACTAACGAGGATCACAATTAAGGTGGCAACATTAAACTAATCAATTTAGACTAAATACCACAAATACAACTTGAAAATACCATAATTTAATAAATAACTCGAAGCGTCATTAGCGTCACTAGTTACTCCCCAACACTGAGAACTAAAACGTACCCGTTGGGCTGATCTCTATTCAGATGCTGCACAGTTTGAAAGATAATGTCTGATTAACAGATCAATACGAATGCTCAGCATTCACAATAAAATATTCTATAAAAAGGCCATTATATTGCATAAGGGGTTGAAATTCAGAAGAAGTTATTAACCCAAAATGACTTACAGTGCACTTAGTTTAAGGGTAGTCCCTGATGCAATCAGGGGTTACGAGCATTTCTTAAGGACAGGGGAGTTCAGTAACTCTCCAGTTCATGATTTGAACCTTTCAGGGTTCCTCTGGATTACAAGCTAAGAACTTTAACCAGCAAAAAACCACCATCTCAAGCAGCACTATTACTAACCAGTAATGCTATGTGGTCTAAGTCTTCAATGCTTTTGGTTATCACAGAACCTTTAAACACAGATGTAAAGCAGATGCTTTTATTCAAAGTGTCTAACAGCACACTTATTATAAGGATGATCCAAACTGAGAAACCTGAGGTTAAGTGCTTTGCTCAATTGCACAATTGTGGGCTTTAACCAGCAACCTTCCAATTTCTTGCCCTGTGTTTTGGCCCTTACACTACACAACTACACCAGATATACACAAGATACATTACATAATTTTTGCTAGCCCCAGTCACCTGTGTGATTTTTACACTGAGCGCAGTAGTGATGTTTCATTTATGAACGTATGTCTTTCATTGTAGTAATAGGTTTTTGTGGTGTTTGATAAATTTAAACTATAGAAATTGTCAAAAATATTTATTCATGTTCTATAATTTTTGTTAATAAATTGAGAATAAAAAGGTATGATTAGGACAGATGAATCAACCTGCCAATAAATACACAGTTACAATATGCTTTGTCTGTATTCTTCAAGCTATTTCAGTTATTTTTAGTAAACTTTTATATATGTTTATTATAGAAAATGAAAATATTATGAATGAATATTAGCTGGCTAGCTTAAATGATGTATGCAACAGAGTGAGATACAATACATTTTATAGTGACATTGGAGGCTGAGCCCCCCCAAGATTGAAATCCTAGAATCGCACCCGATTTATATTATCTATTTGTATTTATGTTTAATAAAAATAGTGCAAGTAATTTTCTATGTTGAGGCATTTCATTTCATTTGACAGTTATTACCACAGCTATGGGCCCTTCAAGTGTCAAAAGCTCCCAGTAAATGAACACACATGACAAGGCAAACATGAATAACCCATCTATAATGATTCTAAGGTTGCTTTAAGATATTCCTCCACCAACGCGGGTAAATACGAGGTTAAGTGTAAATTCGCACAACAGCACCACTGCTGAAAAAAATCTCTGGAGAAACACTGTATCAGGATTTTTGTGTTGTCCTCTAGTTTTTCTGCATTTCTCGTTTACACAGCAAGTTTGAACGAAGCATCAAGCAGCACCCAGTAGCATGTTGATTTATTGCTTCAAAGTTCCTTGAAGTGTTCTGACAAGTTCAGCTGGTTTATGTTATGTACAGAAAGATATAGAGAAAAAGAGGGTGGATTGCTGATGATGAGATGTAGGGACTGGAGAATTGCTTGTAATGCAGACCCACTGCTTCAATTGAGACTTTGCAAATTAATACCCTGCCCACAGTCAAGTGATCAGCCTTAGATATTCTCGGTAGTTACCGTTAATGATTTCATCTGGTTTCCTTGCATTGTTTTTCAGTTTGCCTTGAGGTCCACCCAATGTATAATAGCACACTCTATCCAATCAGGTATATTTTGAAGCACCAATTGACAGGTAATCATGGTACATTAGCTTCTTTTCCACCATCGGGCCAGTGTGAGCCAGGGCTATCAATTGGCCAGCTGGGGACAGTAGCCTTGGACCTCGAGCCGCAAGACCAAAATTGATCTGCATTCCCACCAGAGCCAATAACTCAGCACTGCCCTAAAAGCCGCTCTTAATACGCCACTGAAGCATTTGAATCAGAAGTATCAGAAGCATTCCAGGACACTTAGCTACATTTTGACAAATCTGACCCAAACACAAAAGCTACAGCTAGGCCTACAGTGCAGATCAGTGCTCAACATCTTATGAGCAATTCCATGTCAAATGAACCAAATTTCAAAAACTTCCCAGGCTGAATTTTTTTATTTTGTTAATAATTTTTTCTAAAGACAGATAAACATAAATGATGATGAACGCCCAAATATGAAATGCCATGGATCAATATTTACGTTGTAATCCATTATTTTGTAAAAGGAGGTCAATATGATTTTCGCCTATGATTTTGGAGAAAACTACAGAAAAACAAATAAACTCAGAAATGTGGCAGCGTTATTATTATATTTTTACACAGAGATAGGTAGAAAAATGATTAAAAACCTTGTTGAATTATGGTGGAGTATAAAAATATGATTACTCTGGAAACACCTATAATTTCAGAAATATTAAAGATCTTAATGTCCTTTTAGATTCTGGTTCTGGTTCAGAAAAACTTTTCTTCAGATATCTTCATTTCTAAGGCCCTATACATGGATTAATCCCAGAGATATGGGGCTCTCAATGTGTCTCCATCTGTAAATTGTTACATTTGACCCATTTTCAAAGGTCAAAAACCAAATGTGGGTCTCATGGTTTTTCTTGGTCAACAAAACTAAGGTCTGAAGTACAAATAATGTTGAAACTAGAAATGTACCTTTATTTATTCACATAAAAACAATGACAAAATCTCAATTTTCGAGAGTCCAAAAATACACTATTAATTAGAATAAGCGACACGTGTCTGTTAGTTAGCACAATACCAAAATTATATCCAATTTGGGGATTTCATAAAGGTAAATCTGCATATAATGGAACAAGGGGTGCTGAGGTCAACTGATTTTAGTAATATACCTACCTATCTCTGTGTAAAAAATTTAAATAATGACGCTGCCACATTTCTAAGGTTAACAGCGGTTTACTCAGTAAATATTGATCCATGACATTTAATATTTTGGTTTTCATCATCATGTATGTTTATCTTTCACTAGTAAAAAAAAAAATGATCGAAAACAACATTTTGAGCTGGGACTTCTGGTTGAGTTGACACGAAATGACCCTTATTCCTTGTGCTACAAAATAAAGATAAATATGTCAAATAGCATTAATAAAAGCACTGGCTGTTAAAATGTAGACAACCTAAAAAAAAGTCTAAAAACATAGCACAACACATTTGTAAAATGCTTGGGTGAGATGACAACCCATCCCATTCAACAACAAAACATTCAAAGGAGGTGGAAACCAATAGAAAAGTTCCTCTAAGGCTAATGTGTGCATATTTTTATTGGATTTTTGGGTGAAGAGATAATTGTTAAGAAACCACCTATGTAGATACCTCCCTTTTAGTCGGGTTAACATTATGCATGATTGACAGTCACAAAAACACAATGCATTGAGGGTAAACAAAGGGCAGGTACCACTTGATTGGACATTGATTGCCGAGTCATTAAAACTACAAAGAGACATTTCTCATACAACAGATCTCATTGAAATACCCATACATGACCCAAGATGACTGCATGCTCTTCTAACTAAATAACATGGGATTCAGCAGAATCAGTTTCTGTTCAAATGGGTTTCTTGGTAGTGCTCTGACCGGTCAGCATGACCTCTGCAGTCTTCAATGTTTAATGACAGCTTTCCCCTTCCCATTATTATAAGATGCCTTGGGAGGGTTTTGCTGATGTCATTGACACAGATAATGTTAACACCCAAGTACAAGCCTAAATGTCTCAATGCTGTGTGAGTTCAACCACTTACTGATTATTCTCTTACGTGTACACAATGACATGTGGCACACCTCATATCATGTTAACATTCCTGATGAAAAGTCTATCACAGATGGATAAACCCAGGGCCGTAACCACAATAGACATGTTGCCCCCCATTATTCAGATTTAAATATTCAGTGGTGGACCGATATGAGTTTTTCAATGGCCAATTTTTGAACCATAACATTTCATCCGTTAGTGTCCATGACTAGTCGGGGACACCCAGTTGATGATTACAGATGCACAGCAGGCACCAGTGAAAGTGCCAATGACAACAAGGGTGAGGTAAAAACCATTCATGTCCTCTCCAACCTGTTTGAGCCTCTGGGCCACTGCCCTGTTCTAGTTCACTTAAGAAGCATATTTGGTAGATCCACAGGTGGAATCTCTGGACACACCCTTTAAGCACAACCATTGGTGATTTGTAAATATAGGAATAACAAGCAGAACAAAGCTACACTGGCACTGGTTCTAACATCTCAATAGGAAAAACTACACAGCAAGAACAGTAAGGATTTTTTCTGCTTGCCTGGTCGGACCAGTAGCACAGATTTTTAATTAGTTAAGGACCAAGGACTTTAATTTTTATATGTATTTTCTTTTTCTCAATGAAGCAATTCCTTTCTATATCTCTGATTCTATTCTTTAAAAAAAATCATGACTAATGCGCGTCTCCACCCATATCACCACAAAAGCATATAAACCCTCTGTGGGTACAGAAAGAGAATCCATTGCACAGCAGAAGGCTTCTAAGTTAAAATGATTGTTTAAGACCTGCCATTAGGTAATCTAATGCTATTAGTAATGCTATGACGACAGCATTTGTATATTATGACAACGAAAATAAAATGGCGGTATGACGTTACCACTGGGGTTTCAAAATAGACAGGTTTTACTAGTATAATGAGAGGATTAGTTGATTAGTATTGATACTGGACCGATCATGTTTCAAGAATAACTAGTGAAGTCATAGCTGTCATTCTGGGACTAAAGAAGTGATTTATACGAATTTGATGAATTTGCATGTCTATAATAAATTTTAACTTCTAATAACTAATATATAGGTTGCTTTATATAAAGCTCCTAACTCTACAGAGATCTATATGAGGCAACATCCTGACAGCGGAAAATGTCTTTTTTAGAGTTCAAGTTGCTGCTTGCAAGCATTCAAGTATGGACTCCAAGTATGCACTAAATATCTAGCAGCAAAATATAGGTACACTATAATCATGAATGGTGTATTGTAGTAGACTCCAGTCCAATCCAATGGAATTGATTTGTTTAATCTATTTTGTGTTCATATTTAAAATGATTTGAAGTGGTTCAACATAAATAATATCACTTCCTTTTCATGTTTGTGCATATTTGACTGTATTTTATAAAAGTGAGCATGCAGGATTCCAAAATAGCCCAACATATCCAATTCGTTCATGATGGCATCAGAGTACACTGAGCCAAGAAAACGAGTCTATGCTAGATTTCATCTGGCTTGTACCTTCAACCAGAATCTGTAACCAATCAGACAGGGTGTAATGTCCCTCTTGCATTACGAAATGAATTAATTACCCATCTATGCTTCCAAACATGAAATATTACCTCGTGCCATCAGCTTCAATCAAGATGGCTTACAACATGTAAAAATGGCATACTGAGGTAGTGACAAACATCTAAAACACATGAGCATGCTGACAGACCTCTGCTCTCGCTTTGACATTGACAAATGGCTTAGAACCACTTTTCAAGAACCACATTTCATAAAGTCCCTAATTAAAGCGGTTCTTATAAGTAAAATGGCTTTTAAAACACTGTAAACCACTATAAAAACAACAAACTTTGTACACAATATGTCCTATTGCTTCCGATAAAGTACATTTTGAATTAGTTTGAAAAACTAGACCATGTTCAGATGCTTTATCGGTAACAAACTCAGGCCTTTTCAAACTTTGCAAAGATGGCAATAAAAAAGCATTTGTGCCAAACGCATTGTAACAGTTGCAGCACAGTTGGCACAATCAGCAATAGGCATGTATACTGGCAGGAAACCACACACAGAAAACCAAGAACTGAAATACTTACCATCTGTAACAAAAATGAATGAGTGTCCTGTTTCACTTGCGCACGTAAATTCAAGAATACAGTCTAATGAGAGTCACTTTAAATCCCCTTGGTCTGAAACATACAAAATATATCCCTCACACACATATACACATATACTAACAGAAACACACCCAGCACTGAAGACTGAAGCCTCAAACTCCACCCACTTTAGCCAGATGAAAATATCTGTACTGATGAAAGTCTCCCAATCCATGATGCACTGTATAAGAGTTCTGATTGGCTGAGATGGCACACTCCCGCCCACTTGTACTGCAAGCCAGGAAAAATAAACACTGACTCTTTCCATATGACACAGGAAGCTAGACTTGGGGTGGTGGTTATGGGTTTGAAAGACTGGACAACTACATTGGTTTGAGGGGGTTAGGGTAGGTCTAAACTGAAAAGCAGTTGTACAGTGTCCTGTGAGGACTAGACAGTTAAAGAGGCAGGACAGGGACAAACCTTTTAGTGCATGCCTGTCAGGCAGGGTGTGCCATATACTGCACACTCACAACTAAGGAATCTGTACTGCACAACATAACTATAAACACAAAAAGAGAAAGAGCAACACATAAGCATCAAACCACACCCAGGGCATGGAAAAAGAACAGGAGGAAGGGAACGTGTGTGTGTGTGTGTGTGTGTGTGTGTGTGTGTGTGTGTGTGTGTGTGAGAGAGAGAGAGAGAGAGAGAGAGAGAGAGCGCAAGAAAGCAAGAGAGAATGATTAAATACAGAGTTTTTTTTTTATTTTTTTTTTTTATTTAATGCCATAAAGGACCCCTAAATATAATAATCCCCTTAACTGTGAAGGACCCCGTTCCTAAAATATAAAGGCAACTATATTTTTTCATTTACACAGATCCATTTATACTGTGTGTGAAAAATAAGCATGATATTAAAAAGACAACAAACTGTTACCAAAATTAAATTATTGGCTTTTATTGATCATTGTACTAAAGCCAAAAATAAAAGGCTTTTTTATTTTCTGGAAAATATTATTTTTGTATTAACGGGATTGTTCACCCAAAAATAAAAATTCTCTCATCATTTACTCACTCTCATGCCATCCCAGATGTGTATGACTTTCTTTCTTCTGCTGAACACAAACAAAGATTTTTAAAAGAATATATCAGCTCTGTAGGTCAATGCAAGTAAAAGGTGGCCAGAAATGAAGGTCCAAAAAGCACATAAAGGCAGCATAAAAGTAATTCATATGACTCCAGCAGTTAAATCTGTCTTCTGAAGTGATCTGACAGGTGTGGGTGAGAAACAGATCAATATTTAAGTCCTTTTTTTTTACTATAAATCTCCACCTTTGACCAGCACTGACCAATGGGTGGTGATATGCATGAAGAATGTGAAAGTGAAAGTGGAGATTTATAGTTACAAATTACTTCAATATTGATCTGTTTATCACACAGACCATCATATCGCTTCTGAAGATACGGATTTATACACTTGAGTGTATGACCCCTGGCACTCTTTGTGGCCCCCAGTTTGAAAACCCAGAAAAAGAGAAATACATTTAGAGAGCATAAAAACAACTGGGTGACTCATGAGTCTTGCTTCAAACGGAAGCACAGATGTGCTGCAGAATTGTGCATGGGCCAGTGCTTATATAAGAGAAACACAGCATGGTTACATAGCATATGCCACTGCATGCTTTGACTCACTACCTTCATATACACTCCTACTGGTAAAACAAAAGGCAAAGCTGGTTTGTTTTTTCAGACAGGATGCCAATATGACTAATAATCCGATCACAGCGTTACTCAGCCCAACATTTATAAGAACAGCGCCCTCTGGTGTATGACTGTGCTAACATCAAGCATAGTCACACATGCAGAGTTTATCAATGGTAAAAACAATGAGCACATTATAAAAACAACAATCACCCAATAGATGGATGTCTAATGATTCACCATAATGAAAATCCCTCAGAACAAATGAGTGCTATAATACCTGGAGAGAGTTATATGTTAGCATTCCCATGCATTGATGTCCTTACAACTAGTTTTACTAGTGACTATACTGAGCTGTTCCATGAAGGGCAGCAGACAGGGGTAAATAAGTCAATAGCTTAGTTCAGAATGGCCTTCTACCCATACTACTCTTTATGCTTTTGCATGGCAGAAATCATAAAAGTAGTATGGAAGTATACATTCCAAATTCGACCCATTTTCATGCTTTTAAGAGCCCTCCAAAAATCAGGCACTGGTAAAACATCCACTATAATATAATGAAATATTTGCGATTTATATGTTGCTTGCAAAAAATGTATTTGTTGGAATACATAGCCACTTTTGAATGACGTCAATAAAGAAACAGGCTTTTTGCCCACTCAAGGGGCTGTTCAGACAGAACTCATAGCATGGTTTTACCATAGTTTTCCCAAAGTGTACGGTAATACCATGGTACATTTTGGGCAACTGAAATGCTCGTACAATCTCGTGTTATTAAAAACGTTTCGCCCCAGTGACAAAGTTCACACTTCTTTGACAGCAAAATCTGTCATGCTGGGTAGGGATTTTGAGGTGTGCATCGCAACCCAAAAGCACTTATCGCAAAGCAAAAAAACACTTGAAGTTAAACACCCAGATATCTCTGTTTGTTGTCATATGCATGCTGGAATGCAGCTACATTCCACAAAGCCACTTCTGCAGGGAGGAACCTTTGACATTAACCAAATAAGGCAAACAAAAAATAACCAATTTCCAAACGCAACTGATACTGAAGTGCTGCCGTTTGCACAGAATGACTAAAACAACCAGGTTTCATCCATCTGCTTTGTGTTATACCTCGCTTATCTGAGAATTGGGTACTCTAGGATGGTTTGAGTACAGATGTGAACGTATGAAGCATGCTTCAGCAGGACAAGAAATAGAGCGATTAAACAAGTGTGTTTCTTAGTAACCATTCTCTGTTAATAAATGAGTCTGTCATCAAAACTGAGCCCCACCCACATACAGAGGTTGAGAGGTGACAGTGACATGCAATTCTAGTTCTGCAGGCTTAGAACTGACAATCTGAATGGATTAACATGTTCTTAAGACATATGAATCAATCATGGTTCTAGAGATTTTGAGGCCAAAGAACAATTCAGAACATCAGATTTATCATGGAAGCAGTGTAATTGATAAGCAACCACTTTGGAAATTCAATTAATACTTATTTTACACAATATTTACTCAAAATGTAAAAAAAAAAAAAAAAGAAAGAAAGAAATCGTTGGAAAGTTATTTTTGCAACTCCGTTTGGTGCCACTTGCTTTGACATTTATGCATTTAGCAAACGCTTTTATTTTTAAGTGACTTAAAAAATTAGGATTACTACAACATAATTCTAACTAGACAGGTGAAGTTTGTCAAGACAAACTTTGATGGCTTGACAAAGCCTTGTCTGAAAGTTTAAACTAGTTTTAAAAGTTTGATGTTTGAAGTTTGATGGTTATTTAGACATTATAATAAGACGAACAGCCAACTAGCTAGATAGACATACAGATAGATAGAGAGGTGGAGAGAGAGAGAGAGAGAGAGAGAGAGAGATAAACGTTTGTAGAAATCCCACAAGCTGAGCCGCTGGAGCCACGCACTCCAAAGATACCAAATGTATGACAACTGTTATGAGCAACATGGCATAAAAATGCAATTAAGACACAGTAATTCGCTGCAACTACAATACTAAGAGAACACAAAAAATTATTGACAGGAAGTACATTTCTATTTTCTGTTTTAAATTTCACATTTCTGTTTGCTGTTTGAAGAGTCTAAAGCTGTCACAGAGACCGGTGAGAGATATCACAGGACACTTATTTCATTAATATCTTTCAGGGAGTAGTACAATTTTAATACCTTTCCATGGAGAAAAAAAAAAAAAAAAGCTTACAGCACCTTTAAAGCTCATTAAAGACCTTGTGTGGGTTTGTTTACATTTTAAGTTTTGAGAGCTGTTCAGTCTATCATTACAGCACAACAATCACCAAAGGAAGTGGGAAAACTGTCCACAAGTTGTAATGCAAGTAGGAAAAGCTGTAATATCTGCTTGTTTAGGGTGATAATACGTCCTTACCCTCGAAAGGGGCTTTAAAAAAGACCGGGATTTCTAAATCACCTTAAATGCCTGGGATTTGCTTGTTTTCACATTGAAGTGCTTCATTGTCCTCCAGTCTAACCCAAATCAGTTTAATTTTAACCAGCTTTACTTTGCGTGTCTCCCTCAATCTCAGCACCTGCTGCGCAAGTGATCTTATTCAAGTGACCACGAGAACAATGCACTTTTTGATAAAAACATAAAACTCTGAACAAACACTTTGATTATCACAATAAATAAGTCTGAAAATGTCTGTTTGTATCTTACCTCAGTTTCAGTGAACTTGTTTACATTCAGTTGATCTGTTCACTGATGAAGTTTGTGGTGGATACTATATGATATAGATACACATATCTTGCTCTGGTTTTCAAGAAACAGGAAAAATTCCAGACTTTAAATAAATAATTACATGTGTAGGACGTTTGCGTTGTAGGGATGTACATGCAGATTTCAGATATAAAATCATTGATTGAATGACTAAGGTTTACTTGCTGAAATGAGATGATTTCCTATTAAGTCAATAGGTAAATTGGGCATAGCAGTATGGCGGCACAGTGGTTTCACTGATATGACATCAGGAGCAATCCAGTTCTATACATACAGTGCATCCGGAAAGTATTCACAGCGCTTCACTTTTTCCACATTTTGTTATGTTACGGCCTTATTCCAAAATTTATTAAGTTAATTATTTTCCTCAAAATTCTACAAACAATACCCCATAATGACAATGTGAAAGAAGTTTGTTTGAAATCTTTGCAAATGTATTAAAAAAAAAAACATAAAAAAATAAAAAATAAAAAAAAAATCACATGTACATAAGTATTCACAGCCTTTGCTCAATACTTTGTTGAAGCACCTTTGGCACCAATTACAGCCTCAAGTCTTTTTGAGTATGATGCTACAAGCTTGGCACACCTATTTTTGGGCAGTTTCTCCCATTCTTCTTTGCAGGACCTCTCAAGCTCCATCAGGTTGGATGGGGAGCGTCGGTGCACAGCCATTTTCAGATCTCTCCAGAGATGTTCAATCGGGTTCAAGTCTGGGCTCTGGCTGGGCGACTCAAGGACATTCACAGAGTTGTCCTGTAGCCACTCCTTTGTTATCTTGGCTGTGTGCATAGGGTCGTTGTAGATGAACCTTTGCCCCAGTCTAAGGTCCAGAGCGCTCTGGAGCAGGTTTTCATCAAGGATGTCTCTGTACATTGCTGCATTCATCTTTCCCTCGATCCTGACTAGTCTTCCAGTTCCTGCCACTGAAAAACATCCCCACAGCATGATGCTGCCACAAACATGCTTCACTGTAGGGATGGTATTGGCCAGGTGATGAGCGGTGCCTGGTTTCCTCCAGACATGATGCTTGCCATTCAGGCCAAAGAGTTCAATCTTTGTTTCATCAGACCAGAGAATTTTGTTTCTCATGGTCTGAGAGTCCTTCAGGTGCCTTTTGGCAAACTCCAGGTGGGCTGTCATGTGCCTTTTATTGAGGAGTGGCTTCCGTCTGGCCACTCTACCATACAGGCCTGATTGGTGGAGTGCTGCAGAGATGGTTGTTCTTCTGGAAGGTTCTCCTCTCTCCACAGAGAAATGCTGGAGCTCTGTCAGAGTGACCATCGGGTTCTCGGTCACCTCCCTGACTAAGGCCCTTCTCCCCTGATTGCGCAGTTTGGCCGGGCGGCCAGCTCTAGGAAGAGTCCTGGTGGTTCCAAACTTCTTCCATTTACAGATGATGGAGGCCACTGTGCTCATTGGGACCTTCAATGCTGCAGACATTTTTCTGTACCCTTCCCCAGATCTGAGCCTCGATACAATCCTGTCTCGGAGGTCTACAGACAATTCTTTGGACTTCATGGCTTGGTTTGTGCTCTGACATGCACTGTTAACTGTGGGACCTTATGTAGACAGGTGTGTGCCTTTCCAAATCATGTCCAATCAACTGAATTTACCACAGGTGGACTCCAATCAAGTTGTAGAAACATCTCAAGGATGATCACAGGATGGAAACAGGATGCACCTGAGCTCAATTTTGAGTGTCATGGCAAAGGCTGTGAATACTTATGTACATGTGATTTTTTTTTTCGTTTTTTATTTTTAATACATTTGCAAAGATTTCAAACAAACTTCTTTCACATTGTCATTATGGGGTATTGTTTGTAGAATTTTGAGGAAAATAATGAATTTAATCCATTTTGGAATAAGGCTGTAACTTAACAAAATGTGGAAAAAGTGAAGCGCTGTGAATACTTTCCGGATGCACTGTATATCAGTGGATTTTTCCTATTTTTTATCATCTGCTGTACAAAAACCGTAAGTCCGATCACTTAGAAAATACATAGCTCACTATTCCAGAACATTCTGAAGGTATGTGCTGAGTTTGGCGGATGTAGCTTGAAGGCTCTAGGAGGAGTTATTGCTACAAATTTTGGTCTTTGTTTCTGGAACTTAAAAAAACCCTAAACAAGATTTGTAAAATAGTACTAGGGCTGGATATTGATAGAGATTTCCTGATTCGATTCCAATTCACAAGCTCTCGATTCAAAACAATACAATATCGATTTATATGGGTATATTTTAGTTATAATGTCCCTTTTGCTTAAGAAGCCATAACATGCATTTGTATATTTCTTCCCAACATTGTTTTTATTAATGTTTTGCTGATTGAGTTTATACCTATTTGTGATGTAATTAATTATGTTTCAGTAGTAATTTTTTGTGTTAATACAGCACTACTTGATCATTTTTATCAGGCGGGGGGGGGGGGGGGGGGTTGACTGGAGGGTCTCACCTAGGGTGCCAAATAGGTAGGACCAGCACTGCCTTTTGCTTACATATTAAATAAATTCTCTCCCCAGCTAATGCTCTTAATTATACAGGGGAAATTCTATGAAAATATTATTTTTAATAATTATATTTTATTAGTTTTATCATTTGGTCACATTTTAGCTTTTTAAAAATGAACAAATCCATGTTTTCAATCAGTAAATATGATATTTCATATTATTTTTTTGTTACATGTTTATTGTTTAATTACATAATTTGTATAATTTACAAGTATTTACATTGATTAGTTGAACAAGTGTTTAAAAACTGGTACTGTCTCTCTAAGACAGACAGCATTTCTGTAAAGAGTGTCTGTAAATGAGCGCATGTAAACGAGAGAGACTCAAACGGCTTTATCTTATCTGTCCTACACGTGATTAGAATTACATTTTTCTTTTTTATTTTGATCAACTTCTGACTGTAAACAACAGAAAGGGTATTAAAAGAGACTTTATTCAATGTCAAATGAGTCGCGTGGATCTCGTCTTTGGATACGCATTACACGATAAAACTTTTACTCTTAACACGCAGTGAAAGGACCTCTCTGCTGAATACTCACTATACTACAGAATCACTGGTGAGTGAAATGTAAACATTTATCAGCCAGTTGCCAATATACATTTTAGACACATAGAAAAAAAATTGGTTGCTAATGTGAGAGGTTTTCTCTCATTGTAGAGGAGGGGCACGCATGAAAGTTCGATCTTGTTATTTAGGAATCGATATCGAGATAATTCAAACAAAGAGTGCTATGCATTGGATAATCTATATTTTTACCCACCCCTAACAGTACGTTGGCTTCGTCAAGCTAACATAAAAAGTGCTGCATCCGAATATCCATACTTCCCTACTATATAGTATGTCAAAAACAGTATGCCATTGTATTAGTCTGTCCGAATCCTCAGTATTCATAAACAGTAAGCGAGAAATACCTAGACAGCCTACTGTTTCCGGTGAGATTCTGAAGTACGGATCGGCTTGACATTTTATGTTCCGATAATCCCTCAGGAGCGGAGGAGATGTTGCGGAGAACCACGAGTTGGACGGCTCTTTTCAACTGTAAGTGCCATACAGCACACTGTATACCAAGAAAGTTGTTCCTTGTGCTTAAATGGTGTTTAACAAAACCAGAGTAGTTTTGTTTTCACAGTTGTTATGACATCATACAGTATATTCGGGTCACGGGTCAGTACCCACGTCCCTGGAAGAAGTCAGTCCAGAATCTATTCATACTACTCGCATGCACACCTAAAGAATGTACTGTTTTACCGGCTGAGAAGTACGTCAAATACAGTACATACACTGACAGTACGCAATTTCAGAGGCAGTGAAGGTTTGTACATAATAATACTAAATGCTAATAATAAAATGCAACTTGCCATATAATCGTGCATTCAGTAGTTAGGATAGCAAATGTGCTTCCATTCAGATTCTGTAAATTGCGGCAGATAGATTTAAGATGTATATTAATATGATTCTGGTAATAGATTTACTTTCACTCATGACTTTTGAGCTCTAAGAGGTCATAAACAACAGAAAATTTTGCCAACGAAAGAGCCCCAGATATCCACACAAACATAGCCCAAAATATACAAAAAGAAATGTCATGAATATAGACACACAAAAACACTTTTTTACATACACAACTCCAACACACCCATAGAAGTATGTCGGCTGATGTCACAGATCTAAAGAAATTCATTATTATGAAGAAATCCTAGATTATTGAATCACAGGGTGAGGCACTGATGAAGAAATATCTATTCAGGTATGATTTGATTGAGTCAGCACATTACTGAATCAATTATGTTACACCCGAGACACCAAATCTGACATCATCATTTCATCTTCATCTCTAGCCATCTTTTTCTGCTTTTACCTTCTCAGTCTCTCTAAATATTAAGGATTACTGACTTTGAATATACTAAAGGTACAGCAAATATCCTGTTAAGTAATGCTGTCTATATTTAGCAGTGTACAATCTTCACGAGATTTGTTGACTTGAATTCCTATCCAACAGCCAGTTTGCTGTCTGTCTGCTTATTCAAGCATAACGCCTCATGCAAACATGTTGTTACAATAAGGACTGTATGTCATCAGAATTTTAAGTTCTGTTCCAAAGAACTTATATAGACCCTAAGTGACAACCTACATAGGCAGCATATGCACCACACAAATAGAGCTCCTCACTTGAAGTGCACAGACTTGACTCACAGCTGACTGAGTTTGATGTTAGCATGTTGCTAAGCTAATGTCTTGATGAAATAAACAGCACATACAAATACTGGGTAAAACAGATAATTTTTCATTATATTGAACTATTTTTATCAGTAAATGTAAGCACTGAATTAAATATCAGTACATTTATAGTGAATATTTATGTGAAATCTGAAAATTGCTGCAATCCATTCTGGACAATGTTGGGAATATCTAACTAAAAGGAGCGCCACTGTGCACATGAACACAGTTTTTCAGTAGCCTGACAGCAGCTCAGCTATTTTCACAATAGTGTAACTTTTCCAGTAATTAGCTCCAATTTCCAAATTTCCAAATGCAAATGCTGCGAGGGATTTCAAATGCGCTTACCTAAATCGTCCTCTCTCTCTCTCATTTGTAATACTGGGAAATCCAAATCATTTAGGTGAAACAGTTTATTCGGGCAGTTAATCTAAATGAACCGGTTAAAATAAACGATTCACTTATATTTAGCTCCAAATAATTTTAGTGAGTCAGTTCACTCAGGTGGTTCATGTAAATGAATTAATTCACATAAATGATTCACTAATTCACTTGAGCCCCTGGGAACGTTGCCTTTTATTTTGAAAAGAAAAATTTGTATCATTTAGTATAAATGTTTCATTTAATGTTGTCAACCTACTGATTGTTATGTATTTAAAAAATATTTTATTCTTTAAACAGCTTCAAACAGTTAGCTACTTTTTGTTAATAATTTATAATGTAGCTTACTACTTGGCTTGCCTGTAGTTTAACTACTTTAAATTATAAGTAGCTTGGAGCTTAGATAGCTACAGTTACAAAGTAGTGTCCCCAACACTGATTCTGGAATGGCTTCTAGAATTTGGCTAACACTAGCTATCTTATAAGGCAGCATAATGTTGCTGTTTATCTTTTAGAATAGCCTTCATGTCAGGACTAAATATGCCTAACAATGCTGTCTAGGTAGGCAGCTCCCTAGGTTTTGGAAAGACCTTTAGAGTTGGTAAAATATAGAACTCTTGTTACACATGTGTGGACAGCTCATGATGTATATTATCCTTGCGCAATGATTAGACAATGGCCACACAGTAATATTTTGATCAAGCCTCTGATCACACCCAGAACATGTAAGAACCTCTTATGCGAAGTGTTCAGGCCAACCATGTGGACACAAGGGCACAATGGATCTAACTCATGACATGCTGCTTACTGTATTCGAACTGACAACTTTCAGGTAACACCCCGGATCTTTAACTACTAAGCCACACCGACAAAGCATAACCAAAACACAACTAAAATGTAATAACAAATACCAGCTGAAGCTCAGGCAGTGCCAGGGAACTTGCATTTAAGCAGCATTTGGGATGAAGCCAACAGCTGAGAAAAATGACAGTCCATCTCTGACACTACCTAGGGTACAAAAATACCATCTCACATACTCAGTGGTTTAAATAACTAATACTAGCAGCAATGACTACTGTGAATCTGCTGAATCCACAAATATACACACCTACAGATGTGCAAGCAAACACAGACATACAGAAATAGTTGTGTGTGCTATTGGAACGGCATGCTGTTGGAACACATGTTCCTGTAGCTATTGAGACCAATAGTGCACCACTAACTGAGCACACAAACCACTGTAGATCAATACACTTAATGATGCTTAAAATACCCTAACACAGAGAAAAGTCCATAAGCAACTAAATTTCTAACCCACAGGTCAGTCTAAGAGAATCTGAGATCTTCTATCTATTCTGGGAGGATAGTAAAATGCTTAAATACTTTCTCTGATCCCAGCTGAATGTGCAAAGACAACAATAAGTAGCCATTGGCTGAATCCCACAAAAGTGTCAACACTGTGACTTTGTGACAAAAACATTTTTTTTTGCACAATATGTTTAAAAAACCTGACCAGCCCGAAGAGCAAAATCGGCTCAACCAATTGCAATAGTTTGGGGCGGGAAAACCTGTTTTGTTAGACCAACAGAAGACGGGGGAATATACACTCACTGGCCATAGGGAGAACCGGGACTTTTCCCGGTGGGCCAGCCACGAAACGGGGATGAACAGGTGGCGATAAGCTGAAACGGGCCGCTGCGTTATGCCGAACGGGCCGCAAAACTGTGCCGCGATATGCAGAAAAGGACGGGGACAACCCCTACACCCCACAACAAATTTTGGGCCGATTTCTATGTAAAATCCAGGGCTGATTTATCTTCCCATCCGCCCCTGAACTGAGCACTTTATTAGGAACACTATGGTCCTAATAAAGTGCCACTGTGGTCTTCTGCTGTTGTAGCATGTCCACCTCAAGGTTCGATGTGCATTCTGAGATGCTATGCTGCTCACTACAATTGTACAGAGTGGTTATCCGAGTTACCTTAGCCTTTCTGTCATCTTGAACCAGTCTGACCATTTTCCATTGACCTCTCTAAAGCGTTTTTGTTTTTTGCACCATTCTGACTAAACTCTAAAGACTGTTGTGCGTGAAAATGCCAGGAGATCAGCAGTTACAGAAATACTGAAACCAGCCGTCTGGCAACAACAATCACGCCACTGTCGAAATCACTAAGATCACATTTTTTCCCCATGCTGATGGTTGATGTGAACATTAACTAAAGTTCCTGAGCCGTATCGGAACAATTGTATGCACTGCACTGCTGCCACATGATTGGCTGATTAGATAATTACATGAATAAGTAGGTGTACAGGTCTTCATAATAAAGTGCTCAGTGAGTGTATGTTGAGACCTGTTTGAAGTCATAAGGCTTTATTCATGAAACACGAGCAGAACACATGGTGTGCAAATCGTTAGAAAAAATATTCTTGCATACATTTTCCCATTCAATTCAATGGAAGACATTACATAATGCATTTACACACAAATATGTTTCTGCTCATGTTTCATGAATTAGGCACATTATGTTTGAGAATCTTTTAAAGACACTAGTGGTACAGAAATTACAAAATACAGCTTTAAGGAGCTGTTGATCATCTGTCACATTGCTTTTAGCCTGAAATAATTCTTGATCTTATTGCATATATATCTTAAGCATATAAAGACAAGATAATTCAATTTAATCTTAGTGTTTATAATATACAAACATGCTTTTTAACAGCACAATAAATTTGAATGTGCATGCATAATTAGGGGCTAACTGATGTTAAATACATTTTTGTCATAGAAATAGGTAACATTTCACTATATGGTAAATGTCACACTATATGTTACCTTTGTGCTAAAGCAATATTTGCTTAACTAGGTCCATAAGATCTCTAAAGGACATAAGGTCAAGATTTCGCAAGTCCAGGTCTCTTTGTGTCATTTGGTGTGACACCATTCACAGATTATTACCAATATCTTCTCTACATTTCTGTTGATTATCGTAAGATATTGGCCAATATAAGCCTTCGGATACCATTTTAGGGAAACTATAAATCTATTTTATGGTGTGATAGAAAATAATTTTAGTAAGACATTTAAAATAATGACATAAAATATGCTTTGCCAATTAAATTATTAAGATCAATCAAATGGCTTGTTTTAAAAACTTTGGTTCATCAAAATCAATGTGACAAAAATCAAGATAAAATACACAAAAATGACCAATCATACTTATATAAATAGTTAAGTAGTCTTATTTGCAAAGTTTTTTTTTGTGTGTGTGTGTGTGTGTGTGTTATACTATGTGTCAACTGTTCATCTGTTTTGTTTTAAAATAGATCTGTATGTTATCTGTATGCATAAGCAAGTGTCTCCCTTTAGGCCATTTGTTGTAATGTCAGTAGCTGATGTTGAACAAGGATGGCATGTTGCTCTGTGGGTATGTGCAGCTCTGAGCGCTTTGATTGCAGCCTGTTGGCCAACATCAACCACACAGCAGAGAGCTCAGCTCATACATAACACCAAAATGACTCTGCGTTTCCCACGACATCTGCATAACCCTATAAAGTTGCAAAAAGCAAATCTGGTGGTAAGGATATTAGTATCATAATGGACAAAGCAGGAAAATTAATAGTCTAAAATATCAGTAAATGCAAAAGTCAGTACCAAAAGGGAAAACATGGGCCACAATGTCACACAACATATTTGCAATTTGTAAAGCAAACAACGAGTACTTTGCAAATTTTATAGAGATAGTTCACCCAAATATGAAATTCTGTCATGAGACCCTCATGTTGTTCGAAACCTCTATGACTTTCTTTCTTCCAATGATCCAAAATATCTTCTTATAGGGATTGTTAGGGATTGAAAGCCTCATTCACCATTTACTTACGTTGCATTTTTCTTCCACGGAAGAATGAAAGTCATATGAGTTTGGAATAACATGAGGTTGGATTAATAACAGAAGCTTTTGTGTGAACTAGGACCTAATTCAGCAAATTTTGGATTTGTTGAGTGGTATGACATAACACAATCATAATCGTCCAATTAATCACCACTGCTTCCTCACAAACACACTGTAGATCTATTATTTATTTATTTTTAGCGCCATGTCAGCAACAAGGCTATCCACATGTCGAGAACAGATTAAATATAAAAATAAAAAAAAAATTAAATAAGTATTTTAGATTTATGTTAGACAGAAACTCTCAAATATTTTTAGGTGATACATTTTTTAAATATCTGTTAAGTTTGTTTCTGAATAAAACCTTTGTCTAATAGTACTAAAAACAGTGCAATCCAATAAAATGTGTTAAAAAGTCAGTAAAGTCTGGCAGGGAAGACATGGCGGACGTTCTTCACCTTTTAATAAAAACCCATGTGTCAGTCTTGAATGACCTATTCGACACCTAGTATATACACAATTTGATCATGTCTATTTTTAAAGTTAAAGAAAAGATTATTTGGTTATACTAGGATTTACTTCATAAAGCTTATTGTTTTTACATTCGTCCCATTCCATCTGCCACCTGTTAGAGGTATAGGAGTTTAGTAAGGATTTTAGGTCTGAGGGTGGAATACTATACTAATACTGTGATTTCTAGAGTAAGGGCTTCTTTAGCTGCTATGTCTGCTTTCTTGTTGCCCAACAGTCCAATATGACCTGGGATCCAGCAGAAAAAGATACTGAAGTTTTCTTTCTGTAAGATATCTACTTTAGATAAAATACTCAAAATAATGGGGTGGTCAGTCTTTACAGATTCCAGAGCTTTAAGGCAAGACTTTGAGTCTGTGAAGATTAAAAAATGTCGCCCTTGTTCATTCTTAATACTTTTCAGGGCTAAAAGCAGGGCATGAGCTTCAGCAGTAAAAATGGAGCATTGTCCAGGAATACAGATTCCATAATGTTGATCTCCAGTATCTCTTTATTATCTGCTTTTGATAAATACAGGTTTATGGAGTGGAAAATCACGACTTATATCTAAAAATTGCCGGTTGTACTCATTAGGGTGTGTCTCTGTCTTTTTGTGTTGGGTCATTGTAAAAATGATATTTGGCCTTTTCAGAGCCCATGGAGGTATAGGACAAAAATGTGCTCGGGTTAAGTTGTCCAAATTGATATCCAGGTTCTCGAATAAGGTTTTATCCTCATTCCAAAAGGTCTGATATAGCTGGGTCTGGCTTCATATAAGATCGTTCGGGGTGAAAAACGGTCAAGTAGGCTGGACTGCTTTGGTTTGCCTTAAGTTTCACTGCATACTGTAGTGCCAATTTCAAACGTCTGTTCTGAACAATATTCAAAGCATGCATAGTCTAACCAGGATCTGACTAGTACTCTATAAAGGCGTAAAAGTTCAGTGAAGTCAGCACCCCATTTTGATTTTGCCAGCACTTTTATAATATCCAATGTCTTGAAACACTTTTTCCTCAGGTTTTTCATCTGTGGAATAAAGGTAAGTTTGTTATCGAACACAAGTCCTAAAAATTTAAGTTCTTTAACAACTTTGATGGGTTCTCCTTCCAAAAACAAAAACTCTGGATCAGGATGTAGAGCAGAACATTGCAAAAGGCAAAAATGCATGCAAACAGTTTTTGTTTTAGAACATTTAAACCCGTTTTTGATTGATTCATTTATCTTACTGATGCATAATTGTACTTGTCGTTTGATTAAATTCATATTTTTTACACTGTTACAATACATTATATGATGCTAAAAAATACCTTAATGCAGAGAAGAGTCTAAGCAACTACATTTTCTATCTGTTCTAACAGGATAGTGACACACTAAAATATATTCACCTATCCCAGCTGAATATGCGAAGACAACGGTAAGTAAGCCATTCATTGGCTGAATCCCACAAAAGTGTAAACACTGTGAATTTGTGCCAAAAAAAAGTAAAAACTTTGATCTGTATGTTTGAAAAGTCCAAGCAATGGCATTATTTCGGGGCGGGACTATATGTTTTGTTAGACCACTGGGTCATTTGGGTTTTGAACAACATGAGGCTTAATAAATGATAACAGAAGTTTCAGTTTCGGGTGAACTAGGACCTAAGAACTATTTCAGCAAATTATGTATTTGTTGAGCGGTATGACATAACATATAATCATTAATCATCCAATGAATCACCACTGCTTCTTCACAAACACACCCAAAAACACTATCAGTAAAAGCTTTTAACAGCACTGCACATTGCAACACTTAAATCTATTGCCAGGCAAACAGTTCATACAAGGGTGTAGCAGCCGTGGGGGACATGGGAGACACGTCCCCCAGATTCTTTAAAAAGGTGATTTTTGTTCCCCTCACTTTTCCAAGCTAAACCCATACTGAGCCCAAATGGTGGATTTGTATACAGTATTATTTTGTTACTTTGGGCTGACTGAGCGACCATTCAGCCAATCACAGTTGAGTTTCATGAGCTGAAACAGCCCTTATGTAGTAGGCCGTCAGTCAGACAGTCTAATCAACGTGGCTCTGTTAATTTCTACAAAGTTGCTTTCAACAATACTCATTTATCCATGTTATTTATAGGCATTGATGTTGATCTAAATTAATAATCTAGAGATAAGTGACACACAAACGGGAGTTATTTATCAGCATATTCTTTATTGGCAGCATTACGTGAAATGCACTGCAGAAAAAAAACAAAGGACAATCCTTCTTTAAAGCACACGTTGTAACTGAAGTTTATATCAGCACATGAGTCTTCATTAAGTTGTGCTTTTTACATTATGTTTGTGAGGTAATAGCTTGATCGGTTGTTTTTGCCAATTTAAGCAGATTACTTGATCTGTGTTAAATATGTAAAGCTATTTTTAATATCAGCCCCTTTTTTTAATCTCTATGTTGGTGTGCAGTCGACAAACTGTATAGGAAAAAAGATAGATCTGCTGCGATCTTAGAACACTTAGGCATTTTGCTTTAGTCAATAGATATGTAGACACACTTTTTTATATATGAAAACGTACGGATGTTATTGAAACTCGGAAATATTATGAGGATATTACTGTTATCGTTTGATAAAAGTCATGCTCAGCAGCTCACAAACTGTAGAGAAAGGATAGAATTGCTTTGTTCTTATAATGCTTAAAACATCTACTAAAGTCTCTTTGTAGGTCTTTAGACATAAAAATTTTAAAGGATTACAATTTTCTTTTGATCGTTGATTCAGTGGCTGACTAATTTCACACAAGACACTCATTTGTCACAACCTTCTGGCATCACCAGAAATGGTCACTGAATCATTAAATGGATCTGAATGAATTTTGGTGAATGTAGTCAAAACACTCGAGCCACTTAGATACATTTAAATCCCACAATGCACAAAATGGAGTGAAAAACAAAATTGTCATTATTGTAATTGATTAAATAATTTTTTCAGGACCAGCTTGTGCTCAGTCTTTTATTGTCATGTGTGAAACAGAAGCAGGCGCTCCACAAGATGCCCTTTATTTTTGTAGCCAATTTTGCAATTATTTTGCAATACTTGAATCTTTAAAATACTACAAATATTAAAAGTAAATAATACGTATATTTTAATAGAATACTTATATCATACTTATATACTAATATATACTGTAATATGTTAATACTGCACTGTAAGTGTTGGGTCTGTGCGAGCCACCTACTGACAGCTGTGCCACCCCACCCCCACTTTTAAATGACTGCCATGCCCAAGTTCAGGGTGACAGAACATTTATTTGTAGAGGTGCAGTTTTATTTAAGTCCTAAATGCCCCTAGTATATTACAGCCTTTATAACTTCTGAAAACAAATTTCCGAGCATTCCCCACACATTCCAGCACTCCTCCCCCCAGACTTGAATCACAGCCAAGACCTCTTGACAAGCACTCTTGCTGTTTGTGTTGAAACACTCAGCCAAATGTTAGAAAAGAACACTGTTTAAATCCTTGCACTGTCAAGTCAATCTCTGCACCTCAAACACACTCTAATACACACTTGCAGAATACTAAAGTAAACCCATGCACAATTTACTCTCTGTGACCTCAATATGTTTATATCCAGTAAGTGAGACCTGTTGCTCAACGGTGGCGTCCTGCAGGTCTGGTTGGTCCCGCGTGCTGCGGATCCAGCTGAAGAACTGGCCCATGTTTAGCAGTGCTGAGTTTGTGGCAGCGTCTCTGTAACTCTCCCTGCCTCTGGCTGGGTGTGTGTGTGAATGCTGTCTGAGCTACAGCATGTTCCAGGCACAGAGCGGAGGAGGAGTTGTCGGGGATGAAAGGGGCAGGGTTAGTGTACTTCCTGGAGGCGGGTTCAAAAGGTGGGAGGAAAGAGGCATGTTAAAGGAATAGTTCACCCAAAAATGAAAATTTGCTGATAATTTACTCACCCTCAGGCCATCCAAGATGTATATGACCTTTTTTCTTCATCAGAACAGGATTTAAGATTTGTAGGAAAGTATCCCAGGTTTTTAGCTTCATCCAATGCAAGTGAATGGACACCAGTTTGTGACGGTCCAAAAAGCATAGTCAGTCAGCATCAAAACGTTTTAATTAACGATTTGTTTTTCACACAAACGTATCGATTAACTTCAGAAGACATTATTTAATCGACTGGAGTTGTGTGGATTACTTTGATGCTGCCTAAATATGCTTTTTGGACCATCATAAATTGGTGTCCATTCACTTGCATTGGATGAAGCTAAAAACCTGGGATACTTTCCTAAAAATCTTAAATCCTGTTCTGAAGAAAGAAAGTCATATACATCTTGGATGGCCTGAGGGTGAGTAAATTATCAGCAAATTTTCATTTTTGGGTAAACTATTCCTTTAAGGGAAAGGGGGCGACGGGGGAAATGGGAGGACCTAGGGCTCCTAATGTAGGCGGACTCAACAGGAGGGAATGAAAGGGATATGGCTAAATAGGGAAGCACATGTAATTTATACCATCTGACCAAGACATGCCTGATACACATAGGATAGCAAGGGCGTATGTTTGCTTGTTGTACCTGGCATGTTCCGAAGATAAACGTTTATGGAGATTTTTATGGTACATTTGCAAGAGGCACACAGTCAGAAACAATTAAATTCTTGAACTGACAAAGGAAACAAAGTACGAACTGATTGGAGCAAAGGTATGCTGCCCTCTAATGCACTGATTCTCAACTGGTGAGTTGTAACCCAAAAAATGGGACACGGGTCTGTCTATAAATTTTGACAGCAGTCTTCTTAGTAATCATGATTTCAAGCTCGATTTAATCTACTGACCAAAATGGTCTGTTCTTGTCATTGCAGTGTCTAGGCACTATAATGATTTTAAGCTTGATTACACTTCCTAGTGCCTGATGCATGCGCAGATCGCTAGATGGCACTATAGGAAGTGTAATCGAGCTTGAAATCATGATCGCCAAGGAGACTGCTGCCAAGATGTACAGTGAAAAAGGAGTTATATTTTGGTCTGTTCTTACCCAAAACAAAATAAATCGCTTCAGAAGACATGGATTTAACCACTGGAGTAATACGGATGACTTTTATGATGACTTTATCTCCTTTTTGGAGCTTTTGGAGTTCTGGTCACCATTCACTTGCATTGTATGAACCTAAAGAGCTGAGATATTCATCTAAAAAAAATTAATTTGTGTTCAGCAAAAAAAAAAACAAAAAAAAAAAGTCAAACACATTTGGGATGTCATGAGGGTGAGTAAATTATGAAAGAATTTTAATTTTCACATGAACTAACCCTTTAATACATTTCATATTTGATTTTAAGGAAATTATTGTTCCTTTTTTTTTTTTTTTTTTTTTTTTATAACAATAAACTATTTTGGAAATTTGTTGGGTCGCCACTTGATAAAATCTGGGTCCTGAAGCAAAACCAGTTCTGATGCAAGTGTACGGTGGGTAAGGGCAGGACCAGACTTCTGCGTCCCTATTCATGAGTCGGCTGCCAAGTGTGACTAAGATCACTAAGCTTTGAAAAACTTCACATTAGAGCATGCAAGCCAAACAAACTCCTCAAAGGACCCCCAATCAAATTGTCTGCTTTTCCAGCAGAATGTCACATTCCAAGGGAATGAGTGTCTAGCAAGAATGGTAAAGAAAGACTTTTAGTCTTATTAAAATAAAATAATAAAACTTATTAAAAAAATAAGTTTTAATACTGCAGGTCAGAAAACAAGGACTCGATGTAACTGCAAAGTGCAGCTCTAGGGGAGACGGAATCAGAGACCTGCACTTATGAAACATTCCATATTACTCTAGGCATGTACTATCGTCCCCAAATGCTGAGAACAAAGCATGGTTGTTCAGTGAGATACCTCAGTTAAGGGCTTGGGTGTGGAAAAACAAACATCCATACTTTCCAACTGATAGCACAAGTTTAATCACATGTGGACATGCAGTTATGCATGTTTGACAGCATTAAAAAGGGCTTTGCAATTTTTTAGAGCATGAGAAAAAGCCTTACTTCCAAACTATAATTCTAACAATGCATTAAGGAGCAATGTGCTGCTCTGCACGAAACCAAGACTAGCATTTTCTGACACCGCTCCTTGGACCTATGCTTTGTGTAGAGGGGCACTGTCAACTGCTTCAACTGAAAATGGCTCTCCTCAAACTTTTGCTTCAAGGTTGGAAGCAGACTCTTTACTAAAATGTCCTTACATGCCACAGAATTAAGATTGATCTTAACTGGAAGTATGGGGCCTAGTTAAAGGAGTGAGTTTGACCTTTCTGAGAGGACCATCCTGCATTTGTCATAGCAGACAATATACCCACATACACCCACACCCACAAAAGTTTGTTTTTCTATCCTGGTGGGGAATTTCCATTGACTTCTATTGTTTTTATACTAAGCTAATGATATTTTCTATCCCATAACCCTTACCCCTTAACCTAACACTCCTCACAAACGCCTCATTGCATTAAGTCCCTTCATACACAAACATGCACAATTACACAAAAATCTGTTTGACACACCCACATACCTTTCTTTAACTTGCATGAACACTCAAACTATGAGAACATTAACCGACATTAACACCTGGAGACAATTAATAAATGTTCATTAATAAGTTAAGCTTTTAAAACAGCCCTCAAACACAAACATGTTTAAGCAAAGAGACATTTATCTGGCATGCATAATCACAAGCACTTGCAGACACATCTGAGTACTCAATGAGCCAGTTAAACCAGCTGTCTTATCTTGAGAAACACTCAGCCACACATTCTCAAGCTTTCTTATGGGGTTAGTTCACCCAAACAATGAAAATTCAGTCATAATTAACCCCATTGGTCTACAATGTTAGTCACCATTCACTTTCATTGTATGGAAGAAAGATGCAATGATAGTGAATGCATTCTGCATAATATCTTGTGTTATGGAAGAAAGTAGTCATACACGTTTAAAACAACATGAGGGTGAGTAAATTGACAGAATTTTCTTTCTTGGGTGAACTGTCCCTTAAATTTTTACTGTGCTTCATATTTAGATTACAGGGCTTTTACATTGCCAGGTTTATGTCACTGTAACAGGAGCTTATGATGAAGTGGAGTTTCAGGATATTTTTAGTCACAAAATATTCCTGTGCCCATTTCATGACAGAGTCATGGGACACTGATAACTCTGCAGCTCACCAGAGACCTACTAGAAAACAAGTGCATTTTTATCTACATAAAATCAATTAATTTGCTCAGTTGCCCCACATTCACAGATGCATTCCACTCCAAGTTGTCCAAGTTGCCCAAGCACCTACAGCTCTTGGAAGCAGACAGATAATTATGTCATAACGGAATTCTATTTTATATTTACTGGGCTGGACATCCTCAAATGAGAAAACTTGATGATGATAAAACATTTGTTGTTTTGAAGTATTACAGTTTATATCTGTGACAGTACATTTATTCTGGGATTTGACTCAGTGAGAACAGCAAAAATGACTGGCTGTCAGTAGACAAGCACCTCCATGGTCCACTAGAGGGTGATGAAGAAGCCACAGCGTGTGAAGTATAAAAGACCTAACGGGGCCGCTGTCCCCCGGACCCCCTCTAGAACCGCCCCTGCTAACAAAATCTTAATACTAATTTTAAATTGGTAACCACATTCAACCAAAAATATTATATCCATGGTAACCATTGTTCATGGCAGAAAAACAAAGTTACAACAGTTATAAAATCATAAATTTCATGGGAACTTTAAACAGTACTTTTACAACATTTTGGTTGTCATAACTTAATTTTTGCCTTATTTGCTTTTTTTGGTGCCTGGAGACATAGTACATTCAAAAGGATGAGTATAAACAAGCAAGCAAAGGTTGGTGTGGTGTACTACCTACCTGAAACCTTGAGGTCTGAGGGACATGGGCTTGTTTTTGTGCTGAGGGGTCACTTTTCTGGAAAGAAACAAACAAAGAGAAAGAGATAGAGAGAATAAAAGAAAGACTGATTAAGGGCCCTTTCAAATTTACAATAACTGTGTGAAACATGTCACAACGCCCAACATGTCTTGGCTAACCTGAGGTTTCACAACTATTTGAAATAAAGCATCAATTGAACTGTTCCAGGGGAAATGTGCCTACTATTAAACATCTGCTGACATGATTAAAATGCTTTTCTATTCTGTTTATTTTGTCCATGTGTCTGCACAATATGGCCCTGCATGAAACCACAATTCAAATAAATAGCACTTCTATCAACCCTTTCTTCAGAGCTAGTTCCTCTTTGAATATATTGATCTTCAGTAATAAATGACTTATTTTAAACTTGCCAGATCCTCTCATTTCTACAGCAGAACACATCAAGAAACTTTCCAGTGCAAGCAAAAGCATTCAAACTTCACCGACATCACTTAACCAGACAACGCCCAACTTCACATCGAAACTATTGTTTTGATTTTTTTTAATACGTGAGTCTGTGTGTACAAAGATCGACCTAAGCCTGAAGGGTTTGCATTTTCAGGCGTTTTGAAGACACCCTCAAAACGTATTCATATTCCAGTCAAGAAAGTTTGCTGTGCAGTTCATGACATGACGGAGACGCGGCTACTTACGAGCATCGTCCAATACGCGGCGTATGCCATGACGGCGTCTCCTGGAAGTCGGGAAACGGTCTGTTAAAGCCTTCCTCGCGTTATATTTGGCAATTAGTTTGTCTCTCATTCACGTAATTTGTCCTCCTCTCTCTCACGCTCAGCTAAAGCCACTCTCGTGCGTGTGGGTACCAGAACACACGGATAATTGCAGCAAATAAGTCATCGAGGCGGTTTATCTTCGTTTCAAGACGTCCATTGCAATGTGAAAGTTAAACTTTAATTTGCATTGCGCATTGTAAAAATATGCACAGTGCTTAAAGGAGGTCTCAGCTCATCATCAGCCTGACCCGCTGAGAAGGGCACCAAAGCCCTCTAAACCCAGCCAACTGACTAGCCTCACCAAGATTATCTGGTCTTTTTTTCAGCAGGGACATTCAATGCAAACACTCACAAAGTTTTATGGATATCTCAAACAACTAGTCAAGCCACAAGCAATAAATGTCCTTCTAGCAGAAGCTGTTATCAGTGTTTACACAGCAAATAAGTTCCATTACAAACGAAGTGTGAAACATACTTGACAGCAATATGACATCTGACTCGATATTGGCAACTGTGTTAGAAAGAACAGGCTTCAAGAAACATACCTCATTGGTGCTTTTCTTACGACCGTGGCATCTCTTTCTGTGCGGCATGTCTGAGCATTAAGATCACGCACTTTAAACCAACACAACTTTGCTTTCAACAGAGGTGGGCTTGTGTGTGTCACAGTGTTTGCTCCTCCTGTTAAAAGCACAGAAGACATCATCGCCAGAGGGTTAAAGGAAGTTTTAAAGGAGCCTGTGCCTGTGGTCCATTTATGAACCACAAATACAAGGATATGCTTATGTTTTGTGGATAATGGTCATGCATTCTTCCTGTTTTGTATAGCTCTTGTGTGTGCATGCATATTCAGTGTCAGTATGTTCTTTTTGCATGGTATGGGTGGATTGATTGAAAACAGCTAGGTATTTGTTTGGAATAGACTGTGCAGCATGTTGCATATCTGCTAAAGTAGATAATGCCATAACCCCACATTTAATTTCAATAGTAAGTACATAAAGATATAAAGGAGATTTAATTGAGTTGCATTGACAAATCTAATTTTGTTGGGTTTACCCAACCAATTAGGTTCTTTCTACATGAAGTATTTGTGTTGAGATTACATAGTAACTTTTAGTTAAGAAAACTCATTTCAAACATGTGGAACCACTGTCCACGACTGAATCAAGTTCAGCCAAAGAGCTATTTATTTGAGCCTCTTCTGTCATTAAACTGTGTGGTTAAGCTCATATTTGGACAAACTGATTCTAAATTGATATGTGCACAGATTTCTTTAGAATTTGTCTCAAGGTGTTTGTTAGTTACTGTTAGGTAAGTTACTGAAAAAAAGGAATCCACTACAAATTAACAATTACTTATCTCAAACTGTAATCAGATTACTTTGCTGATTACATGAATATCCAATTAAACACAACACTTTTTGAATAAAGGCTATTTTTATAAATGTTTACATAAAATGTATTAATTTTAGTTGTAGATTTTGAAGAGTAGAAAGATGTGAGGTCTCAGAGTAAAGAATTACTCTTCTACTTAGGGATGGCTAACTGCTTTACGATTGACATGATCTATACATTATAACTGTAAGCTACTATGGTATTGTGACAGAAACTATACATTATGGTTACCACTGAAATTTTTGTACAGTGTAAACCCAAATAAGTAAGCAGGACTCTATATATACAGTAAAATTTAGTCAATCAGTTACATCAAATTTTATAAACTCTCAAGTTTAGTTAATTGAACAATATTGATTTAGTACTACACATGTATGTTAATTGCTCTTACCTTAAAAGTTAGCTACCTCATACATTTTAATGGCACTTAACTTTAAATGTAACTCTTTGGCTGAACTTAAAATTATCATGTAAGCTCAACTTAAATATTTAAAATAAGAAGGAACCTGACTAGCTAAAACTAGCTAGTTCAGTGAATGCTAGCATGCTGAATCCATGCTAATTGGAAACACCATGGCTGAGTGCGGAATTGCATACTACCCATACTACTCATACTACATCTGCCATATCTGTCTATGGCAGAAAAACTAAGAAAAGTATGGTAGTATGCAATTCTGAACTCAACACATGTTTTGATTAGCACAGCAATAGCTCATCAAGTAAAGTATTATACTGTAGAACAAACTTAACTTCAACCTGTCCTCAACCTAAGCTCAAGCTCTACTATTCACAGTAACTCCCAAAAACTTTAACATAACATAAAATATTCTATATAACGCAACAAAACGTCAAACACTAGCAAGTCTCCCCTTTTACCTTCATCTTGCACAAATACTTGCAAAATGACAGTTTGCAAGAATTTATACGAGGAACCAGTTTAATGTCTACCCTTTAAAAAATGGGTGTGTGGTTGTGTGAGAAACTGTGAGTGTGGTTAGAGAGACGTATTGTGTATCATTATGTAGGTATAATTAAACGCATTGTTATTTGGAACCCCAACAATGATCAGCAAGTCACTGCCATTGAATATCCAACAGGTGGCGCGCTTTTCATATTTATTCTCACTGCGTTTTCTACCTTGAAATTGGATGTTTCACGATATATTTTGACCGTCATCAGTATATTGATGTTCATTGAATTCAAACCATAAAATATTCCGTCTAGATTTTGGAATTGTAGAGGTTGTTTCCTCATCCACTGACCGATTTAGACAGTTAGTATGAATTATATGCCATACTGCATGTAAGGTTACTATAATTTCTCCTAGCTTTCTTTGGAGGTGAGAAGGGGGGTAGAAGTCCCTTGAAGTAACCAAGCCATTTTGAATAATAAAAATGTATGTGTTCACATGGCAAACAGTTTCCATTAAGCCTTTAAGCTGGATGTTTAACTTTTATGTGTGAGAAAGTTTGTCTTGATAAAATGATTGCCACTTTTGCCACCTTTTTTAAAATCGTCTCTCAATTGGATTTCATTCCCAGCAGTCTGACAGTAATTGCAGCAGCCAGTAATGCACTATGACTCATTCCTCACACCCTGAAGTAGAGAAATTAGGCCCTGTCCATACCGAGAAAGATCTGCTGTGTTGGTGGCGTGATACATGAATCGTTTAAAGTGGAGCCCTTCTGTTTGTAAGGACCTCTAAATGCTTTGGTAATTACAGACACACTGTGACAGTGATAACATTCAACCACACAAAGGCACCAGCGGCCAAGGCTTTGGTGTCTGTTTAGATGAGTGTGAATCTTTATCAGTGCATGGAAAACAGCCCTCCACCTCAGATAAGGCAGAAGGAACATAGTAATTTAAAGGGGGCCGCTGGCTTGTCTTTGTTTAATTCATTCAGTTCTCAAGGCACCACTGTAGTACCTATTGACCTCAAGTTCATGAAATCAGCCATTTGTTTTGTGTTCATGCCAGTGGCTGGGAATAATGATTCACAAAAACCAATTAAATGAATAAGTCTATCATTGTGCAGAGTTTTATACTGGTGTCTTAGCCAGAAACATCTGAGTGACTTACAAGTAAATACACGCTAATGTTCACTATCAATAAATGCCATTTATTTTAACCAATGAATGTTCAGCAATTTTACTATTTGCAATTGTATCCAATGCATACCATTTGTAAGAGTGATTAATTCTTTTGTTGGGTATCCTAGCATATCTGTCCTGTTATTTAAAGGCAATTGCCCTGAAGTGTAATGGTCTTTAAATAATTAATGCTGTGTTTTAGAGGTTTCATTTGGGGACCACTGGCTTTTAAAAATGGAACTATGGTTATCAGGAAGAGATCAAATGGCCTTACAGTTAAGATTCATCATTGTGGTGTGAGTCAATCTTTGTAGTTTTAAATGAATTACAGGAAAAGCATTCGCTCATGCCATCATTTGTAAAGGGAGTTTGTTATTTACAATTTAATGGAGGTTCTGTACATTTTTGGGAAGAGTGTAATTTTCCTCTCCTCTCCTTATTTTGAAAGGTCATGGATGATGTTGAGTGATATGACAGGCTCAGAGATGTCACTGATCTTGGCTCCAGGAGCAATTAGCCTTTAGGTTAACAGACCCATGTGATGGTTTGAGCTATAGAGATATCTCAGATGTTCAGGTGACTTTCAGCACAGCAGATAAGAGGGTCTGTGAAAAGTGGTCTAAAGAGCAATTTCTTTCTGAGAGGACAAATCCTGGTGGCCCAGGGGTGCACAGCACAACCAAATTAGCAAAGTAAATAAAGCTGAAAACGCAACAGAAATATGCCAGAGCACAACAAAATAAAGCCACAACAAAAAGAAATGAAGCCACAGCACAACAAAATTAAGCCGCAAAGAAATTAAGCTGGAACACAACAAAATTAATCCTTAACACAATGAAATTACCAGAAAATAAATATTTTTTAAACACTGTATTTTAATTTGTGTGGCAGTCTGACTCAATGCGTAAAAGATCTTGAGGTTGCTCGGAAAAGTCACTCGCAAAAGAAGTTCCCCTGTCAGCTCATAATGGGTTTCCATCATGGAAAACTAAACAGAAGACACTGCATGTCTGCTAGAAATGTCTTTTTGAATATAAAATTATTTGATACCTTTGGAAATGTTGATGAATTTCTGTGCAGTAAAAGTTCTGGTACAGTTTAAACCCAACATGTGTTGTCCAGAGCACTTCAGGACAAATAAGTACAGCATTTTATAATTATTTATTTTCTGATCATTTTGTTGTGCTGTTGCTTCTCTGTTGTGTTGTGTCTTCTTTCCGTTGTGCTGTGGCTTTTCTGTTGTGTTGTGACTTAATTTCGTTGTGTTGTGGCATAGTTCCGTTGTGCTGTGGCTTCTCAATTGTGTTGTGGCTTAATTTAGTTGTGTTGTGGCTTTTTTCCATTGTGCTTTGGCTTTTCTGTTGTGTTGTGGCTTAAATTTGTTGTGTTGTGGCATATTTCCATTGTGCTTTGGCTTTTCTTTTGTGCTGTGGCTTAATTTAGTTGTGTTGTGGCTTATTTCTTTTGTGCTGTGGCTTTTCTGTTGTGATATGGCTTAAATTTGTTGTGTTGTGGCTTATTTCCGTTGTGCTTTGGCTTTTCTTTTGTGCTGTGGCTTAATTTAGTTGTATTGTGGCTTATTTCTTTTGTGCTCTGGCTTTTCTGTTGTGATGTGGCTTACATTTTTTGTGTTGTGGCTTATTTACATTGTGCTTTGGATTTTTTTTTTTTTTTTTTTTTTTGTGGCTTAACTTTAGTGTTGTGGTTTATTTCTGTTGTGCTATGTTTTTCCTCTTGTGTTGTGGATTATATCTGTTGTGCTGTGGCTTTTCAATTGTGTTGTGGCTTAATTTTAGTGTGTTGTGGGTTATTTATTTTGTGTTGTGGCTTATTTCCATTGTGCTATGGCTTTTCTGTTGTGTTGTGGCTTAATTTTAGTGTGTTGTGGCTTTTTAATGTTGTGCTGTTGCTTTTCCATTGTGTTGTGGCTTAATTGTAGTGTGTTGTGGCTTTTTAATGTTGTGCTGTGGGGTCACATGACGCCATGCAAGAAGCAGACGTGTAAGCAACGAGCTCTGCGCACTTTGCTAAATTGTTAATAATTTTCATGTTATAATCTGGTGAATTTTGATTCACCCAGTTACACATTTGCTCTTTGATGCAAAACATGGCAAAGAACTCAAAATCCTCGGGCTCTGGAGACATTAAAAGACACTTACATTTTCAGGATGAAAGCCCCGACAGACTTACAGACCGGGGACTCGATTTGGATGGCGCGGCGGGAGAAGGAATCCAGCGTCAGTTGTCCAACATGTCGGTGATGTTGACGAAGATTCTTGCTGACCTGGAGGATCTCGCTGTAATACGTCGATCGATTACGGTGATGGAAACAAAATTCTCTGAGTTAGTTACAAGAGTGATTGATGTTGAGAAACGAATTGATTTTTTTGAATCTTCGGAGAGGGAATTAACTGCTAATCCGCCTGCTACCAAAGTTGATTTGGAACATCTCCTCGAAAAGCTTGAAGATCTTGAGAATAGAAGCCGCAGGAATAATGTTCAAATTGTTGGAATTCCTGAGCATGAGGAGGGCAGAGATATGGTGAAATTCCTAGAGGAGCTTTTCCCGAGTCTGCTCGACATAACAGGCCACAAGCTGGAAATCGAGTGAGCTCACAGAGTCCCAGCTCACAGATTTGCTGAGGAAGACAGACCCCAACCGATTCTGGCCAGATTTCTGAGATCATCCGATAAAGATCTTGTGTTGTGCCAGGCGAGGAGCAAAGGGAAGCTTTCTTGGAAGAACCATAATATTTTCTTGTTCCTTGACTTTGTGAACTCGACAAGAGAGAAACGCGATCAGTTCAAGGAATGTAAGAAACTCTTACATCGGCGAAAAATTACTTTTGCTCTAATGTTTCCGGCCAAACTGAGAATAGAAACGAAGGTCGGTCGCAAAGTATTTACATGTCCCAATCAAGCAATGTCTTTTATTGAATCAATGTCTGAGTTGGATGTTTCTCATGTGAGTGGGTCAACTCGCTGTACTTACTCTTGAGGAAGCTGGGCGTCATTTTGGTTTCTTTTTTCTTTTTGCGTTGGCTCTGCCGTGTGGCTGGAGCTTGTTTTGTGAATAACACTTTTGCATTGAAGTTCCCGGCCAGTTTGAGAGTGGACACTATGGATGACCGCAAAATATCTACATGCTCACACAAAGGATGTTTTTATAAAGTTGACGGATTATGTAAGTCATGGTATATACTTTTATGCGGCCTCCGAGTGAATTGACTCGACCATCCGGGGAACCGGGATGCCGGTTTTGTTTCTGTTCCGCCTAGTGGCTGGAGCTTGTTCTATTGAATAACACTCCTTTGGAACAGCTGTGGATTAAACTGTTCGTTCTTCGTGCTTATTCCTCCTGCTGGCTGTAGTTTGTTTTGTTGAGTTTTTTTACGAGACATTGGAATGATCACGTCATCCGCTGAACTCATAACAGCCGGCTCACTGAAGATTCGTTTGTCTGTCCGAGGAATCTGAACGGTTTTATATTAGCTGGAATTTGTTTTGTGGAAGATCACACCTTTGAGACAGTTCTGTGAATGAATCTACGTGTTCTATGTGTTCATTCTTCCTATTTGCTGGGTTTATTTTACAAAGTATTTTCTGTTATGTAATTTTGCCTCACAAATTTGTGAGGCAAAATTGTGCAATCCGATGGCAAAGTTGTCGTGGGGGATCGTGGGCGTTCATGGACCTTTTGAGTTTAGAGGGATTGTCGCCGGTTGGCGCTTTCGTGCGCGGGGTTAATGCGCACGTTATTCTTTTTTCTGTTTGTTTTGTTCGGGGGGAAGCTCGGGGTTTGATTGTTTCACTAATGGGGAATGTGGTCTATATAATTTTGTTTTTGACACACAATTTATTTTTTCTACTATATCAAAATGTCAAATGTTAATATAAGTGTACTATCTCTCTCCACATGGAATGTGAATGGGTTGGGGCACCCCATAAAAAGAAGGAGGGTTATTACTTTTCTTAAACGTAAGAAATATGATATAGTGTTTCTTCAAGAAACACATCTCTCACCACAGGAAGCTGAAAAATTTGGGAAGATATGGGGTGGACATGTTTTTTTTAGTGCTGGCTCAAGTAAGAGCAAGGGAGTCATTATATTGGTAAATAAACATCTACAATTCGAATGTCTCAAACAGACTAAAGATAAATTAGGGAGAGTAATTATTGTTTTAGCTGAAATTCAAGGGCAAAGGTTGATTTTGGCTAATATTTACGCACCTAACGCTGAAGATCAGGGCTTTTTTATAGATCTTGAAGGGATGCTGCAAGCCGCTGGCATCCCTCATGATATAATATTGGGAGGAGACTTTAATCTTTTGATGGATTCAGTCCTTGATCATAGTGAAGCAAAAGTGTGCAAGCCCCCTAGAGCAACATTGACACTTCACAGGATGTGTAAAAATCTTGGTCTTACAGATATTTGGAGACTTTTGAACCCATCTGGTAGGGACTTTGTACAGTCCATAAGATTTATTCTAGAATAGATTTATATATATATATATATATATATATATATATATATATATATATATATATATATATATATATATACTGTATATATCCAAATCCCTCATTTCATCTGTTGTTGATTGCTCAGTTGGAAGCATTTTAGTCTCAGACCACGCCCTGGTGAGTTTAGAGGTGTTGCCACATATAGAGAAAAATAAATCATATAGTTGGCGCCTTAATGTATCCCTTTTGCAAAATCCTGATTTCCAACAAATGTTAAAGACTGAAATCAATGTTTAGGAGACCAACTGGTCCTCAGTATCCTCTGTGGGTGTGGCTTGGGAGGCACTTAAGGCTGTTCTTAGGGGTCGGATCATACAGTATGCCTCATTCACCATAAAATCCAAAGCACAAGAACTTGTGGAGTTGGAAGGAAATATTAAAAGTGCAGAGGCAGAGCTGAAGCGCTGTATGTCAGCTGATGGCCTCAGAGAATTGACCCGATTGAAATATAGGTATAATACTATTTTGTCGCGGAAAGTGTAGTTTTGGTTATTCAGGCAAAAGTCGGGTGACAAAGCAGGGAAGCTTTTGGCTAGATATATAAAGCAGAAAGAGTCTTTTTCTACCATTCCCTCAGTGAAATCTGTTGGTGGTGAAATTTTTACTTCAGCCATTGATATTAATAATGCCTTTAAAGAATTCTATATTGATCTTTATAGTTCCACGTCTTCGTCTACTGTTGAAGATATTAGAAACTTTGTGGAACCATTAGATCTTCCTAAACTGACGAATGAGCAAAAAAACTCTCTTGATTCTGAGATAACCTTGGAGGAGCTTGACGAGGTAATTAAGTCCCTACCTACTGGAAAAGCTCCAGGGGCAGATGGTTTTGCCGCAGAATTTTTTAGATCCTATGCTACAGAACTGGCTCCACTTTTGTTAGAAGTTTATACTGAATCATTAAAGAATGGAAAGCTTCCTCCAACCATGACACAAGCCCGGATCAGTCTGATTCTTAAAAAGGACAAAGATCCAAGCGAGTGTAAAAGTTACCGTCCAATCTCCCTGATCCAACTAGATGTAAAAATATTGTCAAAAATGTTGGCTAATCAATTTAGTAAAGTTATGACATCACTTATACATATAGATCAGGTGGGATTTATTCGGGGCCGTAGCTCTTCTGATAACATCAGACGTCTCATCAATATCATGTGGTCAGTAGCGAATGATCAATCTCCGATCGCTGTCATCTCACTTGACGTGGAAAAGGCGTTTGATATGGTAGAATGGGATTAACTTTTTAAGATTTTGGAAATGTATGGGTTCAGGAGTACATTTATTGGTTGGATTAAGTTACTTTATAGACACCCTGTGGCAGTGGTACAAACAATGGATTAATTTCAGATTATTTTACTCTGAATAGGGGCACTCGGCAGGGCTGCCCTCTTTCCCCATTATTGTTCTGTCTTGCCCTGGAACCATTAGCAGCTGCGATAAGAAAGGAGGATGATTTTCCAGGGGTGGTGGCGGGAGGTGTGGCGCATAAGCTTCTGCTTTACGCAGATGATATTTTATTATTTGTCTCTGAACCTACTAAATCTATGCCTTGCCTCCACAGAATTATTAATTCCTTTTCCAATTTCTCAGGATACAAAGTCAATTGGGCTAAATCCGAAGCTTTGGCTCTGACAGCGTACTGCCCAGTAACAGCTTTTCAGCCGGGCGCCTTCCAGTGGCCCAAACAGGGCATTAAGTATTTGGGGATTTTATTCCCAGCAAATTTGTCTGATTTAGTTAGTGTTAATTTTGACCCTTTAATAAAAAGGTTTTTGAGCGATGTGAGCAGGTGGGCTTCATTACATTTATCGATGACTGGGAAGGTTAATGTTATTAAAATGAATTGTATTCCAAAATTTAACTACCTGCTACAATCTCTCCCTATAGATGTCCCCCTCTCTTATTTCAAGAAATTTGATAGCATAGTGAAGTCCTTCATTTGGAATGGTAAACATCCCAGATTGCATTTTAATAAGTTACATAGGCTGATAGACAAAGGAGGGCTAGGCCTACCCAAGATTTTGTTTTATTACTATGCGTTCAGTCTCAGACATTTGGCTCATTGGTCACTTCCACCTGAGAGAGCCCCTCCCTAGTTTGTTATTGAACAGGCAGTTCTTGCCCCTATTTCGCCATTACAAAGCATCTCTATCAAACTAATCGGAAAAGTTAAGTTACACCCCGTTATTTCGCATTTACACTCGGTATAGACTAAAGTGTCCAGATTGTTTGAATTGGACACTTATTTAAATGTTGCCTCGAGCATATGGCAGAACCCAAGACTGTGTATTGGCAAGTCTCCTTTCTGCTGGCCAGAGTGGATTGTGAGGGGGGTTGCTACACTCGGTGACTTATATGAAAGTGATCGTTTGAAAACTTGGTCCAACATTTTGGGATCCCCAGACCTCAGTTTTATAGGTATTTACAACTGCACCACCTGCTTTGTACTATTTTTGGGAGTAGCACACATCCCCCTAAGGAGGCAGATGCTTTGGGAGAGGTGATTGCGGCTTTGAAAAAGGTCATGAGGCATCAGTGTACTACTCCCTGTTAATTCAGAGTTTGGGGGACGGGGCCTTAACTTCTCTCAAGAGAGTATGGGAGAAAGATTTCAACTTGGCACTGGAGGAAGGAGTGTGGGCTAAGATTCTTAAAAACGTTAAGTCTGCATCTAGTGATGCAAGGGTGCATCTTATACAATTAAAAATTTTGCATAGATTTTATTGGACCTCCTCTAGACTGTATAGGTTTGGTCTTAAAGACACACCCATCTGCTGGAGATGCCAATCGGAGGATGGAGACATGGCCCATGTTTTTTGGTGGTGTGTCAAGATCCAGAAATTCTGGTCGAAGGTTCAGAATTTTGTGTGCGATGTGGTGGGCACTCAGGTTTCGTTTTGCCCCAGACTTTGTGTTCTGGACGATGGGGCAGTCATCGATGTGGGGGATGGCCATATAGAGAACTGGGTTCTGACATGTATGATGATTGCCAGGCAGGTTATTTTGAGGGGTTGGAGGTCAGCTGGTGCGCCCCCATATCTGGAGTGGTGCACGGAGGTGGGGAGGGTGGCAGCTTATGAGGAAGTTTCATCGGGAAGATGGGGTGGCTTGGATAAGTTTATTCAGAAATGAGGCAGGTATTTGGAGTTTTGGAGGGCTCTCGGGTGGGGTGTGGAGAGAGTAGTGTATTACAGTTAGTATGATTATTATGTGTGTGTATGTATGTATGTATGTGTATATATATATATATATATATATATATATATATATATATATATATATATATATATATATATATATGTATATATTTTTTTGATATATGTATATATGTGTGTCAGTTTGATTTTTATTTCTATATATTTTCTTATGTTTGCCCACAGGGTTGTTTTTTTGGGGGGACGGGGTCGGAGAGGGGGGTTGTGGGGTTTAAATGTTGATTTTATATACATATATATATATATATATATATATATATATATATATATATATATATATATGTTTACATTTCATTGCTAGTGTATGATTTAATACAAAATGTTAATTACAAAATGTTGTGCTGTTGCTTTTCCATTGTGTTGTGGCTTAATTTTAGTGTGTTGTAGTTTATTTATTTTGTTCTTTGGCTTTTCTGTTGTGTTGCACTTTAAACTGTCTTGATTACTACTATTCTGATTCTAGTGAAACTTTGTAATACAGCTCTTTTCATCCCCCACTGTCTCCTTAAGATGATTAGCTTATAATGTATTCCTCTTTTGTAAGTCGCTTTGGATAAAAGCGTCTGCCAAATGAATAAATGTAAACGTAAATGTGTTAATTTTAATGTGTTGTAGTTTATTTCTTTTGTGCTGTGGCTTTTCTGTTGTGTTGTGGCTTATTTCCATTGTGCTTTGGCTTTGCTGTTGTGTTGTGGCTTAACTTTAGAGTGTTGTGGTTTATTTCTTTTGTGCTGTGGCTTAATTTTGTTGTGATGTGGCTTGTTTCAGTTGTGCTCTTGCTTTCCTGTTGGGTTGTGGCTTATTTCCATTGTGCGGTGGATTTTCTGTTGTGGTGTGGCTTAATTTTAGTGTGTTGTGGCTTATTTCTGTTGTGCTGTGGGTTTTCTATTGTGTTGTGGCTTAATTTCGTTATTTTGCTTTTCATATTGTGCTGTGGCTTCTCTGCTGTGGCTCAGTTTTGTTAGGTATTGGCTTATTTGCATTTTGTTTTCAGCTTTTATTTGCTTTGCTAATTTGGTTGGGTTGTGCATCCATGGGTCACCGTACAAAAAAAATATCTTTCAGACCTGTTGGACATGCCCCCCAAGACTACTGGAATTTTGATTCATTTCACTTACTCAATTCTTTGGAATTCGTTCACCAAACAGATTTGTTCACTGATGCAGCAACCGTTTCTTTTCGCCAGTAGCTGGCGACAAATATGTGTAATGTGTAATGAGTCATTGATTCAACTGATTCATTAAAACCCACTGCGTCATTCACAACCTAATCAATGGAAGTGAATGAAAACGATTCGTTCACTTAAATTATTCTTTCAAAAACTAATTAATTTCTCGAATGAAACGCTACTAGTGTTTTAAAGAGAAAGATTGGACCAATACATAAAATACAGATTCAACTGCATTATGCAAAATAACTAACCACGTCCACCATGTTCCATGGTGACAGTTTTAAACCTGTGACTCTACTAAGACACAAACCAAACACCCGATGTTCAAGGTTGCAGGTTTATTTCCACCGTGTGGAGTCAGGATTGACGAACCAAAAATAACAATGACAAGTCAAACCAAAGAGTGAAGCCACGTTTTACAAGTTTAAATGTCAATTACAAGTACCATATCATCTCAGTGGAGGATGATTTATGACGACAATTAATTTTTGGGCTGAGGTGGGGAGGTGGGGGCTCAAGCTCATATTAAAAAAACAGAGGGGGGCTCTTGTCTCGAAAGGTTGAAAACCCCTGCTTTTAGAGGCTGGGTCACCCAAGCCACATCTATGGACCACAGTATATAAAGACCTGCATGTGGGCTATTTTGACATGGCCCAGTATGCAACCACCAATCAACAATCCAGAACACCTGGGGGCCTGGGTAGCTCAGTGAGTAAAGACGCTGACTACCACCCCTGGAGTCAAGTGTTCGAGTCCAGGGCATGCTGAGTGACTCCAGCCAGGTCTCCTAAGCAACCACATTGGCCTGGTTGCTAGGGAGGGTAGAGTCACATGGGATAACCTCCTCATGGTCGCTATAATGTGGTTCTCACTCTTGGTGGGGCGCGTGGTGTGTTGTGCATGGATGCCGCAGAGAATAGCGTGAAGCCTCCACACACACTATGTCTCCGTGGTAACGTGCTCAACAAGCCATGTGATAAGATGCGCGGATTGACTGTCTCAGACCCGAAGGCAACTGAGATTCGTCCTCTGCCACCTGGATTGAGGCGAGTCACGACGCCACTACAAGGACTTAGAGCACATTGGGAATTGGGCATTCCAAATTGGAGAGAAAAGGGGAGAAAATAAAAAACAACAACAATCCAGAACACCCTAGCAACCCCATAGAAACGAAAAAAAAAAAAAATTTAGAAAAAAAAAAAGCATAGAAATACCTTAGCGACTGCATTGTAATACCCAGACAACTGTGTGTTACAATGCACTGTGGTAGTGACTCTTTTGCCACTTCAAATAAATAAATAATTAAATACAATATTTTTGATTAAAAAATTGTGCTAAAGATTTTTAGACAGCAAATTAAACAAATCATGCCTCATTTTGTGGAATTGGTTTGAAACTAGGAGACATTTTGGTCTGTTTGGCAGTAGGCGATCATGAAACTACATCTTTAAAAGCTAAATACACTGATAAACACTGTTTCAGGACGTTGACTCACCATGCTTTATGACAAGAAACTTCTCTACACACAATAAAGAGTGAAAAAGTAAAAGTCAGTTATTTGTCACTTACACATGGTGCATAGGCAGTGAAATGCTTTACCTGCAAGTCTGGTGAACAATTTGAACAATTGTGAAAAAAAATTAAATTTAAACTATCTATAAAATTAGTAAAAGAATCAAGAATAAAGAATAAAAGTAAGAAGTAGCTAAATAAAGGATAGCTTATATATGTATAACATTTTATAAATTTAATAAAAAAATGCAAATGAGCAATGTGCAAAGTAATCAATTATACTAAATTGCATAATTGACCGTTGTTCCAGGTAACCGATTTCCTATATATCTGTGCTTGTTTCATGTCTCTCATATCACTTCGTGGTCTCTTATTTTTCTCACATAATAACATCATTTAAACTCAAATCTGTATTTCATGACAGGGTAATCACAACCCTGAATTGAAATGGCCCGACTGGCTGTACATTTTCCTTTATGTATTTTTGACCTGTTGCTCGTCTACCCTTATTGAACAAGCAGTTTTCCCCCTTTGTGTTTCATTCAAAATTGATAATCGTAGTTGTCATCTTGTGCGATAAGTCCAGCTGACAGTCATTGTTGAATGGTTCTATGATCAGATTCATTTCATCCAATGTTTGTGTCACTGATCTGACACTGAGCACTGATTGCCTGACATCAAGATAGAGGAAGAGAGATAGAGAAGGAGAGAGAAAGGTTTCCATGACAACCACACATCCTTGACAAAGCGACACAGTTTGAGGACAAGAGAAGGTGATAAGAAAAGAAAGAATGTGTGTGCTTGCATGTGAGAAATAAAGATTTGTAGCTGTATATACCTTGTTTGAGTCAGAGAAAACTGTTGGCAAAAGCTGCTGTTTTATGATCCATTTGATATGGTCAGCACTTAGTAGTTATAATAAAATAATAATCAATAAAACAGGAGTTTTACTGAAGAAAAATGTGAGTGGTGCTTGCCCGTGCAAATGTCACTGCTACAGTACAGTGTCTGATTTTAACCGAAGTTTAATATTAGGCAAGGCAAGGCAATTTATTTATAAAGCACAATTAAAAACAACGGACTGTTGACCAATGTACTGTACAATAAAATAAGTAAAGTAGAGGAGAGAGAGAAAAAAACAAAAACAATAATAAGCATAAGTATTAATACATCAAATAAGCATACTAAACAAGGGGACAAATCTCAGCTCACAGAGTAAAAGATGAGTTTTTAATTGAGATTTAAAAGATAACAGCGTTGGAGCTGTTCTAGTATGCAGGGGTAAACTGTTCCAAAGCTTTGATGCCACTACTGCAAATGCACTGTCTTAGTTTTAGTCTGGACTTAGGGACACTCAAAATCCTCTGATCAGATGACCTACAAGATTTAAGGGGCTTGTGTAGGTATAAAAGTTCAGAAAGATAGCAGGGTGCTAACCCATTTAAAGATTTAAAAACAAACAATAAGATCTTAAAATCAATTCTATAACGGACCGGCAGCAAAGGAAGAGATGCCAATATGGGGGTGATGTGATCTCCTTTACGAGTACCCATCAGGAGTCTAGCTGCAGCATTCTGAACCATTTGCAAACGTGACAAAGATGACTGGCTGACTTCTATGTAAAGGGTATTACAGTAATCTAGACGCGAAGAAACAAATGCGTGCATCACCCTCTCAAAATCATTAAAAGAAAGAAGAGGCTTAACTTTGGTCAGTAATCTTAAGTGGAAAAAAATCGATTTGACAACAGAATTGGTCTGTTTGTCAAATTTAAGAGAACTGTCAAATAGTACCCCTAAGTTCTTCACCACAGATATACTATAGGGAGCTAGAGGGCCTAGGTTAAATTTTGAGGTGCAAACACCATCAGAGGCCCCAAACACAACAATCTCCATTTTGTTTTCATTGAGGTGTAAAAAGTTTAAAGCCATCCAAGATTTTAAATCCTCCAAGCAGATAGATTTGAGTATCGTCTGCATAGCAGTGAAAAGAAACGCCATGCTTGTTAAAAATAGGCCCAATGGGAAGCATATACAATGAAAACAGGATGGGGCCAAGAATAGATATTTGGGGGATCCCACAGGTAAGAGGAGCAATGATAGACGAAAAATCACCAATATTAACGGAAAAACTTCTATTGTTCAAATATGATTTAAACCACTCGAGAACAGTTCCTCGAATACCCACAGACTGTTCAAGCCGGGCTATAAGGATATCATGATTAATGGTATCAAATGCTGCAATAAGGTCTAAGAGCACCAGTATTGCAGAGTCTTTGCTAGTCTACAGCTAGCAAAACATCATTCATAACTTTTAAAAGTGCAGATTCTGTGCTATGGTGCGCTCTAAAACCAGATTGAAAGACCTCATACAGAGCACTGTTGTCCAAAATAGTCTGCATTTGAAGGAGAACAACTTTCTTCAAGACTTTCGATAAAAAAGGCAATTTAGAAATTGGTCTAAAATGTGCGTAAATTGACGTATCCAGATTTGGGGTTTTTTTTTAAAAGAGGCTGCACTAAAGCATGTTTTAAATATTTGAGGTTTGTTCAAATACCTACCCTGAGCATGAGCAATGGTAGTAACGATGCTTGCCTTTGCATAATCAAACACACCAGAATCCAACCAAACCAAATAGATTTGGTGGTACTATATTTATTGAAAAACATGATTAATGGACGCAAAAAGTTCCTACACTGTAAAAAGCAGTAACATGCAATTGTTACCTTAAAGCTCCTTAAAGAAATTACTTTTGTTGGAGTCAACTATTGTATTCAGGTTGATTTAGTCATTTAAAATTCATTTTGTGACTTAACTTAAACCATTTAACTTAGATGTTACCAATGGATCTTATTTTTGTACAAAACATTTTATACAGTGTATCAAAAGATGAATACCAACAGGTCAAGTGGACTGCAAAATCCATCACTTTTCACACTAGATTTTGGTTAATTGTTCCACTTAATTCTCCCTCCATGCACTTTATCATGGCTGTAGTTGCTTAAACACTCTTAAACACACCGATATCACAGCCATCATGGCCTCTATGACGTCTACCAGTCTGATTCAGAATGTCCATTGCTCCATCAGACCTTTAATCTCCTGTTGCCTCTCCCATCCCCCTCTACAGGTCTACGGATTTACCCCTCTCTACAGATTGTTCATACACCATTAAACGTTACCACATCTTTTAATGACAACTCCCAGCTGTTACGGTGGCAGCTTAAAGGAGATGGCATTGATGATTGCAATTGGCTGATCTGGTTTTTCCACATTTGACATGTTTTTGCATGTGCGTATACATGTTTGCTTGTTTGATCAGTGAAGTCTCTTTAATGATCCAGTACATTCCCAGGAAAAGGAGCTTTTTGCATGACTGAGTACTTCCGACGTCGAGAAAGCCCTTGAGTTCAAGCCTTTGGTCTGTGTGGTGGCAGCCCGCCAAGGTTGATTCAGGAAAGACAGATGGTGTAATGGCCAATAGTCTATTGGAACTGTCTATACTGACACTACACACAGTGAGATCTGTATTCCTAGTCCAACTGCTCAACCCTCCGTTCAAGAATATAAATTAGCTTTTTGCATATGATTTATGAGACTTGCTACTCTTCCTCATCCATTTGCAGGTGCAAAGTCTAACTTTTTGTGTGCTTGATGACTTCTTTAATGTAAACAGGTGATGCTAGGTGGACATGAATGACTACAGCTGGCTCAGCAAATAGACTGTTTGCACAAGATCCCATCTGATAGGCCAACTTTGAAAACAGGTCTCCGGATTTACACATTTCAAGCAACATCCACAACAGCTTTATTTAGCAGGTTACATTGGCTTGATTTTCCTTCATATTGTATAACCCTACTCCTGTATGATTGGGCCCCCTCACATCTGCCTCTGCTCCTCAATTTGGAATCGCTATTGCATGTTATTTTATATTCATAGGTTGTGTAACTGCCAGTGCATATATTCATATGGTTGTGTAATATGTAACACTGTTGCTTTGACTGATAAGAATGTGTGTTGGGAAAAATGTGAAAAACAAAACAACAGCTGATACACCAAGATGCACCTGAAATACACACTCCATTTAGAGAAAACAACTGCAAAAGCATAGACGAGAGTGCTAGAGTGGCATGCACATCTTCATAAACCCCATCAAATAAATGGACCTGCGGATCATACACAGTCGCATGTGACACAAAAGAAGCTGACATCAAAAGAGGGGATTGTCTCTCTCTCAGTTCTCAAAGCTCACAACTCCATGCGCTCTCTTTGATTAAAAACACTTGTTGTGGCATGACACTGCATTTCGTGTGCATTTCGAGTGGACTGTGTTTCGATAGACCACTCTGTCTGGGTCATTGCGCTATTGACTAAATAAATAAGTGCTTATTCATCAGGGCTTGTGACCTGTCCTCTTTATGATGTTCTTAATAGTGTGCATCCTTAACTCATACATAACATTGTATAGCTGTTCCAGTTGATGTGCCCTATATTGCAATTCCTTTAAATGGGATCATTTCTGTGTTTATCATTATTAGTTTATCATTAAAGTGTTTATCATTGGATGGATTTTATATTGTACCTAACATATACATAATATCATTTTTCATTGTATAGCCTGCCAGTCAAAGGTTTGGACACACTTGACTGAATTTGATCTAAATGGTGTTAATATTAAATTTAGATTTCAGTCATTTTCAGTTTTTGTGTTTATACAACCCCTTTTCGTTACATTTATTTTTTACTTATATGAGAATGTTGGTGCTCATAAAATTTAAACAATAATATCAGCATGTGGGCACTCTTTTTCCATGATGTGTTTGAAGATATTTTAAAATATTGTCTACATGCATAAACCACCACTATATTTTCAGTTCCAATATTTTTGTGATATAAAAAAAGGACATTTCTGTAATATTTGAAATATTGTTTGTATATATGTACAAATGGGACAAATATATATATTCAATACCAATATTTGGACCCACATTTGGACGATATTAAGTGTCTTTAACTACTATGAACTTAAGCATTTGATACAATGTACTTATTATGTTCATATGTGTTGCATTGTACTTACATTTATAGTACCTGCATTTAATTACATCTGTAGTGACACAGTTAACTTTAACACTAATCATAAACCTAAACCTAACCCTACCCCAACCCTTCCCCAACCCCTAACCCTACTCCTAAACCTACCCGTACCTCAACCTCAGTAGCAGCAAATGCGACTCTTTTGAGAATTTTGCAGAACAAAATGTAGTTACACAATAAGCACATTGGATTGTATGTATTTTAACGTTAGTACACAGTAGTTAAAAAGACACCTAATATAAAGTGGGACCCAATATTTTTGTGACATAAGAAAAGGAAATTTTTATAATATTTTGGGATATTTGTTGCAGATATGTACAAATGTAGGATGTATATTTTCAATCCAATATTTGGACGCAATTTATATTAAGTGTCTTTAACTATAATGTAATTAAGCATTTGATACAATGTACTTATTATGTACATACTGTGTGTGTAGTTGCATTGTACTACTATTAAAGTACCTGCTTTGAATTACATCTGTAGTTACACTGTTTACATTATCCCTAATCCTACACCTAACCCTAACCCTAACCCTAAACCCATATCTCAACCTCAGTAGCAGCAAATGTGAATCTTGTTAGAATTTTGCAGAACAACATGAAGTTACACAATAAGTACATTGTATTTTGTGTATTTTAATGTTAGTACACAGTAGTTCAAGACACATAACGTGGGACCCAATTTTTTTGTTACATAAAAAATGACAGTTTTTGTAAGTTTAGAAATGTTTGTCGCATATATGCACAAATATGGGACATTTTTTATATCACTGAATATCATACATGGACATACAGTATATAACATGTCATCTATGTGTTTTACCATATTTTCCCATGTATTGCAATATGTCACATTTCTGTATCGGAATGCCTACCACTTGTGTTCAGTATGAAAATAGGTTTACACATGCAGATTTTGCAATGGAGCTGTCCAGTGCTGTGGTGCTGAAACGTACATTTGATGACGCAAACAGCTACGCCAGCCTGTTAGAACTGAACTATTTCTGGACAGCTGTTTCTTTCTTGATATTTATTTTGCATAGCGTAGGATATATCTACTAGTCTGAGGGTATTAGGCTAATGATATGTATTTATTTTCACTCATGTATTGATTTGATCATCTAGTAGCCAACACGATTATAAAATCTCAGTTCGTCTTAGAGGATTTCATGGTCTAAAACGGCAAAAGCAATGCTAGCATTATACTCAATTGGTCTATTGGATTTGATTTCATATTTTACAATTCCATCCAGAGTGATAATGCTCGTCGTCTCCTTTTTGATAAACCTACCTGGCTATTTATAGACAAACATTGCCCTCCTCTTCGATGCGCAATTCACCCCGCCCGACTCCCCCGGGACAAGAGCATCCTACCCCAGGTAGAAATTGACGTCAGAGCTGTTCGTAATTTGACGTGTCAACATCCTTTCCCCTTTTACGACTCTTTCATTGGTGGCTGTTCATGCGCGTCCAATTACTCGTAAGCACTGCATCAGAATTAAGTCCTGGAACATAGCTTTAACCAAGGAATACATTTGGAGCCAAACTGAGTTTTTGTGTTTATATATTCTGTATTTCTTTTTTAATTTATCCCTATTTGATTTTTATATTCACGCGCTTTTCTTGATCACCCAGATCGCGAACACATTTGTATTAATAGTAATTGATTTGAAATGGAAGAAAGATGTCGTCTAATGTTGCTGTGCAGTGCTCTCGCTCTTCTGTGCGCGCTGGTGTCCTCTGCCGTGGACAGACAGTATCTGAACGAATGGGCGGTGGAGATTCCAGGAGGAGCCGTCGCTGCCCGAGCCATCGCCGACGACCTGGGCTACGAATTAGTCCGACAGGTAAGCGACTAAGTACCAAAACATGCTATTATTTCAGTCCATTACAAGGGTAAAGCAGTGGTCCCCCTCACATCTGCCTCTGCTCCTCAATTTGGCGTCGCTATTGCATGTTATTTTATATTCATAGGATGTGTAGCAGCCAGTGCATATATTCATATGGTTGTGTAATATGTAACACTGTTGCTTTGACTGATAAGAATGTGTGTTGGGAAAAATGTGAGGTTCCATTGTGTTTAATCCGTGAACTTTTGTTTTGCCATTAAACATAGAAGCATCTGTTAGATGGTTTTTAAATTCTAAATATGATACATATGTTTTACAGCGCCTTTAGGTCCATATTTATGTTTGTTAAATAGCTCAAACAAATGAATTTATCTTTAGTTTTTTATTATTATTATTTCGCTTGTGCTTTTAAGGCGTTTCAGTAATGAGAAATGAGCAAATACAGCTATATTACACCTTGTTCTTGTTTGTCATGATTTATATTTCTGGTTTGTCCAAAATGAATACAAACAGATTTTCCATTGTAATTTGAACCTTTATACAGTATATGTGAATTCACCTGTTGTGTCTTATGGGCATATCATCTTGCAGGGAAGTAAACTGTTTGGTTTTTCAAAAAATTAATAAATACATAAATAAATAAATAAACTTTTTAGGTCTAAGTGGAATGCTATAAGCATTTTTAGAGCTATTAATAAAGTTAAAACTGAATTAGTAGCTCTAGGACGACTAGACCAGACAGATGGGAACTGTGTCATTATGACCATGCTTAATTTAGCTCCAAATATGAATCCTTTTCTTCAGTGAACTCTCTCTCTCTCTCTCTCTCTCTCTCTCTCTCTCTCTCTCTCTCTCTCTCTATCATTTTGTCTTCAGATTGGGACGCTGGAAAACCATTATTTGTTCAAGAGGTACAATCACCCAAGCAGGACCAAAAGAAGTGCAAATCATATCACCAAACGTCTGTCGGAGGATGACAGGGTACGAGACTTCATCCCTTATGCAGCTGATATTCTATGTCCATATGTAGTAATTCCAAGGTTTGTGTATTATACCTGTACACACCAGCTTGGTTAGTGGATTACAAAATTTGCAGTCATTCAAAAACCTCTGTGAGATGTTCATGAACATACAGTATAGTAGTGTATGTAGGCCGTTGATGATTATTCCCATAGGAGAGAAAGATCTCAATTGCTCCTCCTATAAAGCAATGGTATTAAATGAAGAGCAAATGGAGACTTTTGCGTAAGTCTCCTGCTCCTCAGATTCTTCTCTTGAGAAAAAGACCCAATCTCACATGTGTCACCTCTAGAGTTTCAGAAGAGATATCCACAATATCACAAAGTGTGCTCAGCTTTGCCAAGATGCTAAAGTCTGCAATCAAAATTCAGAGATTTCAACACGGACCCAAACATTTCTCATTAAATTCGTCCAAGACCAAATAATCTGAGCAATGGTATCAAAATTAATTTTGAAAAAACATTTGGGACAAACTTGATAATTAAGTGAAAAATAACTCCTTTAAGTCTTCTGAGATTTGAAAATGTAACTTCAGAGCAACAAAAATGTCCTCTGGGATTTGTTTTCTCATTACACCCTGCAAGCCAACAGCTGCTTGTTAATTATGGATAATGTTATCTGTTTTTAGTTTTGCAATTTTCTAACATAACATTCTTTAAATATTCTGACAACATTCAATATACTGCTTTGATTCTGGGAGAAAACCCTGAAAAAGTAAAAGATTCTGTTAATTATGACTTTAAATCACCACAAATTGTTGTTAAAAAATAGTTCTGAATGGGCATTTGTGGCTTCATCTGTAGGTGTCTTGGGCTGAACAGCAGTATGAGAAACGGAGGGCCAAGCGTGCTCCTCTGGGGCCAGAATGTAAGGACTGCTCTGTGGACAAACTCTTTGACGATCCCATGTGGAACCAGCAATGGTACCTGGTGAGTCTCTATGTCTTAATGTTTCATTATTAAAGGGTTTCTATGGAAGCCCTGAACCGCATGGTGAAAATAAAATCACTTAAGTAATTTTTTTTATTATTTTATTTTTTAGGTGTCTTACGTTCTATGTTCTTAAAAAATCTTCTCAAAAAAAAAAATTAATTAATTAATTTCTCTCTAGCAAGTTTTTTTTTTTTTTTTTTTGAAAATTGTTTTTCTCTGATATTTTATTTTCTCTGACATTTTTTTTCTCCTCAAGAGTCAACACATGAGAATTTTTGTTTTTTGCTAGCTAAAAATTATGATGTGGTAGAAACCTTTGCCACCAGGTGCCACTATCAGTAAGCATGAAATCTTATGCTGACAAGGTAACAGAATGTTTGTAGTTACAGTATGATAAAATTTTATACGAATAGAATACAAGTCTTAATCAAGAAAAAAAATAATGTGACAAAGACTTCTAAAACATGAAATCCCACAATTAAATGAATATACCTCAGGTTGCATATGTTTCATATGGCATTCGTTGTTAAGTATGACAACAGGAGTTATGTCTGATTGTTAGATGACCTTCACCATATTCTGTCACCTTGTCAGCATAAGATTTCATACTTACTTTGAGAGGCACCTGGTGGCGAGATGGGTACCACATGTTTATTGTTCGCTAGCAAGAAAAAAATTCTGATGTGTTTTCAGAGAGAAAAAAAAGAGAGAAAACAATTCCTGAGAAAAAAACATTTGCCCAAGTAAAGGCATAGGGCATAGGCTCAGGAAGGCACTAAGACACCTAAAAAAATGACCTAGTGAAATTATTTTCACCTTGCGGTTCAGGGCTTCTGTAGGTTTCAATTCCTTTGGCTTTGCAAGTTTCTTCAGGCATCAATTCATCCTAATAGAGTGCAACTCGGAAATATTTTTCCTCATTCATTTTCTCTTTAAGATCAAATCAGTAATCAAATTAGAAACAATGGTACAATATGAAACTATTGGCTATACTTTAAGTATTTGATTATAAGTATAACATACCATATATTTGAGATTTATTGCAAAATAGCCATTCATCAATCAACACTTAAGTGTACATTGTTTGAGAGTGAAGGGAGACTGACTCGATCACACCATTTGTGATAATTTTTGAGAGTGGGCGATCACTGCTGAGGTCTTTTGCCGTGATTCCCATTCCGTGGTAACAGCGGCTTCTCTGATTGAACCTCAAAGCTCAGGGCAGGCCTGTCTTGAAAGGGTTAATTGTTATCTTCTAGTGCTGGAATGGTTGGATTTATCTCTTCAAAGGCGGAACCCAATAATATCATCAATGGTTTTGTTAGATTTTCCTATAAGTGTTGTAAAAGCAAGCATAAAACTCCCTTCTAGGCTTGTGTCTTATATTTCCTGTCTGTATACCTGTAGGTTTTCATTACTGGGTCAGTGCTCCCTTGCACTCTATTTGCAGTTGAAGGCCAGTGTTTTTAAGCTTTTAGAGCTCATAATATGGCTAAACAAATATGAGACTGTAAAAGAGAGCCCTTCATAATCCCAAACAAAGGAAGAGCCAATCATACAATAGAAGCAATTTACTGAGACACACTGGATTGATAGGTTTATCTTTTGGAAGCCAAGCTCTTAATGCTAGAGAATGGCTTCCGTAGAGACGCAGATGGGAAGGATTCACTTGGCTGTAATTTGGAGCTCATGGTTTGATATAGTAAGTCACTCTAATCAAATTGAAAACCTCCATTTGCATTTCCGATTGATGGATTAATTTTTGGACAAACCTATTATTCTAGATTGTAATTTAGCGTTGGCATAAACCAACAATGACATTTTGTTCTTTTTGCTTCAACAAGTGCAGTTTCAAAACCTCTTTATTTGCATCTGTAAACTTTTTATTTGCACGTGTGAGCATGTCCAACTCTTAACCTAATTTCTTATGAAATTCCTGCTCAGTTTTATTATAAACTACTTCCATGTCACTAAATTTGGCTCATTAGCTGCAATCAGCATCTCCACTGATTCAGCATCAACTAGTTAGCCTTGCTTCAGTCACGCTGCAGTTTATGTATATGGTTTGCAATAACTTTGACAGTGACATAATGTCCTAAATCAGGAGATTTAGATGCTCTTTTTTTGGAATGTAATACAAAATAAGGCATTACAGTGAGAAGGCGATGTTGTATACAGAGGGCAGTTAAGTTGTTTATGTAATCATTTTCTTTTTTTAAGGTAACTGTCGATGACTTAAGAAACATTGTCTACAGGATTGCGTAACTAGCCGTGCTTCCTTCTGAAACACAAAAGTAAACATAAAATGTACAGGAGCTACATGGATTGCAAACACTGTTTGATGATGATTTGAAGTTTAAAATGTGAAATGGGACATTTAAATGTAAAAATACAAAGAAAACAGAAAACATTCTATTTTGGCATCTTATCGCATAGTTTAAACTCACGTTGGCTCAGTGCAATTGGTCAGTTTGAGTGAAAAGTTGTTGAACGGAGGTGGTGAAAATGGAAGGATGATGTTCAATATTTGGAGATGAAAGAGGAGACATCAAGGACAGATATAGATTTTTAGAGGAGAAAGAAAGACAGTGAGAGAGGACAGGAACAGAGCGGAGAATAGATTACATTTCACCAAAGACGATGCCTGATAATTCAATCAGAGAGATGACTCACGTGATATCCCCTTTTTTTCTCTGCACTGAGAGTGCTGTGTGGTTTTATTAGTTTTGTATATTGGTAAGGGCATGAAGAATTTTTAAAAGTGTTTGACTGCATCTTTAGAGGTAGTGATCACAAGAAGTAATTTTATACACCTGCCGATATCTGAGACACCCAGTAAAACACCCTGAACTAATCAGAGGTGCTATGCCCTATGAAGGTAGTATATCAGCGATGTGTATGTCAAGTTTGGGATTTACAGCCATACAGAGGTTAAGTCTGATGTCATTGTGCTATGTGGCAGAGCCCATCGTGTGTGGTGGGAAGTCTCTTTCACACACCCTCCCCCTGAGCGCTTTCTAGAGTCAGACCTTAGCTATGAGTCATGCCTCATGGTGATGTTACTGCGGCGTCTATGCATAATTTTTGAGCAATAGATCTCTTTGCATCGCTCTCAGTCTCTCTCAGTTGTAAATTTCAAAGTGCTTGGCATGACTTTTTTTTTTTTTACATATAATGATGCAGAACCATCGAAACATATAACAAACAAACAAAAAATAAAGAATGATAGAAAAAACGTAACATAATAAAAATGATAATGGTAATATCAATAGTAGTAAAATAAATTTTCAAGGTACATGGCATGATTGTTGAACATACAATGGTGGGAAAAACAAACAATAGATAGATAGATAGATAGATAGATAGATAGATAGATAGATAGATAGATAGATAGATAGATAGAAAAATAAGGTAATAGTAATAAAATGATCATGTTAATAATCCCAGTGATAAAATTAAATTAAATTAAAAATGTCTTGGCATGATTGTTGTACATACAATGTTGGGAAACCATTAAAACAAACAAACAATAAATAAATAAATAAATGATAGAAAAAAGGTAATGGTCATAGAATAATAATGGTAATAATGGCAGTAATAAAATAGCATTTTAAAGTACTTGGCATTACTGTGTGGAGGGCCAAATTGCTAAAAATAAATAAATCCAGGGTGTGCTGAGTGACTCCAGTCAAGTCTCCTAAGCAACCAAATTGGCCCGGTTGCTAGGGAGGTAGAATCACATGGGGTAATCTCCTTGTGGTCGCGATGAGTGGTTCTTGCTCTCAATGGGGCGCATGGTAAATTGTGCGTGGATCGCGGAGTGTAGCATGAGCCTCCACATGCTGTGAGTCTCCGCGGTGTCATGCACAACGAGCCACATGATAAGATCCGCGGATTGACTGTCTCAGAAGTGGAGGCAACTGAGGCTTGTCCTCCGCCACCCGGATTGAGGTGAATAACCGCGCCACCACGAGGACCTGCTAAGTAGTGGGAATTGGGCATTCCAAATTGGGATTTTTCATTCAAGCATGAGCTTCATGTCTTCATTTTGAGGGTAACAGCTATCGGTACGTCACTCAACAACATAGGCTTCATCTTTTTAAAATCTTTTTCATTGGATTTTCTAGTTAGTGAGTTTATGTGTGTTTTTTCACACCACAGCTATGGCTGAGCTTGGTACAATAAGAGATTTGCAGATGAAGTTGCCACGATAAACAGTGACAACCATTTCTTTTTAACCAATTAAGAAAATGTAAAGGAAATGTTGGCCTAAATAAATTATGTAAATGACCTTAACATTGGCTTAGGTGTTGATGAGAGAAGGTCGTTATGGAAGAGGAAGTCCTACTTTGAAAGGTGATGCTTACTGCCACTAAGTGACATGTTGAGAGCCTAACCCTGAAAATGAAAAGATATGAAGCTTATGTGTAATTGAGAAATCAACTTAATGCTTAATGCAAAGATAATGTTAAAATTAAAATGGATGCAAACTAATGCTAAAATGAAATACATGAGACATTTGTTGATTTATTAAGTGATTTAATGATTAATTTAATAATTGTAATAGTTTAACAATTCATTATGTATTTAATAATTTATATAAATAATTATATAATAATTTAGTTTGAGTAATTTGGCCCTCCATATTATTGTTGTACATACTGTACAATGAAAACCATCAAAACAAACATACTATAAATAGATAAATAAATTAATAAATAAATAAACATCAATCAGTCAATCAATCAATCAATTATAATGTTACAATAAAAAAATAATAATCATCATAATTCCAGTAATAAAATAAAATACAATAAAATAAGCTTTCAACAAGACATTAATAAACATGAACATATATTTAAAATGCTCAATTTTACAGGTGACTTGAATATGGAGACCAAAGCCGTGACTGGTTTCTGAGGATTTGCAATACAACTTTGAATTTAACTGCAACAGATGCAAATTTTCCTCCCCCAGTAACACACCTTTCTCTCTCTCTTTCAATTTCATGTCTTGCTGCTCTAATCATCGGAGGCCTGAGGCAGGGATGCTCTGTTGTTTTTCTTGTCTTCTTTCCCAGTCGATTACCCAATTAAAACAGTTACGCTAATCGGACGGCAAACTCCCCCATCTTCCACTCTGAACTAACACACTTCATGCGACTCATGCGTGTACAAAACTATAAAATGAATGTGTATATCATAATTCAAATAATTTGGACTTGGAGGAAATTAATGCAAAATGACTTTGGTATCTAGGCTAATCGAGAATAGTGTGAGAAAGCGTTGAGACCTTTTGTTCTTGTACCTGTGGCAACTGGTAGAGTATGGTGCTAACAAAACTCCCAGGGAATGCACAAACTGATAAAATAGCTTGAATGCACAGAGTTGCTTTGGATAAAATTGTGTGTCGAATGCATAAATGTAGATCTTTTCTGAAATGCTAATGACGCACCTTTTCTCAAGAGAATAATCTGAGCATCAGGAGACTAAAGTAAAATTCTCTGATTTATCTCCATTTGATCTATCTGCTGTCTGATCGCATTTGCAATCTTTTTTTTGTATGGGGTTAGCTGCATTTTACATAGTTGCACTGGCCAGCTGCTCTCTTATATTTAATTACCTGTCAATAAGAGGACATCCCCTTATGGTGCAAGAGTGAAAATAGTCTCCATAAACCGAAAGGTCAGCATGGGAGATTACGTCGCTGGCTTTTATTTCCAAGCAAACAGCTTTTGTTATGGAGAGGTCAGTGGTTGTGTCATATAGAGAGGGCTTTGTCTTCGTGAAGAGGTTGAGAGTACCTGAGAGTGGTGAATGGTACTCATGAAGACACACTATTACTCACACACAGGGACACAAGAGCGATCTGAAAAGTAGGGGGACACATTATAAACAATATCAAACTGGCACATGAATATTAATTAGGTGACATACCATTCCCCCAGTAGTCCAAAATAATTTAATTTAAGGCATGTAAGTGGGCACCAAAGTTGGGTTAGTAATTCAATACAAATTACTAATAACTTCTCTAAAATTGTAATCAGATTACTTTACTTATTACTTTATCGAAAAAGTAATCACATTGCTAATTACTTTACTTTTAAGTTACTTGCTAAAACACTTTTCACATAAAAGTTTGTTTTTCCACTCAATGAATTCAAAATTATTTGTACATTTCTTCCATGTTCATTGTCATATGATAGTCATACACTTAGCCCCCCCTTTAGGGGGTTCACACCCTTCAGCTTTCATAGAAACACAAACAGATATAATATGAAAATAATTCATGTTTTAAATGTACTCTACATAAATAATATTATTTTAGAAATATGCGTAATCCAAGTAATGTACTTAAAAGTAATTAACCTACAGTAATTGTAAGTCAGTAACTGTAATATGATTACAAGAATTTAAAATGTAATGAGTTACACTACTTTTGGACATAAAAGTAATTTGATTACAGTGACTAATTACTTTGCAATCAGATCACACCCCACAGTGGTGAGCACTAGCCATATGAGAGTCTGTTCTAACAGGATATGTTTTTGCATTCAATGCAATGGAACAGAACGCATGTGTTTTGACACGTTTTTAAAAGTTGAAGTACTTTAACTTGACACAATGTCTTAAAAATGCGGTAGTCATGGCACGAAATGCTGATGTGTCACAAAGGTCAAAGACATCCATCTAGTGCATGTTTACAAAGAAAAACAAGTGGAAAACAGCACAGACGGAACGTTTCCTAATTGAACCACCCCTAAATATTATCACTTTGCGTTTGCGTTGTCTGGTTGGCAGAGGCTTCTGCTTGGTCTTAAAGTTTCCGGCTCCAATTTTTTCTTAAAATATTATGATTATTATCCATGAACCCTCCCACCCAGTTATAATGGTTACTATGCCTTTGCGCATATATACTCATGTATACACATACACTCATGGATTTCAGTATCCTTAAGCTGTCTATCTCTTCCTTTTTTCATCCTTTCATAATCTCACCTTCAGCAAGACACTCGGACGTCTTCATCCCTCCCCAAACTGGACCTGCACGTGATCCCGGTCTGGAAGAAGGGCATCACGGGCAAAGGTGTGGTCATTACTGTGCTGGATGACGGCCTGGAGTGGAACCACACCGACATTTACCCCAACTACGTAAGTGTGTCGTCATGGCAACGTCTACTCGACCACTGTCCATAAAACTCAGTGCTGTTGTTTCCATGCCAACGCCTACCCCCTCAACCGTGCAATGGATTATCCATAGTGACACCTACCACCTCGACTAGAGCAAAGCCATTTGATGAGGACTTCCAGAACAGAACATTTCAAACACAATTTCATCTTCAATGCATCCTGCAATGATAGCAATCAGTCTATTTTAAAACTTTGAATGTGTGCTGTCTACATAATAAGACTGCAGTGAGGCAAACATCTCTTTTACAAAAGAGACGACACATAAATCACAGGATCATTTCAAACATATGTCTCCTTTTACGAGTACATGATAGCATCAGCAGTACTACTTCTGTTCTACTGATGACTTGTTTACAAACTGCACAGTCTTAGAGTAAAAGCCTTTCAGTCAAGTAGAGACCCATGTTTTTGATGCAGGTAAGTGTCGCAATAACAGCTCAGTGCAGTTTGTATGGACACACATGTGCAAGCGTGCACACACAGTAGCAGAGAGAACGTGCTGCAACACAGATGGAATTCTTTCTCTCAGCGATGAAACAGTAGTTTTTGAGGCAATGTTTGGAATCATATACTAGTTTGCTGCATGCTGTATACTGCTTACTATTTTCTAAAATAGTACTATGAAACAATATGCATTACAGTATGCATATTGCTTGAGCGAATGGCAGCCAGTTATTGTCTCGGAAATGAAACAGTTTATTTAGCATTTTTAATCCAATTTTGTTGGATTTTTTTTAACATCTTTTTTTTTTTTTACAAAAGTCGTAACTTTCAACAGTCCAATCAAATAATGAGTCAAGATGGAGAAGTTAAACATCACAGCTGATATTGCTTTTGGTTCATTCACACTGGGAAAAAAAGGTCATGTCAATCGCACTGTATTGTGGAACACATTTTGTCAAATGTAGCAGGTCCTCTGGGTATTCAATACATACAATTTACATTTTTTATTTATTATTGTTAAATGAAAAAAATATTTAAAAAAAAAAAAAAAAAAAAAATATATATATATATATATATATATATATATATATATATATATATATATATATATATATTAGGCAGTATACACTACATACTACACAGTATGCACAAAAATAAATAATTTTAACTGCAGAACTAGTAAGAGTAGTATTGTAGTATGTTATTTTGAACCAAAGTTTGATGTTATTGTTAAATATAAAAAATAATTAAAAATGTTTTAAAATAGTTGGCAGTATACACTACATACTGCACAGTATGCACAGTACACTTACTGTTATATAAACTGCAGAAATAGTAAGAGTAGCATGGTAGTACGTTACTTCGAACATAGCCAAAGTTTGATGTTATTGTTAAATGTAAAAAAAAATAATAATAATAAAAAAAAAAACATTTAAATAGTAAGCAGTATACACTTCATTCTGCACACTATGCACAGTATAAATAATATAAACTGCAGAAATAATAAGAGTAGTATGGTAGTATGCTATTTCGAACATAGCTAAAGTTGGATGCTATTGTTAAGAGTTCAAATAAAATGTTTTGAAATAGTAAGCATTATACACTTCATTCTGCACAGTATGCACAGTATACATAATATAAACTGCAGAAACAAAAAGAGTAGTGTGGTAGTATGCTATTTCGACCGTAGCCAATGTTTGATGCTATTGTTAAATGTTAAAAAAGTTATTTAAAAAAATAGTATGCTGTATACAGTTCACTACATACCACACAGTGTGCACAGTATACATAATATACTGTACTGCTGAAAAAGTAAGAGTAGTATGATAGAATGATATTTTAAAAATGGCAAATGTTTAATGCTATTGTTAAATGTTAAAAAATGTTATTCAAGCAAAAATAGTAGGCAGTATACAGTATATTACATACTGCACAGGATGCATAGACATATACTATACTGCAGAAAAAGTAAGAGTAGTATGGTAGTATGCTATTTTTAAACAAAGTTTGATGTTATTGTTATGTTATTATTGTTGTGGAAATGTATTTATTTTATTTATTTTTTATAGTAGGCAGTATACATACTGCAGTATACAGTGAGTACTATGTTAGTATTACATTGCAAACATAGCCCATATGACTCTTTGTCATACTGGATCTACTACTATTTGTTCAAAAATGTCATGCTAAAAAATGTAAAAACAATTAATAATTTTTACAGATCAACCCTGACTTATTGTTTCTGTTTTCCTCATTTTAGGATCCTGCTGCTAGCTACGACTTTAATGACAACGATCCCAATCCCTTCCCCAGATATGACTCCACTAATGAGAACAAGTGAGTGAATGAATCTCTTTACTTTTTCATTTCCCCATAGTGTGAGTAGGTCTGATCTAGGAAGGTCTGTTTTCCATAAGGGTATGAGTGTAATCCATTCCCCTTGTACAGACATCTCTCGTGCTCTCTTTCGTAAGAGCAGGGCCATAGTAAGGAATTCTGGGCCCCCTGACTATCTATTGCTCTGGGCCCCTTTCTTCTTAAAATAATACAGTTTCAAAATTGTTGTGGGCCCCCTGGACCTGTGGGCCCCTAGAATTGTTACCACCTTTCACCCCACTAGCTACGGGCCTGCGTAAGAAGATCAGATTCCATGCATCTATGTGGCCCAAAATAAAATAAAGAAATCAAGAAAGTACTTTCCAGTTTTGTGTGCAATATGCATTCTGTTTGGACTTAACTGCCCTAAACCTGCGCAATATGTGAAAATGCATTGCAACAGAAGCATAAGTGGTGATGAAAATAGAAAACACTCATTATTCTCTCTCCCTGTGGTTTTCTCTATCTGTATGTCACTCTCTTTAAGGCTATGCCGGTGAATGAGTCATACTGTGCAAGCTATAGTGCTTTTGTACACACACAAACAAGCACTCCTAATTATGCACACACACACTTTTGAATAGGCACACGCACATCCTCTCACGACTGCCCATGTCACTGTATTCTTTTGTCAACCGTGTTCAATGTACTTTGCTGTAACTGCCTTTACAATACAGAATGCATCAATAGTTCATTGGTGCTTCAAAAGATGGATATTACAGAGGAAAGAAATAAATGATTGAAGAATCATAATCAGTAATTAAAAGTTCTCAAGATCAAACACAATACTAATTATTTTAGCATACACACTCATTGGTGCATGCAGTGTCAAGCATCAATTTTTTATTGCTCATTCTTAGGTTTAGAGATTTGAACAAACCCCTTAGGGGCCATTCACACAAAACATATTTTTGCTTCCATACGTCTGTGCTGTTTTTTTAATTGTTTTTTTATTGAAACATGCACTAGACAGACGTCTTTGACTGTTGCGCTAAGTCTTGCTGTTTTTTTGCAGTGTCTTATGCAGAAGTGTCATGTTTTTCAGATGCCGTATCAAGTTAAAAAAGTATTGAAAAACGCGTCTCGAGACACCTGCATTCTGCATAGCTTTTTTAAGTGCAAAGACGCGTTTGGTATGAACGGTCTAGTATAAAACTTCTCATCTTATACAATTGCTTGCTATGGACAAGATTATTGCAAGCCATTTTCTTTTACATTTAGTCACATACAGGATATGAATGATAGATAGCTACAATTCAATTTTCAATTCAATGCTAATTCTTGATGGAAAAACAACTTGTGAAAATGCAAATATTTGATATCAGTTTAAAAGTTTAAAAGTTTATGCGTAGAAATAAGAATGAGGTCATTACTCGTGGAATTACCCATTCTTGATATCAAAAATGTCATTTCGACTAGTAAAAGCTGTAATTTTTGTTATCCGCATTTTCACTGATTGAATTTTACTATTTACTATTGTAATTGCATTCAAAATGCAATTACAGGTATCTATTATGAATTTCTTATATTTAAAATGCAAAATACACATAATAGCTATGTACTTCTTACTAGTAAAAATTATTTATTTTTAGAATAGTAAAAATGTCGATTCCTGATATCAACAACTGAATTACAACTATTACAAATGCTAATTTTTATATATGTATCTGTAAATTTATTTCAGCACGTTAGATTTGGAAATTCAGATACCTGGAAGTGGATTTCAAATATCATTACTCAAGAGTAATTATCAGTAATATCAAGAGTAATTAAAGACATCTTAAAAGGCTTGCTTACTAGTTACAATAACATTATACTAGATAGCTGAAATTAACATTGCCACTATGAAAACCAAATGACAGTTATAAAAAATTAGCATTTTTACTAGATGTGATTCACAATTTTATTATGATTAGGATGTCTGCAGGTCTATGTTTGTCTGCAGATTTAGCTGTGAGACATTAAAATTTGAATATGAACAACAATCAAAAATTTTAATGGTGTTCAGTTGTAACACTATTCTCTGTTTTGCACCCTCAGGCATGGCACCAGATGTGCTGGCGAGATTGCCATGCAAGCAGACAATAACAAATGTGGTGTCGGAGTGGCCTACAACTCGAAAGTGGGAGGTGAGTGTCATCAAGCTACGTGTGTTTGAAAGAATACCTTAAAGGGATAGCTCAAATTGAAATGATTTCATAATTTACTCACCCTCATGTTGTACCAAACCCATATGACTTTTTTTCTTCCGTGCAAAACAAAAGCAGATGTTTGGCAGAATGTTAGCTTTAGTCACCATTCACCATTTTTCTCCCATACAGTGAAAGTGAACGGTGATTGAGCCTGTCTTTCTGACTAACATCTCCTTTTGTGTTCCATGGAAGAAACACGGGGGGGGGGGGGGTTATAGGTCTGGTTTTTGAATCCTGCACCAATGAGGTTGTTATATAACAGCAGTTATGTGTATAACCGGTCATTCACATACACATACCACCTGCCCATGTACATTGGAAATAAGTAAGCTTTAGTGGATTACAACATCAACAACACTGATTAAATTATTTAAACACTTGTACATTGTTTTTAGCTCTCAGTGAAGGTCTACAAGTTCATTGCTGTCTATTCACCCACAGGAATACGAATGTTGGATGGCATTGTGACAGATGCCATTGAAGCAAGTTCTATTGGCTTTAACCCTGAACACGTGGACATCTACAGTGCCAGCTGGGGCCCTAACGATGATGGGAAGACTGTGGAGGGGCCCGGCCGTCTGGCCCAGAAGGCTTTTGAGTACGGTATCCAGAAGGTGAGTTATGTGATACAACTACGACCCAGATACTATGATGATACTATGACCCAGATGATATGTTGTATCTACAACTGGTCATTATTTGCCAATGTTTGTGCTACGGACATGAATGATACTTCAAATCGTTGAGATGAAGCGTGCTATTAATTTTCTAAGCAATCTGATATAAAAGGAAAGTTCACCCAAAAATGAAAATTCTCTCATCCTTTACTCACCCTCATGCCATCCCAGATGTGTATTATTTTCTTTCTTCTGCAGAACACAAATTAAGATTTTTAGCTCTGTAGGTCTATACAATGCAAGTGAATGGTAAACAGACCTTTCAAGCTCCAAAAATCACATATAGGCAGCATAAAAGTAATCTATAAGACTCCAGTGTTTTAATATACACTGATGAGCCAAAACATTATGACCACACACAGGTGAAGTGAATAATGTTGATCATCTCCTAACATGTCCACATGTCAAGGTCTGGGTAGATTAGATGGTAAGCGAACAATCAATTCTTGTAGTCCACGTGTTGAATGCAGGAGAAATGGGAAGGAGTAAAGACATGAACAACTTTGACAAGGGCGAAATTGCTATGGTCAGACAACTGGGTCAGAGCGTCTCTGAAACGGCAAGGCTTGTGGGGTGCTCCCAGTCAGCAGTGGTGAGTACCTAACGACAGTGGTCCGAGGAGGGACAAACCACAAATCGGTGACAGGGTGTTGGGCTTCCAAGGCTCATTGATGCACGAGGGCAGTGAAGGCTATCTCATCTGGTCCAAACAGACAGAAGGTCTACTGTGGCACAAGTCACAGAAAATTGAAATAATGGTTACGGAAGGAATGTGTCACAACATACAGCGCATTGCACCCTGCTGCGTATGGGGCTGGGTAGCCGCAGACCGGTCAGAGTGCCCATGATGACCCCTGTCCATCGTTGAAAGCACCTACAATGGGCATGCGAGCGTCAGAACTGTACCTTGGAGCAGTGGAAGAAGGTTGCCTGGTCCGATGAATCCCGTTTTCTTTTAGATCACGTGGATGGCCATGTACATGTGTGCCGTTTACCTGGGGAAGTAATAGAACCAGGATGCACTGTGGGAAGACGACAAGCCGGGGGGAGGGAGTGTGATGCTCTGCCAGGGGGAGGGAGTATGATGCTCTGGGCAATGTTCTCCTTGGAAACCCTGGGTCTGGCCATTCAATTGGAGGTCAATTTCACATGTGCCACCTACCTAAACATCGTTGCAGACCAGGTACACCCCTTCATGGCAATGGTATTCCTTGATGGCAGTGGCCTCTTTCAGCAGAATAATGCACCCTGCCACACTGCACACATTGTTCGGGAATGGTTTGAGGAACATGATGAAGAGTCCAAGGTGGTGCCCTGGCCTCCAATTTCCCCAGACCTCAATCCGATTTAGCATCTGTGGGATGTGCTGGACCAACAAGTCCAATCCACAGCAGCTCCACCTCACAACTTACAAGACTTGAAGGATCTGCTAATAATGTCTCAGTGCAAGATACCACGGGACACCTTCAGGGGTCTTGTAGAGTCCATGCCTCAGTGGGTCGGCGCTGTTTGGCAGCACACAGAGGACCAACAGCATATTAGGCAGGTGGTCATAATGTTTTGGCTCATCAGTGTGTCTTCTGACACATCAGTACTTTTTTTCTACAAATCTCCCTTTTCACTTTCAAAATATGAAAGTGAAAGTGGAGATTTATAGTAAAAAAGGACTTAAACATTGATCTGTTTCTCTCCCACACCTATCATATAGTTTCTGAAGAAAATATAGTTAACCACTGGAGTCATATGGATTACTTTTTTGCTGTGTGATTGGAGCTTGAAAGGTCTGGTCACCATTCACATGTATTGTATGGATCTACAGAGCTGAAATATTCTAAAAAAAATCTTTGTTTGGGTTCTGCAGTAGAAAGAAAGTCATACACATCTGGGATGGCATTAGGGTGAGTAAATGATAAGAGAATTTTCATTTTTGGGTGAACTATCCCTTTAAGAATTTCGAATGGCAGGGCGATAAAATGGGTCAAAGAAAATGCCATAGATTCATATTAAAGGAGGGAGCCGGGCTTTATATAGGAGCCAGAATAACATAGAGACTTCGAGGTGAGCTCTTTTGTCTTGGGCCAGTAAGCAACCCCTAAGCCACCACCCAGAACACCTTAGCAACCACCTAGCAACACAGAACATCTTTTAATAATATTTATTAAAATATTAAGAAAAATTTACATGCTTATTTTAATAAAAATATGTTATATAAAATATTAATTTTATTATTGTATTATATTTATTTATAGATGGAAACTGAAGCTAATGCATTGTAATTAGGGTGTGTTACTGTTGTCATTAACGTATACCCATTTTAATCTAATAATGTCAAAATGAATGATTGCTTTTACTCTAGGGGCGTGGTGGGAAGGGCTCCATTTTCGTGTGGGCATCGGGTAACGGTGGGCGTCAGGGCGACAACTGCGATTGTGATGGATACACAGACAGTATCTACACCATCTCTATCAGCAGCGCCTCTCAGCAGGGTCTCTCTCCATGGTACGCGGAGAAATGCTCCTCTACACTGGCTACAGCATACAGTAGCGGAGACTACACTGACCAGAGAATAGTGAGTCTTATATTTCTTTTGTTTTTTTGCTGTTCATCTATTAACTTTTTTTTTTTTTTTTTTGTCCAAGGATGAATGAATATCCCCTTAAGGGTTATCCTCCTGTTTTGTGAGAAAGTTCCTAACAACCTAATCAAGTAAAAAAGACCCGGTACAGTAGATACTAGGGCTGCACGATTATGACGAAAATACTTGACGATTATATCGCTTGCTATTTTAATTGCGATTATTCATTTCTATTAAAATGCTTTTTGTGGGGCGAACTGCATGCCATATTCTTTATGTATGCTACACATTAAAACAAGCTGAGAATTGTACATGCATTGCTTTATTGCATAAAAAACAAGTGTTTTTTTTTTTTTTAAATCTCACATTTTGAATAAATTATACACAGAAAGTGTGCAACACAACAACACTAGAATACTAGGTTGTCGTTTCTGATATGCTAATAGACTAATTTAAACATATTTTCTGATTGTCTATTGCATTCATGCACACAACAGACCAAAATATTTTGTTAAAAGAGAATCTTTTCACTATGGGAATAGGTATACTTCCACTGAAAGTTCCCCAAACATATCTAGACTTGGAGATAGTCTCTTAGGACTAGCAACAATCTAGCAAACATTTAGTAGTTTGTCTAGTTGGTTTGTTTTTTGTCCAATTCCCTATTGAGTTTTGATGTGTTGACATTATGCTCAGTGACTGCAACAAGTGTATTTGTTTTATTTATATAATAGTATTTTATTTATTTATTTTTGTTTATTAATGTATGCATTTCTGTCAATTTATCTGGTTCTTTTGCAGACTAGTGCCGATTTGCACGATGAATGCACAGAGACACACACTGGAACGTCTGCATCTGCCCCATTGGCTGCTGGGATATTTGCCCTGGCTTTGGAGCAGAAGTATGTCTGACATCTTCATATATTTCATTATATGTAATATTATTTAATAGTATGTATTTCATTAGTTTCTATATTTCTATATATTTTCTATATACTTTTTAGAGTTACTTTTCATACCAGAAGTGATTTCCAATAATGTTTCAATCTGTAAATGTATCTTCTTCCTCAAATCCAGCCCTGATCTGACCTGGCGAGACCTTCAGCACTTGATAGTTTGGACGTCTGAGTTTGACCCCCTGGCCAATAACCCAGGCTGGAAGAGGAATGGAGCTGGATTGATGGTCAACAGTCGTTTCGGCTTCGGCCTGCTGAACGCCAAAGCCCTGGTTGACCTGGCCGATCCCAAAGTCTGGGAGCATGTTCCGGAAAAGAAACAGTGCATCGTCAGAGATGAGAGCTTCCAACCAAGGTACAACTGGCTTCTAATATGATAACACCATGTAACAAATGTTTTTTTTTTTTTTTTTTTTGGTTTCTGGGTAGTAAGTGTTATTTCCTAATTGCTTATGCCTCAAAAGTATAGAAAATGGAAAGTTTGTTATTCCCCTCAAACTTTGCTTTTGTGACCAGGACAGTGATATTTTGAAATTTACCTATTTTCCAGAATATTCCAGATAGATTTAGTGCTGAGTAAACTTGTAGTAACTTCTAGAACTTTCTAGAACTTTCCAGTAATATAAATAGTAGTATAAATACATGGGCCTTAAGCCCACCAGTTCAGTTTAGTTCCAGCTGCCTAAGTGGATACATATCTTCATTTTTCTGAGATGGCGTCAAGAGGCTGCAAGAATCCGGCAGACGCATTTTGCTATGTCTGCGGGCAATTTATCAAGACAAGAGCAAAAAAGTACTCTGTGGAAGCATCTGCTAAGATGTGTGAGGCCTACAAGGCATATTTTGGCATGCCTGTTGGGGATCAAGACAAATCCTGGGCACCTCATTTCACCTGCAAGCACTGGCAAAAAACCTCTGGAAGGTAAGATGGACAATTGTTGCTCGGAAATGTATGTTAATGTTTATGTTAAAAGTTTTTAATTTTAAAATGTTTTACAATTTTCAATGTTACTGAAAAAATATATCATATATGAAAAATGTTGCGAGAATCTCTTACACATTAGTAATAGGTGAAATAAATGTATTTTTGTAGGTTGGGAAAAGAGAGCCATGAAGTTCGCTATCCCAAGAATTTTGCGGGAACCCACTGACCACTCAAGCAACTGCTACTTCTGCATGGTGGACCCTTCCAAACGTCAGACTGGCAAGAATGCACCTGCTATCACGTATCCGGACCTTCCTTCATCCATCGCCCCATACCCACTCTTCCAGAGAGAGAGCATCCGTCTTTAGAAGAGAGCAGCAAGTCAGAGAGTGAGGAAGACGTTGTAGAACCAGATGACAATTTCAGAGGTGGAGCTGAGGAGAGAAACCCATACTACCCCAACCAAAAAACCTCAACTACTTGATTAGAGATCCTGGTCTCGCCAAGTCCAATGCCGAGCTTTTGATGTCTAGGCTCAAGCAGTGGAACTTTTTGGATGAAAGTGTGCTTCTGCAACAATGTGACCAGTCTGTTCGAGGCAATCGGAATCGCCTGTATCCAGAATGAGTGCCGTCTCTTTATTGACAGCTCATCCAGGAGCCTCAAAGCCGTGCTGGTCCATAGTGGTAACAAGTACCCGTCTCTTCCCCTGACTCACTCGGTGCACCTCAAAGAGGATTACAACAGCATCAAGACCTTGCTGGACGCCTTGAAGTATGATGAGTACAGTATAATCGTAAATCTCGAAAAACTACTCACTTCTAAATCTTTTGTAGTCATTTTTGTATTACTTTGTATAAATACATGTTAATTTGGATTCATATGTTGTTATTTTCTGACTTTATATGAATGAAATGACACATATTCACCCGTTTTCTCATTGAAAATAGGTACATTTCAAAATATCACTGTCCTGGTCACAAAAGCAAAGTTAGTGGGGAATAATAGACATTTTCTATACTTTTGAGGCATAAGCAATTAGGAAATAACACTTACTACCCAGGAACAAAAATTGCGTTACATAGTTTAATGCAGCTATCATGACTTGTTCAGTTTGCTTTAGGCTTTCTATCAAAAGGATCACAAACAAAGACAAAGCCACCCTGATCTATTGCCATCTGCCACTGTGCGAAGCTATTGCAATTCATTAATAGCCACATTAATTCAACAGATCCAGTGTGTACGTGTGCATTTATGTGTGTCTATGCCTTTTTGCCCATCTGCTTGTTCTTTATGACTGCTTTGGTAACTCAAATGGAAGGATTTAAAGAGATATAGTTCACCCAAAAATGAAAATTCTGTCATCATTTAGTCACCCTCATATTATTTCTTATGGCTTTCTTTCTTCCATGGAACACAAAAAGAGTTGATAGGCAGAACAACTGCCTAAGTCACCATTCGCTTTCGTTGTATTGAAAAAAGATGCAATGAAAGTGAATGTTGACTGAGACTTACATAATGCCTAACATCTCCTGAGGTTGTGAATTTTCATTTTTGGGGGAACTATCCCTTTAATAGGAAGGTAAATGTTTGGAATGACAAAGTCAGCTGGCATCCTTTCCTATTGAGTTTTTACTCAATAACCAGAACTTGTGTGTTTTTTTCCCCCTACATTTGAGGAATTAGTGTGCAGACAAAGCTCTGCTAAGAAGGCCACCTGAACAGATGTTTAATTTTCCTGGGACTAAATTTCCAGATAGCCGAACATCCTAAAGCAAATATCACAACACACATTATAACATTGCACATTCACACACAGCAAAAAATGCAGTCTATTGTCAATTCCAAACCACATACAGTAGCATTTTTTTCTAAATAGAGCATAACGTATCTAATGTGTTGATGTGCATAATCACAATGGCTCTTGCTTGATGAGTCCGTGCCTTTAAACATAATCTGCTGGGATTATCATATCTCTCACGTATATCTGTCCAGGGCACAGTAGGCAGAGAAATCCCATCATTTATGTCCAGATTCTGAGATAATATCACAAACAACAAACTATTTTAAGAGCATATGCTGTTCTGCTTTATAATCCCATTCAATATTTACACTACATTGTGTTCAAAGTATATATTATCAGTATGGGTATGTTCGGAATAGTATACTTATGTATCCCACAATACAATAGGCTGGATGCCACTCATGAGTTGACATCAATATAGGATTGAACTGTGTGAAATGTTTATCATTGCATAATACATACAGTAGGCTACTGTTTATAAATGGTTGCCAGTTTTCAGTGTATATTGCACAGTATGTGATAAGCAGTATGCTAGAATTACATTCTGAACATAGTCTGTTTGTTTCCTGAGAAATGAACCCCTTGCCATTTTTAGTGCCATGCTCTACTGGTTGAGCTACTAAAACAACTATATGCAACATAAAATATACTTGAGTTTTCAAACCTCAAAATACATTATTTTTTTGGTTACAGACCATTAAAGGCTGCAGGTGAGATTACCATTGAGATCCCCACTAGGGCATGTGCAGGACAGGCCAATTCCATCGCATCTTTGGAGCATGTGCAGGTGGAAGTGAGCATCGAGTACACACGGAGAGGAGACCTTCACATCACCCTAACATCTCCATCAGGTGAGACCAACACAAAAACATATGAGTTTTTCTTCAACTGTGGGCACTTTTGGCTCTGTGGACTTTTAAAGATTAAACTCCCTTCTTCCCTGAACTGTCATGAACAAATGTCATCTCAAATGACCACTCATTTTGTTGTGTAAATGACATTTTAGACATTTTTGGAATACATTTACATTTACATTTATTCATTTGGTAGACGCTTTTATCCAAAGCGACTTACAAAAGAGGAAAACATAAGCTAATCATTTTAAGGAGACAGTGGTATGAAAAGTGCCGTATTACAAAGTTTCACTAGCATCAGAATAGTATTCAGAACAGAATAAAGTGCAACAGGAAATTTTTTTTTTTCTTTTTTTTTTTAATGACTGGTTAAATGCTCATGGAAAAGATGTGTTTTTAGTCGTTTTTTGAAGACAGAAAGTGAGTCAGCTTCACGGATGGAGTTGGGAAGGTCGTTCCACCAACGTGGTATGATGAAGCTGAAAGTCTGGGAAAGTGTTTTGGTGCCTCTTTGTGTTGGTACAACAAGGCGACGTTCCTTAGTCGACCGCAGGCTTCTAGTAGGCGCGTAGCTCTGCATAAATGATTTTAGGTATGCTGGAGCAGACCCAGTGACTGTTCTGTATGCCAGCATCAGAGCCTTGAATTTGATACGTGCATCAACTGCCAGCCAGTGGAGAGAGACAAGGAGTGGTGTAACATGCGCTCTCTTTGGTTCATTAAAGACCAGACGTGCTGCTGCATTCTGGATCATTTGCAGGGGTCTAATTGCACATGCAGGGAGGCCTGCAATGAGAGTGTTACAGTAGTCCAGTCTAGTTATGACAAGTGACTGGACAAGAAGTTGTGTGGCATGTTCAGAGAGGAAGGGTCTTATCTTCCTGATATTGTAGAGTGTAAATCTACATGATCTTGCTGTCTTTGAGATGTGGTCTGTGAAATTTGTGAATTTCTGTGAATAAAATGGCTTTCTAAGGCTAACTTCATTGCTAGCATTTAATGTATTCATAAAATATATATATTTTTTGTGTGTATTTTACAAATACACAAAATTAAATAATATATTCACCCTTTTCACAAAATTATAATATTGTAGATTGAATGGAATTGACAATACAATAATACATGCTGTTTATTATGATATTTAATTTTTCTTTGTTTGCTTCACACATCACATCTTATAATTTATTTCTATTATGCTCTTCACTGACTCTGTTAACTCTTTGGTAAACAAGTACACTAAGGCCACGTCCACACTAATAGGTTTTGGGTTTAAAATGCATTGATTTGCTTCATTTTGTAGGGGAATACAGTTGTACCCAGTTAGAGTCGGAGCCAGGATAATTTACCCGAGGAGGCATTTGAAATCTTGAAGGGGGCACAGATTTGCCATTTAACCATAAGATTTATTGTTACTGAAAATTACGTTTCACGTAATGTCACGTACAGTATGTGATTTGTATGTCATTCATAATTGTGAATGTGAAAACATTAATGGAGTAGTTTTCAGCGAATCAGGCTTAAGACAAAGAGTGAATGTGTGTTTATTATAAAGGAATTGAATGAATGTTGTAATCTGGCAGGATTTTGAAGCAGCTTTTTAGAAAATTCTCTTGACATTGTCTAAGAAAATTATCTATCTATCTATCTATCTATCTATCTATCTATATATATATATCTATATATATATATATATATAAAACACATAGAGTAGAGCACTATCATCCACAGATCAGAACTAGAACATGGTAAGACTTGTGACTTTTTAGGTTGTGGCAGAGACAGTGTCATATATTTTTAATGCAAATATTATTAGGAAATAATTTAAAATCAATTTAAGATTTTCTAAATAATTTCAGTATGTCTTTAATTAATTCAGAATTTTGTACAGCATCTCCTAAGAGTCTTCTTTTAAAAGAGACCATTTTATTTTGAGTATGCCTCGTCAGGTCTGTGCTCAAAAAATGAGCCACCAGTTAAAGGAGTAGCTCACCTAAAAATGGAAAATGTAATTTTACTCACTCATTTACTCACACTTATGTTGTTCAAAACCCATATGCTGTTACTTTTTCTTGGAACATAAAAATAGATATTTCATAGAATAACAGTTTATAGTGAGCAGGAGCTATCAAGCTTCATAAAGGACAAATACTATACAGCACTATTAAAGGTTCAGTATAAAGACATCATAACAGTGGTCCATATGACTCGTGCATTATATTCCAAGCTTTCTGGGGCCACACAACAGCTTTGTGTTATATGGACTACTTTTATGATCTTTTTATAATGATTATTTTTTCTCTTTGGACCTTGACAGCAGTGGTCAATATGAACTCTTTTTGTATGGAAAAGAGCAGCATTAGTATTCTTGAGAAAATATTGTGTTAAGATTCTACTGGGGAAAAAACAATGAGGTGCAGCTTGAGGACAATAAATAATTTTGTGTACTTCCTTTTGCTAGCCAGCTGACACAGTCATGTCATTTTACAGATACATCAGTAATGAAAATAAATTCAAATTATATTAATATTTTCTTTGAGACAGCACAAAAATGAAAGAAAAGATTATTGAAATTGCTAGCAATGCAGACACAGTGTTTGTACTGTGTGAACTTTAATAATATCTTTTAAAACCAAAAATTATAAAATGTTGGGCCTTTATCATATTTCAAGCCTTTATTCAGAAAATTATTGCATTCAGCGCCTTTACTATATGAAAAGATTAAAAAGGACCATTATTTTTGTGACCTCAACATCCGTGTGTGGTGGTGGGGTGGGGGGGCATGGCCGAAAGATGAGGGACGGCTGGGGGAGAAGGATCGCAATCAGCCGTGAGAGGGTTAAGGTGGAGCCGCAGTTTTTATAATAACTAAAGAGATGCACGAAGCCTGTCTGTGTCTTTATGTTTATACATAGCTGCCTGAAATGTAGTGTGTGTTTTAATGTGTTACTGAAAAACAAAGTTTTTGTTATACACTGTAAAGTGTCCATTAAATGTCTGACGTGGATTGTTCACCCGGTCCCCGCTTCCTCCTTTCCACATTAAGAACTTGGTCTGTTACACCGTGATCCCCCCACCCCCCCCCCTCCCCAACTCATCAATAGGCAGAAGACACAGGGGTGAACCCGCCCCTTCACTTTACACCTCTCACCCACACTGGAATGGCATTTTTCTCCAACCAAAAATGGGGAGTTTTGAAAATGCTCTTAAAGGGATAGTTCACCCAAAAATGAAAATTCTCTTATCATTCTCTTATCATCCCTCATGCCATCCCAGATGTCTATGACTTTCTTTGTTCTGCTGAACACAAACAAAGATTTTTAGAAGAATATCTCCACTCTGTATCCATACAATGCAAGTGAATGTGTACCAACATTTTTGTAGCTCCAAAAAGCACATAATGGCAGAATAAAAGTAATCCATATGACTCCAGTGGTTTAATCGATACCTTCAGAAGCGATCTGAGAGGTGTGGGTGAGAAACAGATAAATATTTATGTCCCGTTTTACTATAAATTCTCCTCCCTGCCCAGTAGGTGGCGATATGCAAGAAGAATGCAAATCGCTAAAAACAAAAGTGGAGATTAATAGTAAAAAGTATCTGTTTCTCATCTACACTTATCAAGTTTCTTCTGAAGGCATGGATTATACCACTGGAGTCTTATGGATTACTTTTATGCTGCCTTAGTGTGCTTTTGGAGCTTCAAAGTTTTGTTACCCATTCACTTGCATTGTATGGATCTACAGAGCGGTGATATTTTAAAAAAATCTTAGTTTGTGTTCTGCAGATGAAAGAAAGTTATTAACATCTAGGATGGCATGAGGGTGAGTAAATTATGAGGGAATTTTCATTTTGGGGTAAAATATTCCTTTAAGCACTGCATACTTTGAAAAACCATGACATTAGGAAAGTGAAAACTAAGTTTTCCAACAAAAACAGATTGTGGAAACAGTGTGGATGTGGCCTAGCATTTGATAAAACGTTATATTTGTTAGTTGTGGTTGAAATTATACCACGTTTGAGGAACATTCGTAATGTGTAAAAAAAAAAATAAATAAATAAATAAAAAAAAAAAAAAATATATATATATATATATATATATATATATATATATATATATATATATATATATATATATCATAGTTTTACAAATTAAACAATATGTAACAATAAGTTGAAATCTGTTCATTTAAATAAAAATCAACACCTGGGACATAAAAGTGCCCGTAAGTGAGGAACATCATTACATTGTACAGGCGCTCATTTTGGAAGGAGACTAATGTTGATACTAATGACACTGATGTTGTTATTGTGTGCTGTGTTAGGTACCACTACAGTCCTTTTGGCAGAGAGAGAGAGGGACACGTCATCCAACGGTTTCCGGAACTGGGCCTTTATGTCCGTGCACACCTGGGGAGAGAACCCCACTGGCACATGGACCCTGAAGATTACAGATATGGTACATACCAGCATTCCAAGAGCTCTGTCAACAAACACCAAATGCACCTGATAATCACAATCTATTTCCCCCACTTTTGCAGTCAGGACGAATGGAGAACGAGGGACAGATTCTCAGCTGGAAGTTGATTTTGCATGGCACGTCTGGAAAGCCGGAGCACATGAAAAAAGCGAGGGTGTACACACCATACAATGCCGTGCAAAACGATCGCAGAGGAGTGGAACCCATGGAAGACATGATCAAGGTCAGAATGAGAGCCAAAATTTGGCCACATCCACACTAATAGTTTTAGTTATTATAAAAAAAACGCATTGATTTTGCTACACTTACGCCTCTAATCTGTCTATCTATCTATCTGTCTGTCTGTCTGTCTATTGATCTATCTGTCTGTCTGTCTCTCTATCTACTGTATATATTTTACTTGTAAAAATCCACTACAGTGTAAACTCTCCTTCGATTTACATCTGTATCTTATACTACTTTTTTAAATAACTGAATCAAAATAAATGTATCAAAATTATCGGACTGAGCCAAAATAATTAAACATTTAATTTAATTGTTAGCAAAACAAACGGCTTATAATTGGGTAAATAACGTGTCTTGAGGGCAAATAATGACCACAAAGATAGTGCTCATGAATCACCTTTCTGGTAAGAAGTGTTTCTCATTTCCTATAGTCTTATCTCTTTCATTTCCTGTCTGTCTCTACTCTGCAGGAAGCTCCCACCCCATCTCAGAAGCCTGAAAATTCAAGTCCAGTAGCCCAAGATTCACTCCCTTCCACTGCTTCTGCCAGTGTCCCAGAGGGAAATCAGGCTGCTGGCCCCTCCACCGCCAGTCTGGCCCTGCTACGCCTCCTCCAGTCGGCCTTCAACAGACAGACTCCTGCGATTCCTCCCCACATACTGGCTGCATCTCCCAAGGTCTTGCAACGTGAAAGGATCCCTCCTCAGAAGCTATACCAGGCCCTTGACCAGCTAAACCGATACAGGGGCTCCGAGAACGGTCTGTTCAGTGACTACAGTGACAGCTTCTACAGAGTGCAGCCATACAGGCACAGAGATGACCGGCTGCTGCAGGCACTGTTTGATATGCTTGGAGACGACCAGCAGTGAGATGGGTGGAGGGAGAACAGAAAGAAGGAGTAGTTCACCCAAAATGAAAATTCTGTCATCATTTCCTCAACATCACGTTGTTCAAAACCTGTATGACTTCCTTTCTTCCATGAAACAAGAAAGCAGATGTTAAAGCAGGCAGTAATTTATTCTCAGTCACCATTCCCTTTTATTGCCTTTTTTTTCATACAAAGAAAGTGAACGGTAACTGAGGCTGTCAGTCCATAACATTCTGCCAAACACCTCCTTTTGTGCTCCACCAAAGAAGTCATACGGGTCTGAAAAAACATGAGGATAGAATTTTCATTTTTGAGTGAACTAAGAGGTAGACGTAAGGGGACTAAAGTTGAGGGGGATGAAGTGACAGGGCACAGAGAAGAGTGTGTTCTATTCCAGACAAGCTTGTTTTTATCTGCACATGTAGTTATCCATTATAAGCATTCTAAGGCCTGTATTTGTCAGTGTTTGAGAATATATGTGGTGAACTGCCAGCTGTATTTATCCCTCAGTTTTGAACCAGGTTACTAAGACTAAAAAATGAAAAGAAGAAAAAGCAGATCCACAGGTACACCAACCTGTATCAGCCAGTGTCACATGACTAATTAAAGGACCAATCATGGCCTCTCTTACCCTTCACCATATTGTTGAGTGTTCTCATGATGCCTTCACTGCATGCTTTTAAAACGTTAACATTAGGATGTTAAGACAAAAAATTCAAAGACGATTATTGTTTTTGCGATTTGGGAGGGAGGCTTCATCTTCATCAAAATGCTAATTGACACGAAGACCTACCAGCCAGCAGAGATCAGTACAAATAAACTTTTGTCATTATTCTATTACTGAGCCTTAAGCTAATCTATTGTATTTTATGTGAAAAATTACCTATTTTATTACATAAAATAAGTTATAGCATAATAATTATAATTCTAAAACAGGGTTTCCCAACCAAGTTTTGTTTCTCCCATTTTCTCCCCAATTTGGAATGCCCAAGTCCCAATGCTCTCTAAGTCCTCGTGTGGCGTAGTGACTCACCTCAATCCTGGAGGCGGAGGACGAATCTCAGTTGCCTCTGCGTCTGAGACCATCAATCCATGCATCTTATCACATGGCTTGTTGAGCACATTACCATGGAGACATAGCGTGTGTGGAGGCTTCACGATATATTCTCCATGGCAACCATGCACAACTCACCACGCACCCCACCGAGAGCGAGAACCACATTATAGCGACCACGAGGAGGTTACCCCGTGTGACTCTACCCTGCCTAGCAACCAGGCAAATTTGGTTGCTTAGGAGACCTGGCTGGAGTCAATCAGCATGCCTTGGATTCGAACTCGTGACTCCAGGGGTGGTAGTCAGTGTCTTTACTCGCTGAGCTACGCAGGACCCACCCCCCAACCAAGTTTTTGACACCCATAGTGGTTCATGATGGAACTGCAGGAGTCGATAGATTGCAAAAGAATTACCTACGCAACATTTTGCACACTCTGCATTGGTATTTCTTAGTACCCTAAATAACTGCTGTTCATAAAAATCCACTGGTTAAACATTGACTTATCAATTAATATTTTAATGTTATTGTTGCTAAGAATTTGTATAAATGTGGTTAGAAACTAAAGATTATTTAAATTAAAAGACTAGATACCAGAAACATCATGAGCTGGCTTTAATGTTACAGTCAGAAGTTATTTAAATATGTAACAACCAAAAATCATGGCAAAAAGAATCAAACGTATGATATTTGATAAGTAAACGGGAAAATAAAGTGGCGTGAGTAGCTCTGCAGCACATCAGCAATAGAACGGGGCATCCGTTTACTGTTAGTGCTACGCGACTCACTGTGCTGTGCAACGAATGCTTCCAGTGTAGACAGCTTAATTGATTATAATGGGATCTATTTGCTTTTGACACGATGCTTACATCCTGTGTAGACTGGGTGTAATAACTTTTAGTTTGAAAATGTACCCAGATAGCATACATACTCTCCAAGATGTCGGTTTTAGGTCTTTTCATCTGGAAAGCATGGCATTCTAATTAAAATCAGCTAAACATCGTAAAAAGATCCAATTTACAAACATTCTAAGTCATAAACATCTCAAAGACATCTGATCAGTGTTGGTTAAGTTACTTAAAAATTGTAATCCACTACAAATGACTAATTATTTCTCTAAAATTGTAATCAGATTACTTTACTAATTACATTTACATTTAGCAGATGCTTTTATCCAAAGCAACTTACAAATGAGACATGTAGCAAGCAATTTGTCATACAAAGTTTACCAACATCTGCAGTATAGGACTGCCAAGTTCTCAGTGGCTGGAGTAGTAAAGATGCTACCACAAAGATGCTTTTTTTTTACATTAAGTGCATGTTAAGTGCAGTGGTAAGTGCTATTAGTGTGGGTTGGTTAAGTGCTCGTGGAACAGATGTGTTTTCAGCTGGTTCTTGAATGTTGAGAAGGTAACAGCAGATCGTGTGGAGGTTGGAAGTTCATCCACCACAGAGGAGCAGTGAAAGTGAACGATCGTGAAATAGACTTTGAGCCTCTTTGTGATGGGACCACAAGGCATCACTCGTTCATAGACCGCAGAGAGCGAGTTGGAGCATAGACCTGAAGAAATGAATTGAAGTAAGAGGGTGCGGTTCCATTGGCTGTCCTGAAAAACAGAGTCAAAGCCTTGAATTTGATGCAGGTGGCTACAGGTAGTCGGTCGAGTAAAATCAAGAATGGGGTGACATGAGCCCTTTTTGGCTGATTGAAGACCAGATCCGCCACTGCATTCTGGACCATCTGCAGTGGCTTAATTGTGTTAGCTGGAAGGCCAGCCAATAGAGCATTGCAGTAGTCCAGTGTCTGGACTAGGAGCTGTGTAGCATATTCAGACAGGGAAGGTCTAATATTCCTGATGTTGTAAAGCACGAATCTGCAAGGCCAGGATTGATGAGATGTGTGCAGTGAAATTAAGCTGGTCATCTACCACCACTCCCAGGTTCCGGGTTTTTCTGGTTGGTGTTAGTGTAGTTGAACCGAGATGAACATTGAGGTTGTGGTCAACAGATGGGTTGGCTGGGATCACAAGGAGTTCTGTCTTGTTAAGGTTGAGCTGAAGGTGTCGTTCCTTCATCCAGGCCGAAATGTCCAAGAGGCAGGCAGAGATACAAGCTGAAACAGTAGGGTCATCAGGCTGGAATGACAGGTAGAGCTGCGTATCATCTGCGTAGCAGTGGTAGGAAAAGCCATGTGTCTCAATGACCGGTGTACATCAAGAAGAGGAGGGGTCCAAGCACTGATCCTTGAGGGACCCCAGTGGTCAGCTGGTGTGTCTTGGACACCTCTCCTCTCCAGGAGACCTTGAATAATCTGCCAGTGAATATGACTCAAACCATCCAAGCGCAGTTCCTGTGATGCCCAGGTCAGAGAGGGTGGACAGGAGGATCTTGTGGTTCACTTGTGTCGAAGGCAGCAGACATGTCAAGGAGGATTCGGACAGATGATTTGGAGTTAGCTCTCACCAGTCGCAGGTTTTCAGCTACTGACAAGAGGGCAGTCTCTGTTGAGTGTCCTTTTGTGAAGCCAGACTTATGTCTGTCATGTTACTAATTACTTTACTTTTTGTTACACGCAAGGTTATACACTCAACACCTCACATTTCTCCTCCACAATGACTCATCACAGGGCCATAATTAATGTATTCTACTTAAATAATTGTAACAAATCAGGTTCTTAATGTGGAAAGGAGGAAGCGGGGACCAGTTGAACAATCCACGTCAGACATTTAATGAACACTTGTGTAACAAAAGCTTGCTTTTCAGCATCACATTCAATACACACTGCTTTTCAGCAGACACGTTTAACATAAAGACACACACACAGACAGCTTCATGCATCTCTCTCTCTCGAACTGCGGCTCCGGCTCCAACTTATCCCTCTCCTGGCTGATTGCGATCATTCTCCCCTAGTCGTCCCTCATCGCTCGGCCACGCCCCCCACCTGCCACAATAACATATTCGAAATCAGCGTAACCCTATGATGCACTTTAAATTAATTAAATTAATTGAAAGTCAGTAAATGTAATCTGATTACAAGAATTTAAAATGCAATGTATTACACTACTTTTTTACTGGAAAGTAATTAGATTACAGTAACTAATTACTTTGTAATTGGATTACTCCCAACACTGCATCTGATGAATGTCTTACTGACATCCGAGAGGAAATTGCAATTGAGCAACAATCTAAAAAATACGTCTTCCAGATGTAAACATACACATCAAATAGACGTCTGGGTGATGTGCATGTGCTATCAGGGCACTGATTTCGTTATGTTTGCGCCTTTTATCCACATTACAATGGCATTTTCCTTCACCGAAAATGGGATGTTTTGAAAAAAACTCTTCATTACTGCATTCTTTGGAAAATGATGATGTTAAGAAACTAAAAAGTGACTTTTTAAACATATGGATGTGGCCGAAACCTCTGGTTATTATGAGATCACATGAGTAGTCAAATATTCACTTTCACTCTCACTCTCAGTCCTCATCAACATTAATCCATTTTTGTTTGAAAACTGTGTTTTAAGTTTTTTAATGTCATTGTTTTCCAAAGTATGTGGTATTGGAGAGCGTTTTCGATAAGGTCAGTTTTCGGTGGATGAAACCACTGTTCTAGTGTGTATGAGAGGTACGGCCATGTTCACGTTTTCGTTTGAAAACGCACTGATTTCACTATGTTTACGCCTCTCATCCACACTAGAACGCCGTTTTCCTCCAATAAAATTGAAGCGTTTTGAAAACGCTACCTATTACCGCATACTATGGAAAACGATGATGTTCACAAACTAAAAGTTTTCAAACTAAACGGATTAGTGTGAACTCTGCCTTAGTTCACCATTAAATTTACTTCAAATAATTAATCAAATAAAACACTTTGATCTCAAAAATTAGTCTTTAAATTAGAACATACTAAAAATTTCAGTGGGACTTCATGTAAACAATTTAGGTCATAGAGGTTAAGGAATCCCATTATTAAAGGACATCAGTTACACCTGGTTATATTGTGCTAGTAGATCACACTCAAGATCACTAAACTCTAGATTTCAGAATACTGAGGATATGTACCTGTGTTCCAAATTTCTCTGCCCTTTTTTGCACAACTTTTCACCACGTACCTCTTTCCTGTTCTCTTTAGAAATGTGTGCTTTAAAAATAATCTCTAGCTACTTCAATTATGATTTTCAAACTCATAAATAATGTTTTCTGAATCTTACATCCCAAATGAGTATGTATCAACTGATTTTGTATATTCAAAGATTCATACAACAAAGATAAAGGTTTATTTTTCTAAGAGTTCATAATAGTTTATGAGAGTAAACAGATAATATCTATATAGAAGCCTAAAACTGTATATTATATCACTATTTAACTCATAGAACTTAAGTCACAATTCCTGCCTGTCTCTTTATGAGTATGTGTTGTTGTACCTTTAACCAGCAATGTTTCTGGATCTATTTCCAATAAACTCTATCCAGCTGTTGTGATGATGCAACTTGAAAGTTCTTGCTCTATTCTATATTTAACCTGTATTAGCGTACATGCAAAGCAACTGCACAATTTTGAGTCATGTGTTAATGAATTTCCCAGGCTAACTTTTTCAGTTAAATTGCAAAATGTAACTCAAAAACCTTTGCTCTATTTATGTTTTTAAAGATATATTCTATAATTGCTGGATGTGCCAGGTTTTCTTCATGGTACTGTATGACCAAACCAATGCCTTCTAAACTTTCCTTAAAATACTTGTATGGTGTTTCAGCACATATTTTAACACATATTTGTTTTTAGCTTTAGAGAGAAATCTTCATTAATTATGGATTGTATCTTTTAATGGCTGGGTTTTGATTGGCTCTGTGACTGCAGTCCCCCTCCTCTGCTAGCCAATAGAATGCGTTAAGGTTACAGAACGACTTCAATAAGTGACCGTTTACATATACCCTGTAATTTTTCAGTGTGGTCAGTGTTTATACTGATTGATGCTTCTGTTCAAAATTGTTTACAAAAGCTCATATAGTTTAATGTATCAATATTAAATATGACTTTTATCGTAATAAAATAAACTGTAACATTGCAAGTGAACATGTTTTCGTATATATATGTATGTGTGGGTGTGTAGGGCTCTATAATCATTCATATTATTTACATTTATAAGAAGATAGTGTCAAATAAGAATGCATGATGCTTTTGCAATCATTCATACAGTACATATATGCAGAGAGAGAGAGCAACTAATTTCCTGCTACATGTCATTAATAATGCAAACTTCTCTGGCTTTGTGCTTTTTGTAACAGCTATTATTCATCTTCAACACTATCTCTTAAAGACATGTGATAACTCAGTTACATAAAATCAGTTCTACCATAATTAAAGAACAAGTCACAACCAGCCTGAACTGTGCTCAGGCTTAATACAGGCAATAAAACATCAAATAAAATAGGCCTACATATATTGAACAGTTTTAAAGGCTTTTTCAAACAAACTGGTTTTCAAATTGTTGATGATCTGTCAGAATTTGGGTCAGGTATCGACTGATATAATTCTTAAAGTGCTATAGCGCCATCTTGTGACACAAAATACACACTAGGGAAACAAAGTTCAGTGGCTGAAACAATATGAGAATAAAGCTGTTCAGCCCTGAGGTCAATTTGTAGACGAACCCATACCACAAGCCATGGCCGGATCTAGGGGTGTGCTGGGGTGGGCTTTGCCCTATGCCCCCCAAGCGAAAGTGAAGCATAGTGTTGAATAGTATCGTCATGGCCCTATCCCTAACCGTAACCCTGAGCTGGAACTGAAGACGCGTGTACAACCCCCAAAAAAGTTTCAAAAACGTTTTACATGTGCACTCACATGAGACATTGGACGAATTTGAAAGTTTTTTGTGCTGTTGAGGTCAGGGGCGTGGAGTCCGGGGGTGGTAACCCACCCCCCCCCCCCAATAATCAAAACAAGCTTAGGAATCCTGCCTGGAGTCACTCAGCACGTCCTGGATTTGAACTTGCAACTCCAGGTGTGGTAGTCAGTGTCTTTACTTACTGAGCTACCCAGCTTACTGGCTGTGTTCCCTGGGATTTAAACTCAATGGGAAACATTCATCACGTATTAAAGGTGCATTCTAACTTTTACGTTTGTGTCCTCTTAGACTTACACTGACACCTAGCGGTGTGGATGCAGCATCATTCAAAATCAATAGTTTTCAGTTACTGATGCCATTGTAGAAATTTACTATTCACAGTTATCCATGATTAATTTAATTTATGAGTGAAAGTGTCTAATAACAGAGCAGTTACTGAGCTAAAGCTAGTAGTATTCAGCTGGTCATGCGATTTTAACATGGCAGCCCCCATGAAGGGACCCTCTCTATGTAGAATAGAACAGCTTTTATAATGTTACTGATATGACGGTAATCTCATGTGAGTGCTCATGATTTTATACATATGTTTCAAAATGACAGTTAATTTCTTCACGAGTAAAACTTTCAGAATGCACCTTTAAATTATTTCTACAATGTATTGGTAACTGAAAAGGTTTGCTTTTGTGTTGTACTGCATCTAAGCCATTAGTCGGCAGTATAAAGGTTTGGCTGGTTGCCATATTTGTTACACTATATTATATTATATTATATTATATTATATTATATGTTTTGTAAGATATTTTTTGTTTTGAAGGGCTCTTAAAAGCATAAAATAAACTAATATTTTTCCTTGAGTGCTGTATTTGATGCCACAGCTCAGTAAAGCCATTTGTGAATCATAGGTGAAAATTCTATGCCCAGAACCGCCCACGAGTTCAGATGGCAGATTTCAAATTGCATACTTCTGGGAGGTCCTGGCATTACAGACATCCTTGCTTTGTGCACTTTTAACAAATTTATCAGAATTGTGTGATGGTTGAACTATTTGCATCATGAATTCGGCATGCAACAAATGTTTTAAAAATCACTTCATTTCATGTCTCTTCCACTCTCTTTTCTTTTCTCTTCCCTCATTTTCTTTTACTCCTCGCTGGAATCAACTGTTCTCTGAGAATTTATTCTGCCCGGATTCCCTCCAAATCTGGCTGCTTGGGGCGAGAGCCAGAGCAACACATTCCAACAGCCAGAGGATGAGAGAGAAGCAAAGATACTGTGTCAGGGAACTTGCAGCGATAATTGAAAATAAAGGAAATTTAAGAATGGGAAAATGAAAAGAAAACAACTGAATGAACAGGTGAGAAGAGAGAGACTTGTGAGGGGATGAAAGAGGAGAGAAGAGGATCTCTCTCTCTCTCTTTCTCTCTCAATCCAAATCTCATCTTCTGCTTTGCATTCAGAGGAAGCATTTTGCATTTTACTGGAAGGATCAGAATGTTGTGTACTCTGTTGTGTAATGCCATCAAGCCTGAGGTGACCATGAAATGTGTTTGAAAGGTATGAAAATGTGCTGAGTCTTACTTTGCAAGATTATGCCCTCTCCTGTGTGTCTGGGAGTTTTTAGGCCGTTTGCATGTCTCTCATACCTCATATGGACAAGCATAAATTCACTTGAGGCTATTTAAAAATGCTAATTTGATTTCATTTCCTTGCTTTACTTGGCTTATTAGTGGTGCCTGTTAAGGCTATCATTGCTTATACAGTACTTTGTATTAGGGATCTGAACAAACCTCTAAACCTAAATGTTTAACTTCACTATGTTTCTTTTGATGCAGACATGAATGATACCTCAAATCATGCAGCTTGTTGTGATGAGGTGTACTATTATGTTTCCAAACAACCTGAATGACGATTTTTGCCTGGCAGAGGATAAAACATTGGAAAAAATTCTATACATTTATATTGAAAGGGTAGACAGAGTCATAAGCACCAGAATATCATAGAGACTTGGGGGTGGGCTGTTTTGAATTTTGCAAGTAAACAAAAAACTAGCAACCACCTAGAACACTTCTAGCAACCACATAACAATGCATTAGCAACCACTCAGAACACCCTAACATTGTGGCAAGCACCACTCACATTTTCTCCTGAAAACGTAAAAATCTAGTATGATATTAGCACTTTTGCCCATGAAATGAAAAATGCACCACCAACTGCACAGGTAAACGTGTGCACATGCATGTGATTTTGAAAGATAATGAATGAAAGTTCATGCACTGCAGGCTTATGTGCAAAACAACGTGTCAGAATGTTAACAGGTACTTCAGTTTACTTCAGGCGACTATCCGTATGAGTTCTACAGGCTTGTAGAAAAAACAATAAAAGTAATAGTCTGCAAGGCTATTACAGATGATGATGGACACAGCTGGGTAACCACCATTGAGATGAATGGAATGCTATAATGTAACTTATTGTCCATTTAACATACCTATTTTATTGATGGGAAGATCAGATCATTTTACTGACTTGGATCTTTGAGTCTCGTTCAGCAAAATGAATGAATCTTTATTCAAGTCATTTCGTTCATTTAAGCAGAATTAAATTAAAATCTAACATTTTTAATAGCCAAATTATTATTAACTTTGATTATAGTCCCAATAAGGAAAAATTGATAATGCAGCCAAGGACAAATTGTGAGAAACAGAAAGATGTTCACCTCTGGATTGAATCTTCTTATACGGCTGTATACGGCTGTCAGGTGACAAAAGAATGAACGACTTGGACCAAAAGAGTTGAAAGGTGAACTAATCATTTCTGTTTCCTGTGTGAGCAATGCATAGCCTAACGGCTGTCACGTGAACGACTCGGACCAAAAACGTTGAAAGGTGAAAGAATAATTTCTGTTTCCTGTACAGCGCCTATGCGGTTTTCACGTAACAAACGGACGGAGGTTGCGCATGCGCATGTGCGACCAGCACAAAATGAACGAATTACTCTCTGAGACTACTCGTTCTTCCAAGTCACATAAAAGAGACTAGTCACTCTCTGAGACTACTCGTTCTTCCGAGTCACATAAAAGATTTGTTCAAAATGAACGTATCGTTCATGAACGACCCATCACTAACATATTGGCCATTGAAAAAAACAAATTAATGTGTCCTTCCATGCGCTGTCAGCCATTTCATGTGGGAAACTTTCTTTAAAGGACTAAAATGCTTTTTGGTGTGACTACAATACATTTTAGACTATTAGCCTATATCATCTTCTAATTTCTCTTCACACTTACTATATAGAACCCCTGAAATGCAAAATCATACAAAATCTTCTGCTCGTGACATCATGTAATATGAGTAAGTATTAAAAAATTATGTGGAGGCAAAGTCATTAATACATTTTGAGTACCTCTCCTACTCAGAAGGAAGAAAAACCTTTGTCTTCACTGCAACGTGAGACCGGCCACACCATCAGTGTCTGCTTGGAGATAAGGCTCAGACGTTTGTGTTTATATTTGATAACAACCAATACAGCTGGTGCCCACTTGTACTGCCAGATGATGGTCAACCATTAACTGAGCTTGCAGTTCCAAGGTCCTAAAATCGACGGAAGTGAAAGAGAGGAACTGACAGCATGACAACAGTGCTGTGCCACACTGTATACTTAACCTGTATACTTTACTCATCATGTCCTTCCTGAGAGACAGACTGTTCTGACATGGAGCACTCTGTGTGTCCTCGTGTGGCACTTGGTGTGCATTGTGCACACTGCAAACGGCACTGGGAGTGTGTTGACAGGGCTCTGAATTGGTGTGGGGAACGGATCTGACTGGTTTTCAGATGATTTTAAAGCATTACTGGTAGTCTTTCAACAATCAAGTGTCATCTACATGAATATTCCAGGTCAAATACAACTTAAATTTGAACTTAAAGATAAATGTATCTAAAAATGTGTTAATATATATATATTATATATATATATATATATATATATATATATATATATATATATATATATATATATATAGTTCATCAGTAAATTTGTCTAAATCATCCTTTTTAGGTGGAACTACTTTTCCAGGAGGATGAAGTTCTGGTTATGCATTACCTATGGGGCAAGTGTACTGGAAGTTTGTAAAGCCTAAATGTTATGACTGTAGTTTTGTTAAAGTGCTTAAATTGATTATTCAGTAAAATGTTTATTATTTCATCTGTAACGTTGTCTGAAACATCCTTTTGAGCTGGGACTACTTTTCCAGGTGAATGAAATTCTGGTTATGTGGCTGTTAACAGAGCTCACATTGTAATATTGTTGTTGTTGGTTTTTTCTTCTATCTGTTCACCATGTCATTGGCATTATCTTGTGCTATATTTATCCATCTTTCCTTCACTTTCCAAAAGTTATACAATCGCTTCTTTGAATGCTTAGCCAGGTGGGTTTCTCTCACATTTTTTTGTTTTCTGCTCGTGGACATGGACATGTGTTTAGGTCCCACATGGTGTACTAAGGTCAGAAGAACCACAGTCTTGTAATCTAACTCCGGCCAGCTAAAGTAAGCAGAACGAGTTTGGGTGATTGCACACACAGACACACACCCATTTAAATAAGATAAAAAAAAAATTATAATCTGTTGACCAACACAACCAAATGCTTTCAAAGAGTTAGACTTTCCAAAGGAAAATTGTTTTACTCAGCGGTTACTCTTTCATTGCTCAAGAGATTTAAAATGAACATGAAACAGGATATTCAATGAGAAGAAATATTGGATGGGACTGCGGAATTGATTGGATTATGAAAAAGTGGGCATTACATAGTAGAATGGAGCCAGGTGGTTGTAGGGGAGGGGCTACAAAAATAAAAGGGATTGGTGATGTCAGATGAAAAGAAAAGTTGTTTTAGAGGTGGAGCAAGTTAATACATTTCACTGAAAGATTATAAAGACAAGCACTGTTTTGTTTTGTTTTTTCTATCAAAAAACGTGCCCTGATGAATCATGTAAATGGGGTCAATTTTGATTTCATAATGACTGTAATTTTGTTTCTTAGTTATGTTTAATTGAACCATCTCCTTTGTCTCAGATGATTCTCTTATGTCTCTTTGGAAACAGTCCATTTTAAGAGAGGATTTGAGAGATGTTTACAAAACTCGTAGCTCTCATTAATCAGTGGTAAACCACATTAATTGCTACAATCCTGTCTTTACTTTATTGTGTCTCACACAGCCATGGCTTTATGATCAACCAGCCCGGTTATGCAGGATTTAGCCACGACAACACCCTGCACTGAGTGTGTCATCAATGCAGTCGAAATCAGAGGAAATGCAATCAGATGCGATGAGTTTAACATGCCCAAATGTTTCCACTACTAAGCCATTGTGAAATAGACAGATGCGTCAGCATTACAATTAACACCCACTTAATTAATACTCATGCTGTTCCAAAAAAAATCACTTAAGGAGTGTCCATTCAAAACACATTTTATGCAGACACGTCTTATAATAATGTTACTCTGTCTCTGTAGCACTCTCAACCAGCATGCATTGCAGGACTGACATTTTAAACACTAAATTGACTAAATAATGTTTTCAGCAATGGGTGTGGTAGGCTTTTGCAGGCCTAATCTCATGGATTCACAGTGGCTTCCCTACACCCAGCCTAAAACTACAACACCACACAAGACATTCTGCATAATCACATTGTCCCATACGGCTCACTCTTTAAGACAGAGCAGGTGTGCATGCTGGTGTAAAATAGCCAGGTGCGGCCAAACTAGTTTGCAACGAGAGAGGCTTGCAAACAAACGGCCGGCCTTCTTGGCTGACACTGTAGATGATCTAAATGTTTTTATCAGTTTCAGGTAAATAAAATGGCTTGATAAGGTTTTGTTTGTTTGATGTATTACGTAAAAAGAGTTATGCAATAGTTCACTTCTACCTGTGAAAAAATTGGTCTATTAATCATATTTTGAAACTGTTGTTTATAATTCAGCTTGTTCCTGAAAATTATCATAATATAAAGCTTTGAGGGCACAATTATAAAAAATGTGTTAGCAATCACACTGTATGCATTGCATTGCAGTATACATCCTGAAGCAGGACTGCTGATTATATATCAATCATATATATATTATTTAATTTAATACAATTAAATATTCATCCTTTTTTCAAGAAGTCAATACCCCCAATTCCATATTACTTGCGAGAAAAAAGGAAAAGCATGCACTTGGTTTGCGACCATGATGTTGCAATTGGCCTACAGGGTTGGGAGCGTTACTTTTGAAATGTATTCCACTACAGATTACAGAATACATGCTGTAAAATGTAATTTGTAATGTATTCCATTAGATTACTCAAGGTCAGTAACGTATTCTAAATACTTTGGATTACTTCTTCAGCACTGGTAGATTTTTTTCACTTGTTTTGACTATAAAAACTCTGCCAGTACAGTAAGACAAAATACACATGCTAAAAATACATTCTCTGAAAAACCTAAATATCTTATGCAGTGTTGTTTCTAAAACAAGATAAATCTAACTGATCTTGTTTTAAGGATTTTTAGATATTTTTACAGGAAAACAATACAAACATTATTATCAAGAATACAATTTTTACCCTAATATCAAAGTTCTTACTAGAAAAAAGGAAATTATGATCCAACGTGAATTTTCTGGATAAAAAAATATGGTTGTGCCAGGTAACGTGCATGTAAAATGGCTAGAAATAGCATTTTAGCTTAGCGTAAAGCTGACAATTTACACAGGTTTATTTCTGTTTCTTCTGCTCCAAACTTACTTCAAACTTACTTCTCTGTCTGCTCGTATGAATGTAACACATCATAAGGAAGTGTTTCACCGCTGTTCAAATGCACTTTGGATCGCATCATTTATATGTATAAACGTTTTCCATCTGAAAGGACTAAATATTAAATGAAACAAATGACAATAAAATGCAAAGTAATCTCTTCAGTATTGGAATACAGTTACTTATATTTTGTATTTAAAATACGTAATCCCGTTACATGTATTCGGTTACTCCCCAACCCTGTTGGCCTATTACTGCAGTGTGTCACTACTTACTGAGGCATGTACAGTAAAACACCTCAAAAAGCCAAATACTTATTTGACACCTATTGCAGTGCTTCCAAGAATGCCATGATAAAGATGGGGAGTGGCGAGTATGACAGCAGGCTAACCAAATTTGAGTCCAAAATTTAGGGACTGTGGATAAAGAAAAAAAAAAACCTTCCGAACAAAGAAATTCTGTTTGTTTTTTGAACGAAGGAAGGGGACAGCGAAAAGGACAAACAAATCCAAACAGCCTATTAATATTATATGAAATATGATACTAAAATATAAATAAATTGTATGTTATTTCATTCTGTTAAAATTGAATGTGCTTTGCCCCAGATGGAGGAAAATGATAACAAGGGAAGTCTCCAAACTTCATAACAGTATTACAGAGAAACAACTTGATATCAGTATAGACTAGACTAGAGAGAGTAGAGAAAATAGGACTTTTGATAAGGTCCCTCCCTCCGTGCGCTTTAGAGTAAGAGTGTGCACGTATGTCAGAGGGACTATGGTGGAGGGCTGGTGAAGATGATGGCAGCTCTCTGCGAGGATGGCACATATGGAATCAATTGTGGCCGTAGGAGCGACAAAATCTCAGTTTTACATGTCAAACTGACAGAATCAGCCTTTAAAGCGCTAGAAAACTACCAAAACTGTAAGGTGAGTGTTAAAAAAAAATAGCATTTTTATGGAGAGAGAGAGAGAGAGAGAGAGAGAGACAGAGACAGAGAGACTGCTGGCCCTAAAAGGCATTGGAGATGTCAAATAATGTTGTTTTATTCCTCCTTAAGAAATGCAACATGTATCTCAAGTTAATAGATGTTGTCTCTTTGTTGATGTCCTTGCAATCTAAGCAGAATTGGTTGAAAAATAGTTCTTTTAAAAAAAGGGCAAAACACTTTATTGGCTGAACAGCATGCCAACACGCCATTTAAAGTGCTATAAACTCTCTGCATGTTATTTCCTCTATAAAAGCACATTTTTCAAATTTTAAGGTGCTTCCGAAGTCTAAGTGAACCAAAAGGCACGCATTAACTGAATAAAGGCGGAATCGTTGCGTTATTGTAATGTTTTATTGTGTTTTATCCTCGAAAGATTAGCTAAAATGCTAAGGCTTAGGAAAAACTTTCTTTACAAATGAATAACATCGATTCTGTTGTCTGTCATGTCGACCTTTTGGTCAATTGTGTTAGTTTACACTATTTTTTTGATTAATTTATTCATGTACAATTAGAAAATTAAAGTTTGGTGAGATGCTAATGAATAAGCATTGCTAATGTTACAAGCTGGCAAGTCTCCAACAATGGTTTATTTCATAAATGTGTCATTATTCGGCATATATTTATATTTTATTTACATATTCATGATGGGTCGGTCAAATAAACAATGTTTAGATTTACCATAAGACCAAATGGTGTCTACATTTCTCTGAATAACATCTAAGCTAAAATTGCCTGCTGACTTGGCTAGTTAGCTTCAAACCCCCACACCTGAAGAGTTTATAGTGTTTTATGAAGACAGATTATACTGGTTTAAACCATAATCATAGCTTTTCATGCACCAACCATACATAATTCACCTTAAAGACAAGGCAAATAAATTCAGTTTGGTTTGGACTTAATATTTTTCCTTTTGCTGTGTGGCTAAATGGGGAAACTCCACTTTTTCTTAGGAATAAAAAGTACACGAATCATCTTCCTTTTTAGATGTGTAATTTTTTGACAAACTTTCTTATGTAGTCAACTAATCCTGACCACAAGTGATGCATACAATTATTTCCATTTGGGTCATTCAAGTTGGTATTATAGTGTGTGGGTTAAAAGTGCAAAAGTATCAAAGTCAAAGCCTATATCACCAAGATTAAAAAAAATAATATCAAATTGGACGCAGTCCTTCTGGGCATTTCTGTCAGTTCAATAGGCTGAACAGAAAAGACTTTCTATTGGCTTACTAGGAGAAATCAGGCAGCTTCAATGAAGAGCTGCATTGTCTGGATTTTTTTAAAGCTCTACCCTGCTCAAAGTGCTTACGAGGCAGTGTTTGACTTAAAGCTACAGATGGCCAGCTGAAAAACCATGCACCGGGTTCATTGCGAGATGGTTCATTCAATTCTGAAAGGCCAAATCCTGATAGACAATTAGGCCTCAGATTTGATTTGGGGTTTTGGTGATGGGTCATTCGTCCCATACATTTAATCCAGGTCATCTATAAACTAACAAGCAGTTTAAGTAAACCCATTTTGTTTCTAATTTATTCTCAAAAGACTTTAGTTGGACCTTGAAGCCTGTTTGAGACTAAATTTAGCTTGGTAATCAATCAGGTCCCTGGCTGCATTGCTTCTGTGTGTTGTTAATTAAGTATCTAGGCCTATATATGTTGGTATATATATTAATTGGATAGTAGCGAGGGATTACTTCTTTATCCATAGAGATTTTATACCTTTATCTGCTTTAGTAGGCATAATAAACAGAATGTTTACTGTAGTTGGCCTATCTCATCTGTTTTTGGGTAGCTGACATAAAATACTGTAAGGAAGGTGACATTTTCTGTGTTGTGACATGCTACACTCCCACTTAAACCATTCTAAATGGCATTTCGCTATGTCTTAATTCTACTAAACTTGCAGTTTTATAATAAAGAGACTACATGAAATATTTAAGACTTTGTCAGATATCGTAAGACTAAAATTTGTCACACCGAAGGGCCATTTAAAGTGAACTAGTGCAGGTAAAAAAAGTGATTAAAGTCATAGTATCTAAAATAAAAACTTTACCTTATACATTATACATGTTCATCTAAAATCTTGCCATTGATTAAAAAAAAGTTCAGGGATGAGTTAAGGCTAGGGTATACTTTGTTTTTCCGCATGCTGTTACGTCTCGCGCACGGTTGAACACTCTAGCCTTCCAAGTATACTCTTTTGATCGCAAGCACGTACATACGCGGTCGACACATGCGCACCATATCGGCTTTTGATTCTCTTCATTAGTCAATTCAAGGCGCATGTGCAAATGACGGAGAGTCGGCATCTCTAGAAAAACTAGGCTGCACACGTACTGTGCTGATGATGACATTTGCGTCACGCACTGTGCATATGTTGTAGCGCTATGCGGAAAACTGATGAATACTTTGGCCTTTGTGTCTCATGCACAGTGCATGTGACGCAAATTTCGTCATCGGCACAGCGGACTGTCAGCGTGCAGCCCGGTTTTTCTAAACATGCAGGCAGTCATCGTCTTTGCACGTCGTTGATGCATGTGCATGGAGTAAGAATAAAGCAGTCATAGCAGAGACTATTTAGCAGAGACTCGCAACTTCTGTTAAAATGAATGGGAGAAATTGGAACGCCAAACGGTCAACGGATGTAGAAAAGGATGTCTCGCCTTACAGGTAAAAGAGCCAATCACCTTTTAGATACAAACATCGCCTGTCAATCAATTCGAGAACGCACATGCACATTTGCTAGACAAGCCAGGAAAATTGTGTTTTCTAGCGTAATCTGAGGTAAAGTAGCACAATTTATGATACCAGTGTTGTCAGATTTTACTGCTGATTGAAATAGATTCTTTGATCGTAATCTTGACCAACAGTTTGAGATTTCAGTCTTCCCCATTCAAGTAGATAGTACTTGTATACTGCTTGTTTACATAGAAAAATAGCTGCCCAGCCTGCCCGAGAGCATTCCAAAGATGGACGCCGAGTGGACTGACTTGCTAAAAGGACTTGGTTGTAGTAAGCATGCGTCGAACGCATCCATATGGGCTTGAGTAAAAGAGTATACTTTGAAAGGCTAGAGTGCTCTATTGTGCGTGAGAAGTAACAGCACACTGAAAAACGAGGTGCACCCTAGCCTTTATGCGTTAAATAAACATTTAGTTTTGCCTACTTTTAAATTAGCTACAGGAAGCTAGTTAGCAAGCTTGATTCTTTCTCTCAGTGAACAGAGTATTGACAGTCTTGGCTCATGTTGTCCTGGTCTAGACCTGTTCTGTCTTGCAGCCTAGCTGAGCTTGTGGTTAATCATTATTTATTTCTCTGCAGTGGGATAAGAGAGCCAGGGTAAAAGACAGGGAATGTATTAACCTTAACAGATCATTATGGAGCCGTTTTTATCTCTGTATGAGCAGAAATCAGGACTCTCCAAAACCATGTCTGTGGGTTGGAGTTAATTTGTAATGCTTGCCCTGCAAGGAAACAGCTTATCTAAATTGTATGTATTGTATTTTTGCTGTCACTGCCCCAGAGGTCTGTTTCTATCTCTTGTATTTATTGGTGGTTTAGGCTTGACAATCAGAAAGCTAGATCCTGGTTCTTCATGCTTCTGTAATGTGATCTTGCCTGTGTACAAGAGTTTTTGGGGGTGGGGGTTCTTGTGAAACTTATCTGGTTAAACCTTTTTCAACCTTTTCATAATTTGTTTTTAAATCCTGGTTTCAGTTGTGTATTTTCATATTTTAATATTCTTTACTTTTTCAGAATGCACCTTCCTCGCAGACAAAAATAAGTTTCCAGGGTCTTCAAGGGGTAAGTTGCCATCAGACTGACTGCAATATGGACCCGTTGTTATGATTTAGCACGCAAGTGTGTTATTAGCTTCGCCCCATTCTGTATCGTCTCTGGCAGAAGTGTGGGGGTAACTCATCAAGTACTCATTAATTGCAAACCTGGTGTCTTAATGGGGAGCCTTCAGCCCTCTCTGGTTTTATGGGGCAGCTTCTTGTCAGGTCTCACTTTTCCTCTGTGAAAGTGCCTGGCTAACCTCTGACCCTGTACACCATGCCGTAATTTACTTCAGACACTGTGTGACTATAAATACTAGAGGTTCTGGTTCAGTCTGTTTTACACTCATGAATTCACTCTCAAAAGACACACTTGAATGTGTTGCAACACATTAAAAAAATGGTCTAACTGATGTGACAACAAGAGCTCTGTTCCAAAACCTGGAGAGCTACCTTGCTTTCTAGTCCTAACTGTGATGGAACCTCATTAATGACTGATTTAAAATGTTCTACATAGGCAGCAGCCCTCACGTAGGGAGCATGCATGCCAGTCTGGCCATTCTCTGTTGACCTCTCTCATCAATAAGGCATTTCTGTCTGCTCAGTGTTTTTTTTTTTTTTTTTTTGGCACCATTCCGAGTAAACCATTCTAGAGACTGTTGTGCGTGAAAATCCCAGGAGATCAGCAGTTACAGAAATACTCAAACCAGCCCATCTGTCACCAAAAATTATGCCATGGTCGAAATCACTTTTCTCCATTTTGATGGTTGATGTGAATATTAACTGAAGCTCCTGACCCGTATTTGTGTGATTTTTATGCATTGCACTGCTGCCACACGATTGGCCGATTAGATAATTGCATGAATAAGTAGGTGTACAGGTGTTCCTAATAAAGTGCTCAGTGAGTGTATACCTGTACTTGCACTTCTTAATCAATAAATTCAATTTTTGGGCATAATTATGCTGATTTTATTTTTTTAAATGTGTTTTTTTTTTCCTATGCTTTTTTAGCACATTAAAATTCCAAGAACAGATGCTTCAGATGGGTCACATAACTTCGACTTCTATCTGTCCAACTTTGGCAAGGACAATCCTCAAGGGAGCTTTGAGTGTATTCACCAATACTCATCCAGGTAAGGGGTAGGCCATTCTCCTGAAGTGAGAGAAACTATGTCTAATTTTGCTGTTGTCCCTTTTCTTAAACCGCTGTCTGTGTCCGTTAGCTCTGGTGTCCCCCACCTGTCTTCCTTGGGAACAATTCAGGACAAAATCACAGTATGTGCCACCAACAACTCCTACCAGGTGACCAAAGAGCGTGTGACCCAGGCAGAAGAGGATATACAAAAGAACGGCACCAAATTCATCAAACCTAGAGGACCAATCAGAGGTAGGTGGATGTTTTAGATAGTGGGTAAAATACCTTGCAATTTGTAACAGAAACACTAGTTATTAATGCTTGAAAGTACTCTAAAGGAGTGGTTCTCAACTGGTTTTGCTTCTGGACCCAGATTTTACATTGGACATCAAGTGGCTCCCCAACTCATTATTTATCATATATTTTGTAAACACAAATTTCATTTACTGAAATGTATTAATACTATGGCTTTTGAAGATGAGGCCATGTGAATCAACCTGTCCATGTTAGCCAGAGAAATTTGCAGCACAACACCATAGTTTGTCACAGCCTTTGACATTAACAACAAAGATATGGGAAGCATTTTCTTCTCCCTTTTAAAAGTTTATAAGACCATTTATATTACTATCCTAACTATGAATGATTATATGGTTGGTTGCATTTAATTATTTTCATTTAGCATTGTTTTTTCCATGTTGTCCACAGCCCTACCAGAACAGGCCTGCAATCCACTTTTGGGTTGCGACCCACCCATTTACATCCATTACCCTAAAGTATTGTTACTTAGTTTTAAGGCCACTGGCCAGTCCACGTGGCAAGTTAGCATTTCAGTTGAAACATTTCTTGTTTGAATAACCAGCATACTGCACCCGTCTACACATCTGATGATTACTGGAATCTGTACAGGATGGGGTTTTGTTTTCAGTTTCTGTTTTCACTTGCATTTCAGATCTTTATTTAGAAAAACGGTATACAAGTGTGTCTGTATACAAGTGGTTTTCAAATTCCTATAGATTAATAAAAGTGATGTCGCTTCTGTCCTTTTTAGACAGCCTTACCTGTAAAACTTTGCCACTTTAGATGTCCCTGTACATATAACCATGCACCATTAAACCAATTGAAAGCTTTACAGGGAGTGATGTTAGGATTAGGGTCAGGAGAAAACGTAAAAGTTCATCCTATTTATCTGACATGGCTTAAGGCCTTCGCACACCAAACGCAAATGTTTGGCGTGATTTTTCACCACGATCAACATTTCGAATTGAAACAATAGATTCCTAATGAGCCATTTTCACCTAGAGCGAACATTCGCGCTGAATCGCGTGGCGACACAGCAAACTTTTTTTATTTTTTTTACGGTGTGACGTTTTTTTTTACTTCGTCTGACAAAGAAATACTCTGACCAATACTGACCAATAATATATAAGTTTTAGATCACGTGTCAGAAGCCGTGGCTGTTACCAGAACCAGAGCAACAGGTGGCACTATAGCACAGAAAGCTGTTTTGACAACCAACATGAAACGCTGAAGTAACGCGAGGAAGAAATCCTGATATCCAGTAGTGAAGCTGTTTATTTCATCTGCATCAAATGCATTAAAAACTGAAAGAAAAAAAATGATCATATGGGTTCTTTTAACATGTAAATTATATTGCTGCATCACTGCCTTGCATCCACTTTAAAAATTATCTGATCTAATATGGATTGTCTTCATAATTGATTCCATATGGTTGCATTGTTTGGCCTTTGCATTTTATCTTATGTGAGTTCTCTTACGTCTTTAAAATAAACTATATTGCGGCATCTTTGCCTCTGTATCACTTTTTAAATAAACAACTTTACGGATCTTAAGTGTTTTTCTTCGCCAATATTAATACTATTGCTGTGACTTGCAGTGCACTCTGTGTGCCTTTTGAATACCAAAAAGCAAAATCGTTATTGCTGTGCTATTTTTAATATTCGTTAACAGCCTCGTCTGTCGGTAGTGGTATTAAAAGTATCTAATAATGGGTCAGACTGAACTCTAAATACAAATGTTTACACATATATGTATTTATTTATTTTAAGGCACAAGTTACAATATCGTTTTTTTATCAAACCGCACAACTATGATCTCAGACATTACAGAAATTACAGCTTTTTCTGTTAAAGCATAATTTTGTGTAAAGCTGCTTTGAAATGATGTGTTGTGAAAAGTGCTATACAAATAAAAATGACTTGATTTATTGCTTGCACTCTTGGAGCGTTTACATTTCATCACATTTAATTAGTAACATGCAGGGGTTTGAACAAATATAACACAAGTTCATGGCAATAAGATAGTCAAACATTTGTTTTAACAGTCATTATGAGTGTGTGTTATGCAGTGATTATAACAAATGCACTTAACACAATTAGGTACAGTATGCGTGGCAGTGGCATATAAAATATTGTTCAAAATGAAAATGTTTTAACAGAAGCCATTGTTTATCCTCGATTCTTTCTAATCATCCCTCAGACTGTATGTTTATGATGACACTGTCAGTCATCTTGTCCAGCGGGTGAACTGAAATAGTTTGTGAAGTGTCTCAAGTTTTTTGCCTTGTGCAAATCAACAACACACTCGTCATCGCTGCAGCTGGTAGAAAGATGTTGTATTTTTTCTGCTAGCTAGAGAATTGTTTGCTTTTCTTATTTGTTTTGCAAACTTGTTAAATGGTTATTTCTTCTAACCCGGTAATGAGATGAGCGCGGACCAGCTCAAAGGTGCGTTGAACGGCGAACATTCATTTAGCTTTCATGGGAAAGAGCCCTTCGCCTGTGATTCGCCTCTCATAATCGCATTGCGTTTGGTGTGAAAAGGCCTTTAGATGTGTTTTAAACATTAGAGAAGTCCATTGCTGACGTGTCCCACAGTTTTCCTTTAAAATGCCCAGCGGAAAGAGTGACTAGATTTCAAATCCTAGGACGATTGTCACCTGCAAAAACACCTGCTCAGGTTGTTACATGAAAGCAGAAGTCGTGCCTTTTAAATTCTTCAGAGGGGGTGTAGATGTGTCAAATCGAGATCTTTTGAAAAGTATCACAGTTTGTTGAAGCCCCGGTGGTGGTGTTTTTGGGTGGGGGAGACCTGTCTCTCAGCACCTGTTCAGTTGTCACTCCCCTTTGGGAGGCCCTGTTCTCATGGCCACAGCTGGCTTCCACCGCCAAACTGGAAAAGTCAGTTTCGCCCCCCTCCCTCGGTGCTAAACCACAGGGGGCATTTGCATTTTGCACAACCAAAGGAAACACTAAGAAAGCTAGAGGTTTTTTGTTATGTAAGGCTTTACAGCAGCAGCTGGCAATCAGGAAGCCAGGTCTCACTATTTTGTGTGTGGATTTGAATTTAACCTTAGAGATGCAATAGAGAATATCAGAAGTCTAAATTTCCAAAAATGTTTTTTTTTTTTTTATGTGAAAGACACACATCATGACGATAATTAAACTATTTTATTAAAGCTTACTGTTGAAGAAAATGAGAAAAAAATAATAATGCAAGATATTAACAGTGCAAGATTTAAACAAGAAGAAACATTTAGAGAAACATCTGTTTATAGAACAAGATATAAGATATGGAGTCATCTAATCTAATAATCCAGTATGTTGAGAATTTCACCGCTTGAGCTACGTGTTGAACGCGCTGTACACTGGCAAAATGAACCACTTTAAAATTGGTTAATTACCTGACTTTAACGCATCCTATTTATTGTCTACATGAGATTATAATGTAATGTACTGCAGTATATTCATTATATGCTATTTTTTCAGGAGCTCAGGTTTTCACAGCATGAACAGTTGTACAGTATTTGGTATGTTGCCTATCTCTTATATGTTTGATACATGCTTAAATTAAGAAAATGTTTATACATTTTCTCTAAATGTTTGAATATTTTATTAAAGTTTAGTCTGTTACAGATTGACACGATTTTGTCATTTTGCACATTATCAACCAAAAGATGTTATTGTCGCTGACTAAAATTATATGCCATTTTAGTCAGAGTAAAACTGACATGACATGATGAAATATTGACTAATTGTAAAGGACATCGTTGTAGAATGACAAACTATGACTAAAACAAAAAACTGTTAAAAAGTCCAAAGGTCAAAATATACTTTGGTTTTCCACGTGCTGAAATATTGTCACGTAAAGCCGAGACTTAAAACATGAGACAAAAAAGAAATACAAGTCATACATAAGCCTTTAGGCAACAACACATGTTTCATTCGTGGAGAGAGAAAAAAAAAACATTTCAATCAATACTAAAAAAAATATAGAAACATTTTTACCCTATATTTGTGTGTGCTGTGTGTCAGGCCATTAGTTTAGCAACATGCTAGAGGCTAACTGTATAGAGCTGTTCAGCCGTGACATCAATTTGTAGGCCAACCCGAAAGTCTAAATCGTTGTTTGTTCCCTCTGGATTTTCCTTTGGGTTTTTATAATGGGGTTTTTGAACTTTTGAGTTAAATAAGATTTGTGGGAAACATAACTTGAGGTTACGTGGACGTTTTGTTCTAAAACATAAATTACACTCAGTACGGCTTCACAATTGACGTTTGAGGTATGACTGTGTGTAATTTATGTTGTAGAACAAAACGTCCACTTATCGTCCACTAATGTTTACGACAGACCTTATTTTACTCAAAAGTTCAGAAACCCCATTATAAAAAGTCATAGGAAAATCCAGAGGGAACCCATGGCAAATTCTCGTCCGGGTTTTTTGACTACAAGCTGAACAGCTCAATGGGAATCAAGTTTTCTGTGTTTTGCATGAGGTGCACTATTTGTCTGCCACGCAGAGTTGCTGCCTTTGTAGAGTGTTCCAAATCAGTTAATTATGTGATTTTATGAAGATTTGGATGCAGTTTTAGAAGGTAGCCGACCATTTAGGCAGTAGGCAGGAAGGCGGCCTACTAGGTTAAAACGGCTATTATGATATTCCCTTCCTTAAATTCTGCTGGTCTGCCTTAAGTGTGGTAAGGCCGATTTTTAGATGTGTGATGGCCAAAGCTGCTTATCTATCCACTGACGCAAAAGTTTCACCTAACTGGAAGGAGGTGTGACAGTGAAAGTTTTGAGCCTGGTTCTTGTCCAGTCATCAGCACATGTTCAGGCAAAGAAAAGCAGAGTCAGTGAGAAAGACAGAAGGAAGGATGGTTAACAATTTGCTACTCTTAATCTTTTAAATAGCTTCTGAGAATTTCATAACAGCTGGGGAAAGGTATTGAGAAAACATCAAGGTTACTCAGAGCTTCCTTAGACAGTTGAAACTTTCTAATCTGGGTCTCCTACATAACTGTTTGCATTCCAATTTGCATACTTCTATGCATTAGAAATGTGTACTTCACTAGTGATCGGAGAGTATGTTCTTTTGAGTAGTGATAAACTGATATCAAGCGTACTGTCAGTTCAGGCAGGTCACGTTAGTCAAGCTTGCAGTCAGCTGATGCTCAGCCTGTCATGGTGTCTACCAGTACAATTCAGATGCTTATCAAAGCTGTTCGGTTTAAGTTCTATTTAAATGTGTTCTTTAATCCATTATGCAAAATGGGACTGCAATCTTAATCTTGCATACTATTTAATAAAGATAGTAGGCTAAGTGAATTAGAATGCAGCTCCTTTTGTCCTTAACATAATATCGAAATTTGTCACTGTTGTTGCTGCTCCTCTAATTGATCTCTAATCTTTCTGTTAATGTCCGCATAGACAAAAAAGTCCATGTCCGCAAGCCGGCTCCCTCAGCCCCCGACCCGGTTCCGGAGAGGAAGCAGACCACCCCCATCAACCCAGCCAACACGATCCGCAAGTGCCTAACCAACAACCCCGTGTCCCAGCGGCCATACCGGGACCGTGTCATCCACCTCCTGGCCCTGCGCTCATACAAGAAACTAGAGGTGATGGCCAGACTGCAGCGAGATGGCATCAGCCAGAAAGATCGCAACTCTCTGGGCACTACACTACATCAGGTAAGAGCGAGATTGCATATGAACAAATGGAAATCGCGAAAAAGCGTTAGTTATTAAATCAAATCTCCATGTTAATTCAACATTTTGGTCACTTCTGTTTTGATCATGTTGTGCTGGGTAGCTCCAGCCATAGTGAAATCTTATTGGTCCAAAATCACTATAAATTATTTTTACAGGCCCAGAAGGAATCTGCAATTTATTTATTTTTGTTGGGCAAAATCTGTAATTTCTTCAGAACATTTTTGAAGACAAGCCTCTGGCAACTTTGTTGAACTTGATCTTTGTGAATGATGGACTTTTAAATTCTGCAGAAATCTGAAGAGCTAGCATGGGCCTACACATGTTCTGATTGACTGATTTTGTCACTATGCACAGTATTTTTAGTGAAGATGGAAGAATTGACACTTTAAACTTGTGAATCGCTTCCTGACAGACCTCCTGTCCATTCTTCCATTCTCTTCATGGCAGTTCCTTTAATAATTTAATGATTGTTATTTAAGGTTAAAAGTGCAAGATAAGAGACTTGCAAAGGCATTAACATAATCCAGAGCAAATAAGCACATAACTTGCTTTGCAAATTCTCTGACTGTCAGATGTGTTCAGGAAGGTTCACAGAGACTTAAAGCATAGATAAGAGCATAGATGAGATCAAAGTTTGGATGAAATGTACCCACAGGCCACAGACTCGGAGCACTTCTGCAGATGCACAGTGTCACGTTATGCAAGTCACCCTTTAACAGCCTCAACACAAAAACCTGCATTCACCTCGGCTGAATGTAGAGCACGAGGCAAATTAAGCAACCATAAATTAAGGCTATTAGAGCAATTATGCACATGAACACTCACTCAAATAGCTCACATGCTGAAGAGACCTGTGTGCTTAATTTCACAGGGTTGATCAAAGGTCACGCTGCATACAGTTGTTTAATTATTTTCATCAATATGTTGAGTATAACTAACAATTTCAGTTCTCCCCTCTAGTTTCAATGGAGAAATATTGTGATTCTTCTCTTTTAAAGCATCTTTATGATGTCTAGAGCAAATTCATTCAAGCTTTGGAAAGGAAGTGTGAATCAAGTCTCCTTTTTTGGAAATGCAGGAAGGACTGAGAATCTGAAACTGTCAGTTCACTGGGTTGTAATGAAAGCAATTCTTCAAAACTGGAAGTCAAAGCGCTTACTCAATTTAAATCAGCGGAATAATCTAATTATAGAGTACATATCCATGGCAAAAATCACAGCTCTCCATAAAATCTGCATGACGCCCTTCGAAGAAAACTGGAAACCATTTCAAACTTAAAATAAATACAGATTGATGCCACGCACATCCCTATGAAGACCTTATTATACATATATTGTTTTCCTTTTTTGTCTGTTTCTTTACCTATTTTTGTTGTTGTTATTATTATTATTATTATTATGGTGGTTGCTGCTATTATTATTATTGTTCCCATTAGCACTATAATATGTATTACTGGTCATAACATCTATGGGTTAACTTACTAAATATTTTTATTTTGATTGTATGTTAGTTATTTACATTTCTACTTGCACTTCTAAAAAGTATTATTAATCAAATAACCACTTTCAGTCACACACTATCACCTAATAATAAATGTATCTTTTTTTTTTTTTTTTTTGCTTAATTTTACTTACCAAATAATAGGATATTATATTGCCTCATTATTTTTTTATTTGCTCCTGTGTTTGTTCACTTCCTTAATTTTTTTATTTTTATTTTATTTTATTTTTTCCCCTTTTTCACCCAATTTGTAATGGCCAATTCTCAGTGCGCTTTAAAGTCCTCGTGGTGGTGTAGTGATTTGCCTCAATCCGGGTGGCGGAGGATGAATCCCAGTTTCCTCCGCATCTGAGACCATCAACCCGCGCATCTTATCACGTGGCTTGTTGAGCGCGTTGCCACGGAGACATAGCGGGTGTGGAGGCTTCACGCCATCCACCGCGGCATCCATGCTCAACTCTCCACGCGCCCACTGAGAACGAACCACATTATAGGGACCACGAGGAAGTTACCCCATGTGACTCTACCCACCCTAGCAACTGGGCCAATTTGGTTGCTTAGGAGACCTGGCTGGAGTCACCCAGCACACCCTGGGATTTGAACTAGCGGACTAGCGAACTCCAGGGGTGGTAGCCAGCGTTTTTTACCAATGAGCTAATTATTATTAATGTTTATTATTAATGCGGCTGTGACCATCATTGTTATTAACACTGTTATTATTATCCTATCGCCCTAATTTTTTATTTTATTATATATATTTTATTATTAATATTTTTATTTTTTTTTTAAACATGTAAGTTGATTGATGTCCTAAGGCTTATTAAGCAAATCTTTTGGCCTTGCCTTGTATCTCTGATGGGCCGCAGTGGGATGGGCCCCCCTGGGATACGGGGGGAGGATCACCTCACTGTGAGATGCTGTGGAGGGTGCCCTGGGTGCCCCCACCTTTCCCCCCTTGATCTTCTGCCCTGGCTGGACCAATTTCATATTGCACAACTCGATTATTTTAATGCATTACATTAGTTGAGTACTGACATATGAACAAAAAAGTATCCTTCGAAAAATACAAAAGAACAGGGTCAGTGCGACGTGCGGATGGTGGCCTGCCTGGGGTGGGGGCATTCGGTGGGGGTGGGGATGATTGGTGTGCCCTGGGCCTGGCAGTGTCTCCTCGTGGGGCCTGGCTCGCTTGGGCCGTGGGGGGATGTGGGGCAGTCCATCAGGTTATTATTATTAATATTTAAGTTTTTTTTTTTTTTTTTTTTCTGTTGTTGATGCTGTGGTTGTTTTCATTGATATTTTTTTTTTAGATATAAATATTTCATACAGATAACCTTATAATTGCCCACACATACATGATCCTACACACACACACACGCTCACACACGCACAAACACACACCCTGAACCATCAACTACAGTACGTGTCCACCCAGTAAATGCATACAAACATCTTTTAACACCTATAGTCATAACACATTCTTTTCTTTTGTTTTGTCTCATCTTCTTGTCTCTTCTCTACTTTGTCACTTGCTGCCTTCCTATCTCCCTTACTGTAAAAAAAGGAGAGAAAAATAAAAAAGAAGCAACACTTTCTCCTTTTGCCTACCCGTCCATATGCATTACTATTTATAGCGTTTGTTTGTCTGCCTGTCTTAAATATACCTACTTAATACTAGTTGGCTATACAAAGCATACACTCCCACTCCCATTAAATCTGCAATAATAATACGTGTAGTGGTAGTGGTGGTGCTTGCTTTTAAGCATCATTGTTGCTATTGCTTGTCAGTGTTTCCTACAGAATTCAGCTCTTGCAGCAGGGGAAAATGCTCCAAATCCCCCTTTATAAATGATATGATTCTTCTAGAGAAATTGGTAACTACATTATTAATTTATATTATTTGTATAGTTTATCAGTTATTTACATTTATTCATTTGGCGGACGCTTTTATCCAAAGCAACTTACAAAAGAGGAAAACATAAGCGAATCATCTTAAGGAGACAGTGGTACGAAATGTGCCATATTACAAAGTTTCACTAGCATCCAAATAGTAGCATTCAAAACAGTTTAAAGTGCAACAAGAAATTATTATTTATTTATTTTTTTTTGTGACTAAGTGCTCATAGTTATGTTTCTTTTAATTTTTACATTTATTTAAAAACCACCCAGAGTACCCTAGCAATTGCTAAGCAACTGCATAGCAACACTCTGACAACCATCAAGGACACCCTAGCATCATAGTGGCGAGTTTTGCACAGCCAAGCACCACTTGCATTTTCTTCAGATAAATGGAAGTGTGATGAAGTATTTTTCATTCCAATAGGTGGCCAATCTAAATCCTAAGGATAACTCGTATTCACTGAAAGACTTTATCTTCCGTGAGGTCCAGAGGGACTGGCCGGGCTACACAGAGGATGAACGCATTCAGGTTGACAGGATTCTGGCACGGTAAGACTCACTGGTTACATACAGTTAAATAAAGAATTACTCTTTAATTGAACATAAATCATTTTTTGAGAGCTCGAGTCTTTGAAGCTTGAAATATTGAATTTTTTCCAGTAAATTGGGCTTGAACTCAGAGTCTGTCTCATCCAGCAGTCCAACCAAAGAGCCCACGTCCCCACTGGTAAGACACACATACACATTTTGTGTGTATACAGTACTTCGGGACATACGATGTTTCACCAAAACAATTGTCATAAGATGGTTATTTATATCTTCATCTTTAGTATGTCAATAGGAAATAATACATTTTAGACTCCCAAACAATCCTTTTGCGAATAGAATAGAAGAACAGGGAGCCCTTCAACAGGTAGTGTGGCCCCCACAGAGACAGAAGCAATTGAGACAGCCTAAATAGATAGAAGAACTGTGGTGAATTCTCCAAGAAGCTTGGAACATTTTATCTGCTAACAACCAAAAAACTGTCCAGGTGTACCTAGGAGAATTGGTGCTGTTTTAAAAGTGGATGTGGACACACCAAATATTGATTTAGCTTCTTTTTTTTTTTTTTTTAACTGGACTTTGTATGATGTTAATTGATAAATGAAAAATCCTCACTATGCAACATTTTTCACAAGGGCCTAAAACTTTTGTACAGTACTATGTGTATATATATATCTAGTATACATTTTTTTTTTTATTAAAGGTGCACTCCGTAACCTTTGTCTTTGTGTCATCTTGGACTTGCTCTGACACCTAGCGGCTTGGGTGCAGCATCATTTGAAATAAAAAGTTTTCCGCTATTTTAGAAATTTTGTATTAACTGTCAGCCATGACTGTGAATACTGATTACTTTAATCAGTGAGTGAAAGTGTCAAATAACAGGATGGTTACTGAGATTAAGTGAGTAGTATTTGGCTGGTCATTTGATTCTAACATGGCAGCCCCCAAGTGTGCATGGACTAAAAACAAAATATTTTTCATTTCTGTTTGTTCTGAGCAAAAACTATTTTTACGTTCCAGTTCAAATGTTCTGCGGCCTCCTTTCCAAATGGTTACTGGTTAGAATAAAATAAAGAACAGTTAATAAAGTTCTGTTTTAAAATGAGAGTACTCTGCGCTAAGGGGTGGGTGAAATACCAATTGCAGCGTGGCAAGATCTCACAAGAGAAGCAAGCAATCTGGTCTGGAAAAACAAACTCAAAATAAGCCTCTTCCCTTAAAGCTGCACTATGTAACTTTGTGCTCTCTAGCGACATCTGTGGTTGAAAATAACACTCGTATTCACATATTTTGAATGAATGAATTTGACTCTTTTAGCACTTTTCAGACACTACACTCAAAGTGCTTTTACATAAAGAACAGGGGACTCAATCACTACCAGTATATTTTAATATCATTTTTCAAGTGTTTTATCTACTATTAATGTTTGTATTGTACTACACTTATCAATTTAAGAGGTGATACTTGTGATATGGCCAAGGTTGGGAGGATTACTTTTGAAATGTATTCCACTATAGATTACAGAATACATGCTGTAAAATGTAATTTGTAACGTATTCCGTTAGATTACTCAAGGTCAGTAACATATTCTAAATACTTTGGATTACTTCTTCAGCACTGGTAGATTTTTTTCACTTGTTTTGACTATAAAAACTCTGCCAGTACAGTAAGACAAAATCGACATGTTAAAAGTACATTCTCTGAAAAACCTAAATATCTTATGCAGTGTTGTTTCTAAAATAAGATAAATCTAACTGATCTTGTTTTAACGATTTTTAGATATTTTTACAGGAAAACAATACAAACATTATTATCAAGAATACAATTTTTGCCCTAATATCAAAGATCTTACTAGAAAAAAAGAAATTATGATCCAGCGTGAATTTTCTTGATAAAAAAATATGGTCGTGCCTGGTAACGTGCATGTAAAATGGCTAGAAATAGCATTTTAGCTTAGCGTAAAGATGACAATTTACACAAGGTTTATTTCTATTTCTTCTGCTCCAAACTTACTTCAAACTTACTTCTCTTTCTGGTCGTATGAATGTAACACATCATAAGAAAGTGTTTCACCGCTGTTCAAATGCACTTTGGATCGCATCATTTATATGTATAAATGTTTTCCATCTGAAAGGACTAAATATTAAATGAAACAAATGACAATAAAAAGCAAAGTAATCTCTTCAGTAATCAAAATACATTTTTTGAATGTAACTGTATTCTAATTAATAATGGTTTAAATAGTAACTGTAGTGACAGTTACTTATATTTTGTATTTTAAATACGTAATCCCGTTACATGTATTCCGTTACTCCCCAACACTGGATATTATATTGTACAGCCTCAGTTGATAATGCAAGTGAACCGTAATACTAAAATAGTATGTATGCACACAATAACACGGTAAACTAAAAACATAAAACGAGGATTCAGTAATGATGGGGATAAAATATACTTTATTAAACATGAAAATAATATGGTTAAAAATGCAATATAACAGTTAACAGTCAATTTCAGAAGTCAAAAATATTAGTAAGCATGCCACAGTAACTCCCACCATACAACGCAGATGCATCGTGATCGGTTAATGCACGAGTATTGGGCAGTGGTGGCTCAGCAGTTAAGGCTCTGGGTTACTGATCAGAAGGTTGGGGGTTCAAGCCCCAGCACCGCCAAGATGCCGCTGTTGGGCCCTTGAGCAAGGCCCTTGACCCTATCTGCTCCAGGGGCGCCGTATCATGGCTGACCCTGCACTCTGACCCCAGCTTAGCTGGGATATGTGAAAAAAAAAGAATTTCACTGTATATGTGCAAATGTATAATGTGTGATAAATAAAATTATTAAAAAAATTATAATTATATTGTTCGATTCATACAAGCAATATTAGCTTCAGCAACCCTACCAGACAACATATATTAAAGCATTAAAGCAGGTAAACAACTTAAGCAAATGTTCAACAGATAAACATCCATCCAGATTGTTGCGACGCTGTCCGGAACAGTGTGTGTGTGTGTGTTACTGAACTGAACTGTAGTTTCTTTCATCTTTTTAACGGCTACTCGCAAACTAAAACAGTGCATTACTGCCATCTACTGTTTACTCGGAAATGAGACTGATGGGTCTTCTTTCCTATGTTCATGGACATGACATAATGACTCAAGGATGTACGTCAGTAGCCAGCGATTTCGCGCCAAATCGAACCTGACAACTCAAAATACAAATCATTTTTATAGGCTTACCGTAGTGAATCATGGTAAGGTAAGGGCATTGTTTTGAACACTGATTGTTTATGTACTTAATCAATAATGGCAATTTGTTAATTTTTAACCAAAAAATCTTACATAGTGCAGCTTTAAAATAAACAAAAAATTTGCTATTTATCACAATAGAAATCATAACAAGCAGTTAATTAACAGTTAAGTAAAATGTTAATTAAAGATCTGCTTCTGAGTCAAAACCCAGCTGTATTAAATCTGTATTAATGCATCATATCTAGCAATAATTCAGTGAAGACTTAAGAAATGTATTTTTACATCTAATAATATTTTCCTTGTATCTGAATTAGCTGTGCATGTATATGTAGTAATTATACATGGTTGTTGGGCTGGTTTGAGTATTTCTATAACTGCTGATCTTCTGGGATTTTCACACACAACAGTCTCTAGAATTTACACAGAATGGTGCCAAAAAGCAAGCGAGGTCAACAGAGAATGGCCAGACTGGTTCGAACTGACAAAGTCTACGGTAACTCAGATAACCACTCTGGGCCTCGTTTCCCAATAACGATTGATCTTGGCGGTTAAGAGTGTTTTCTACAGGCGATTTTACGAACATAAATGTAAAGTGCTCAAATGTGACTGTATAGTGCTGCTCGTCATTGCAACTTCATTATATTTGTGCGTAATTTTAAAGACATCTGTAATTTAGTTCGCTGGAAATATATATTTTTTTTTCTTAAATGTAAAGTAACTTAATTCACCACATAATTGCATTTTGTTTTGCAATCTTTTTGTGCAGAATTATATATTTCTTTTACACAATCACTGCTTCGTTCATCAAATGTGCATTTTAATAGTTCGTTTTCAAAATTTGCTCTTGAGTCAAGATTAAAGCTTCCAGGATCAGTGAAGACAGCGGAGGCCCTGTGTAAGGTCCTGCTAATGACAACAAGCATTAATTGAATATAACAAGGTTCACCGTGTTATTGTGGAGCGCAAAAGGAGACTCGTTGAAGCTGCACTTGAGGGACATTCACCAATCAAAGGGAGATCTGCTCTTTACTCCCAAAAGGGATAACGGTAACAGCAATGCTACACAACCTGTGCGGTACTACACAACACGTGGTGCGGGCGAGAGTGTCTGCATAAGTCTATATGCCTACGATGTTCTTAGCGCTGTACGATTACTCCAGAGCACTCGTTAATCTACGTGCATTACTACTTAAGTTGCTATGCTTTTGGGAAACGGGCCGCAAAACTAAGATGAATTCTACTATCTACTTAGGATTACGATGCGTTTGGGAAACGAGGCCCTGTACAATTGTGGTGAGAAGAATAACATCTCAGAATGCTATTCTGAGATGCGGGTTGGCGCTGTTTTGGTGGCACGAGGGGGACCTACACAATATTAGACAGGTGGTTTTAATTTAATTTTGTGTGTGTGTGTGTGTCTGTGTGTGTATATATATATATATATATTATTACACATACACACACACACATTAGTATAAATATATAATATTATTATTTTCAAACCACAAGACAAGATTATTCATATCAAACAAATAAGTCTGGCATCGGTGCAAAAAAAAAAAAAAACAATTTCACATTATTTAATGCATGAAATAAAAACAAAAGCTCAAAACAGTCAAACTTGCATGACAAAATGAATGGTTCAGGCTCTACATTATACTAAAATACCCAGGAGTTGTTTTTCTTCTTTGCTATTCAGAAGCGCCAACCTGAGTCTGACTTCATTGATCCTCTGATGTCTAAGAAGCCACGAATCTCCCATCTCAGCAATCGAGGGCCACCTGCCTCATCAGGCCGACATCCTTCAGAGACAGAGGACAAAAAGCCCACACCCCCTGTCACGGCTGCCTGCCCGGGACCCTCTTTGCACCCTCCCCCTGCCTCAGGCTCCAGTTCAAACTCCCCGAGCACACCAGAGGGCCGGGGCACTCAGGATCTGCCCCTGGACCAGAGCTCTATATGCGGTACCTCCTCTGAGAGCTACGCCCCTCGCAACCACACACTCAGTCCCCGCAGCCAGTCTGTTCCCACAACTTCCCCCTCGTCCTCCTCCACCTGTACCGTCTCGACAACCACCATCACCTCCACCACGACCACCAGCAGTGGCCTCCACATTTCCTCTGCCACATCTACAGCCGGCCGTGACTGCAGCAAAAAGCCCAAGAAGTCGAAGAAGCACAAAGATAAAGAAAGTAAAAGAGAAGGTGAGCGAGAGAGGGATAAGGAACGGAAGAGGGAAAGAGAGCACCGCAAGGAGGATCTTTGCAATAATGAAGTGAAGCCCAAGAAGAAACATCGCAATGAGGCAGAACAAAAACACATTCCTGCCAAGATCAGCCATGAATCAGAGGGAGAAGGTTTGTTTTGCCCTTCATTGTCTGTCTGATTTATGAACAATCCTTTTGGTTTTGGTTTAACTCCTGTTACTGTTCATTATTACTATTATTCATACATGGAATTAGGGAATTGGACAATCCCCTAACCCTAAGTATACTTTAATAGGTAACTCGTCATGCACCATTTGTGCTATGTACATTCAAATTGTGTGATTTGAGCTGAATCAAACATTGTCATGTTCATTCTTGTTTGACTCTAAATTGACAGAAAGCCTGTAATTTAGCTGATTACAGCAGCACTAAACGTTACCATTAATAATGGCAGAGTAGCAGGCAAAACTTTTCCAGAAAAAGACAACCTGGATGGCAACAATAATGAATGAAAAATGTGTTCCGCTCAGTTATGCCTAGTTTTTAGGTCAAATCATGTTCCTTTTGCCTCTTACCCATAAACTCCATGTCTCATTTAGGTTAGTCAGTTCCTGAAGACGCAAAGATCATGCACAATGTGTGGTTGTGAAAGGGCACATTTCCATGTTTGTACATAACTTGTGTATCTCTTTACAGCTGGCAAAGACAAGCCTGTCCATACCACTGAACTTCCTGTCCCAGTGAAGTCTGATTACATAGTGTATGTGACCTTTGACCTTTTATCGATGACAGTTTATGGTGCATGTTTCTGCATATTCCCACTGTATGTAGATTAAAAAGGGCTGTAGATTGCACTGGTACATTTTCTGTCTGTACTGAGCACCCACTTCTGTTAACAGAGCAGTAGTGTATTTGTTTTTTATTGACAGAAAATGGACAAGCTAATTGACAATAAATGACAAGTTTGACAAAAACCATTTCTAGCTGTAGCATCATTGGCCTTTGGTGTTTTTGTGTTTTATTGCAGTAAGTACACTGCAGTGATATCTATGGATCAGAGGCAGCGCTATAAGGATGACTTCAACGCAGAGTACGATGAGTATCGTGGCCTTCATGCTCGTGTTGAAAGTGTTACACGCCGATTTACACAGCTGGATGCCCAATGCAGGAGGCTAGCACCAGGAACCAAGGAGTACCAAGTAAGGGAACAAAGAACAAAAAATTGTTAACTAAAACATTTTTTTAAAAGTTCAGTTTGTGCCCTACATAATGTGACTGTGAGTGCATTTACATGCACAACAATACTCTGATAACCCTTTGTAGCAACTGATAACATAATAACAATAATGTAATAAGTTAAATGTTCATAATGTAAGAATTTTCTCAAAACGTAATTATTACATTATGTAAGAGCGCATAATGTAATAGGTTATTAGAATATGAGAAATGTATTACATTATAAACACCAAAACATTTTAATTAAAAAAAATATCATAATTTTTGTCACATTTTCAAAATAAAACAATAGTAGCCTATTTTAAGGCATAGAAAAGCATTGGTATTCCTTAACAAGAGTACATCTTTATCTGAATCTACACTGGATTGAAATAATCATGCATTTATTATTACTATTATTATTATTATTATTATTATTATTATTATTACTGTGCATTACTACTAATATATACAGTATACCACTACTAATGATCATAATAATCATATGTTATATATTTGTTTTTATTTATTATACATGAGCCAAAGATACTTTGTCTTCAGTTAAAAGAGCATATTAAATGTTTTTCAATTTGACATCTGAAATACATACTGATAAACGACAGTGTGAGATGATGACGATAATAATAATGTATACAAAGTATAGCCTACATTGTAAAAAAAAAACAACAAAAAAAAAACACAGGGTATGTTATTCAATATGTCTAACAAGCGCGAGTGAACCGATCATTGTCTGTACTTTAAAACAAGTTATAACACGAAATAGAACATGAATGAACATCGGAGGACGTTGAAAGATACAGTACACCTTACACTAATTTATTGTCTCTCGTATAATCGCCCAATCTGTGTTTCAACCACGGAAAGATGTCAATAAAACTGCTTGTGAACAAGTGTTCACAAAAAGTGAAAGTTTTTCACCCCCCTCCCGCAAATAAAGGTATCTCTATACAAAGGAAAATGGAGGTAAAGGGCAAAAATCTCTGTGTGCTGATCATGTTTTCTTAAAACATTTATTAACATTATTGAAGGCATTTAAAAGATCTTACACATACAGTAGTTGATGTAAGCTCATTCGTTCCATAACCACTGCTTTCTCAAATGGTACCTGCTTTTAAAATTGCTCTGTTTGAAGAATAAGTGTCTCTTTATCATGTCTAACAGGAGGTACATGAACGGGTGCTGCAGGAATACAAAAAAATTAAACGAGTAAGTGTAAATGTTTAACTCAATATTTCGATTCCTTTAGACTTCTGCTCTTACTGTCATTCAGATATTTATTCATAGAGGTTGTGTTTTAATATACAGATTATGTTTGTCTTACAGCACAGCCCGAACTACTACGAAGAAAAGCAACGCTGTGAGTACCTGCACAACAAACTGACCCACATCAAACGGCTCATCGCCGACTTCGACCAGCGGAGGGGGCAGTCCTGGTTGTAGGGCGTGGGACCAAGCAACCCCTCAGTCAATCAAGCGCTTCTTAGCCAGAGGGCCATCTTTACAGGAGTGCGGGGATCAAACAGCTCCTTATTTATTCTTATTATAGATTTCCCGCTCACCTTTTCCCATACCTGGCCTTCTTTATCAGTCTATTTCTTCCTTTCCTTCTTCCTTTCCCATCCCTTTATTCTAAGCGCTGTTTCTCCTGAACACCACCCTTTGTTTTACCTAGAAGAGGAAAGCACTCTTCCGTCTAGTGATGTCATGTGTTCAGGGGAGTAGCGCTTATCTCTTTTTCTTTTTTTGAAGGACTTCGAAGAAAATAAAATTAAACTTTTTTTGAAAGCAAAAAGAAAACCCATCTGTAGTTATGCAATGCAAAACCGTGGGCCTTACTTACAGCGCATATTTCTTGAAGCCTTTTGCACAGGGGTGATTGAGACCGTATATGTGAAAATGTGGCCATAAAAAGGGTGTTTCCAAAAGCCCTGAGGCTTCCTTTTCTCCCAGGGCCCTGATTTTGAACAGCTTCAGTATTCACACCCACAGTGCAAATGCCTTAAGGTATTAATAGACATATCGATGTGGAGTCAGTGAGACTTTCAAGCACCCAGGCCAATGGGGAGAAATTATTATGACCTGATCGCAGGTCCAGCGCACATTCGTGGAAGGTTTGAGCGATATGTGTGTGAGTGTGTTGAATGAAAGGACCGAGAAAGCAACGAGTGAAAGTTGTCTATTTTTTTTGTTAATTTTTGGGAAGGATTGGGCCAGAAAGGATTGAAAGAGCAACATTTGGGGAGAAGGGTTGGGTATAGATGTCTATAAAAGAGGAAAAAAAGGCAGAAAATGAAAATCCCTTAAAATAAAAAGCTGCTATATATTCTTTGAACAGCCAGAGCCTTTGGGATCAACCTGGCTTGTGTTAAATGTTATTAATTGGGCCTGCTCTGTTTAAGACAATGATCGAACCATCTAAGGAAAAGGTGCTACTGATTAATAAGGAAATGCATCAAGCAGAGACAGACCTGTATATCATTTCAAATGTATTCATTAATTATTACAAGTCTCAGAGCAGAGTTATTTATGAAATATGAATAGCACTATATATATATATATATATATATATATATATATATATATATATATATATATATATATATATATAATATGTTTTTGTGGTTCTGAATTGAAAGGAATTGCTTGAATTTTCTTTAAAATGAGAGTATTGAAGATAAAACTGATATACAAATATATGTAAAAGTCTTTATTTCATGTATCATTAGTGAAGAGCTACTTAAAGATTAAGGGAAACATTATGTTTACAAAACCTGTGTGGTAGGACGTTTTGCCAAAAAGAGAAAAAGCGAAACAAAAATGCTTTCAATCTTATGTTGATGGTATGGAATAAAACCCATTTCTCTGAGCGCAATAATGACACTTTGGTATCTATAAACGAGAGCTTTTGGGGCATGGTTGAACACCTACAGTGTCCTCATTTATTTAAATCTTATAATAGGGAAACGATCCAGAGCATATCACTTACAAATGTGCAAATTCTCCACAGTGGATTCTGATTGGCTAGTTATTTATTTAAGGCTTGCTGCTTTATATTTGCACAATGTTTTAAGATGTCAAGAGGGCATCTGAAAACAGTATCTCTAAAATCAACTTGCAGATATTCATTTCAGGATCCCAATTATTCCATTTGTTAAAAGCTGAAAGCTAAAGAGGTGTTCTCTTTGTTATGAAAGTGTTGTAAATTCAATATAAACCTAAGTGAGCCATTCTCAAAATAACCAACGATAAATGTTCATGCATTGTATTTGGGTCAGCAGATGGGATCTTATCTGCTTTCTTTAGGGGCTTACAGTTTAGTCCCCATTATGGATTTATCATCAATGGTGGATGACAACCGTACATGTCATGGTTATTTAACAGAGAACTTTAGCAGCACTTTACCTGCAGACCCTTTTCCCAGCATCTCTCAGTCCCTCTGCAGTTTGTCCAGAGATCATTTGATCCCCTTTTGACAAGACTATTTATGCCTCTTACACCACTAAAGAGAGATGTTTATGTTGAATAATAAGCCGAGAATCTCATAACACTGTCATCTCTTGTTTTAAAGGTGGGATGGGGGTTGTTTCAGACTGTAAAAGAATTCCTGACCTGTCCACCTGAAAATCTATTAAATCAGTTCAATAAAATGTGAACATGAACATTAATTGTTCTGCCTTGTGTACTTGTTTTCATTTGATATTATTTCCATTCTACTCTTGATACTTTCAGTGTTTATTTGTACAGTTGATAATCAAAAGATCCACGCATCATATAAAATACCAGGACAAATTAAGTTAAATATCTGTTTGGCATGTTTTTGCAATCATATCTGACAGGACCAAGACACAAACTTAAGCACTCTTCCATTGGTGTCATGGAAAAATTTAACCTGAGTTGGTTCTCTTAATTGGGGGTGAGGGGTAGACATTAAAAGGATAGTTCACCCAAAATGAAAATTCTCTCATTTTCTCACCCTCATGCCCATATGCTTTTTGGACCTTTAAAGTTCTGGCCACCTTTCACTTAAATTGTATGGACCTACAGAGCTGAGATATTCTTCTAAAAATCTTTGTGTTCAGCAGAAGTAAGTCATACACATCTGGGAAGGCACGAGGGTGTGTAAATGAGAGAATTTTCATTTTTGGGTGGACTATCCCTTTAAAGGTGCACACAGTCATTTTTCTTCATTGAGAAGTTTGACTCATAAAGAAATACATTTTAATTCTGAAAATATTTAAATATGGATAAAATCATGTCCATTCACATGAGATGAAGACTCCATATCATAAGCCTAATAAAAGCTGTTTTATTCTACTTAGAGAAGATCTCCTCATGGGGGTTGCCATGTTAGGTTTATGTGACCAGCTGAATACGGCTTGCTTAATCTCAGTAACTTTCATTCAAATGTTAAATGAATCATGGCTGACTGTGAATAGTGAAATACTACAGTGGCGTTAGTTACTGAAAACTAGTGTGTTCGAATGATGCCGCAGTTCAAGAACAACAAAATTACTGAGTGTCCCTTGAAAGCATGGATCTTTTCACAATATTGCAACTTTCAGATTCACAGTTTCTGCAACTTTTTAAATAATGTTTCCCCTGTTGCCTAGGTTTATATGCTAAGGTTTATACATCACGTTCAGTTACCATCCATGGGAAAACCAATAATGTCAATGGCGTCAAACCTGCTTGCCATCGCCTTTTTGCGCGCAAAATTTAGACAGTCTGAATGAGACTTGAGTGTGCTTTGCCAGAGAGAAAAGAAAGATTGTCATGATTTAAATTTAAGTCAGCTCCTCACACAGGGGCCTGGGTAGCTCAGCGAGTAAAGACACTGACTACCACCCCTGGAGTCCCGAGTTTGAATCCGGGGTGTGCTGAGTGACTCCAGCCGGGTCTCCTAAGCATGTGCTAGGGAGGGTAAAGTCACATGGGGTAACCTCCTTGTGGTCGCTATAATGTGGGTTGCTCTCGGTGGGGCGTGTGATGTTGTGTATGGATGCCACGGGGAATAGCATGAAGCCTCCACACGTGCTATGTCTCTGTGGTAATGTGCTCAACAAGCCATGTGATAAGATGTGTGGATTGACTGTCTCAGACACAAAGGCAACTGAGATTCATTCTTCTCACCTGGATTGAGGTGAGTCACTATGCCACCACTAGGACTTAAAGCACATTGGGAATAAAAAAAAAAAAAAAAAAAGGTCAGCTCCTCACACAAAATTTTCAGATAGCTTCAGAAGAATTAGATTTAGAGTATAATTGAAACATAATAACTGCTTTTTGTGTCTTTTTTTTGGGGGGGGGGTTTGACCATCCCATCGTGAATGTGCTTACAGTGTATGAAAAAGAGCTGCATAAACGTTAAAAACAAATACTTTTGTGTCCCATGTAAGAAAGGTCATACGTGTTTGAAACAACATGAGAGTGAGTAAGTTACATAATTCTAATTTTTTGTGTGAATTGAACCTTTAAATATGTGACTGCATTGTAAACATTCTGATATAATATATTACAATTTCTTAGAAAAAGGGAAGGTCGTCTTGTGGATTTGTCATCTGATTCCATGGTAACCTTTGACCCACTAACGTACATTTGAAACTTTTATGTGTGGGTGTATGTGTATTTTACCAAGGAGGGAACGGGTATATATTAATCCCGCCTTTCTTTTAAAGGAAGTGCGCTTAAAGGAAGTGTGTGTACCGAGTTTCATTTTGATTGTATTGAGCTAAAGGGTTAAAGCTTTGCCAGTTCTGGTGGCAGTCGGATAAATAATACTATAAAGAAAAAATGGCAGAAGAATTTGTGAAAGCGCAAATTAAGGGCGACAAAGTCGTTGTGTTTTTAAAACCGACGTGCCCGTACTGCACACTCGCCAAAAGTGTTTTGTCAAAGTATAAATTCAAAGGCGGACACTTGGAGTTCATCGACATCAGTGGACGGAACGACATGGACACCATACAAGATTATCTGCAACAGATCACTGGCGCTCGAACTGTGAGTATTCTGTTACACTGTTGCATTTTTGTTACATTATCGTTCTGACGTCACAATGCACAGTATAGCGCTAGTGCTGAACTTCAGACATAACTTATAAAGTCCATCAAATGCTATTTTTGTCTGTTTGTATTTTTATTTATTTTTTTAACATTTTTTATACAGTACCTTAGAATCCACACTTGCCATACATTTAGTACCAGGGTAACCAGTATGGTGAGGCAGCTGGTTTTGCTGAGTCACCAGTGGGCCATCAGTTTTGGCCCTGCCCATTGCAAATATAAATTCGAGATTTTCAAAGATCTGTTATCCATATGTTTATTAATCTTCCGTTATAAAATATGACATTTATTTACACCCATGCTTGTTTTCTTCCATGCGTTCTGGGTAGGTTCCTCGAATCTTCATAGGGGAGCAGTGTATCGGAGGAGGAAGTGATGTCCAGAATCTTGACAGCTCTGGAAAACTGGAAGGCATGTTGCAGGCAATCAGAGCGTTGCAATGAAGGTATACTGTACTTACCACTCCTTTAGCAAATATTGAAACAATATGTGACCTGCTGCATCATTTTGAGTTACTTTGTCACAGAAACACATTTTGAATATTGTGCAATAAAGTAAAAAGAAAAGTCTCAGCTTTCTAGAAATGTATTTATTATGTTTCTACTCCAAACCATTGGCAAGATATAATAATTCAAACATTGGCTGATATAATAATTTGAATGCTTTCCTCTTTATTTAAAGAGATAGTTCACCCAAAAATGAATATTCTCTCATGATTAATGACTTTATTTTGCCAGCAGAACATAAAGATTTTTAGAAGAATATCTCAGCTCTGTAGGTCCTTGCAATGCAAGTGAATGGTGGCCAGAACTTTAAAGCTCCACAAATCACAGAAAGGAAACATAAAATTAATTAATATGAATCCAGAGGTTAAATCCATATCTTCAGTAGTGATATGATAGGTGTGGGTGAGAAACAGAACAATATTTAAATCCTTTATTTACTCTAAATCTTCACTTTCACATCTGAAAGTAACGTGGTGCCTGTTTAGTTTCACTTTTACATCTGAAAGCATTGTATGGACCTACAGAGTTGAGATATTCTTCTAAAAATCTTTGTGTTCAGCAGAATAAAGAAAGTCATACACATCTGGGATGGCATGAGAGTGAGAAAATGAGAGAATTTTCATTTTTGGGTTAACTATCCCTAAACTATACTTTAAGTGCATAAAACTCTAAATGTTTTTTTGGGTTAAAGTGACTCAAAAAGGTCAATATATATTCTTTAAACCAGTGATTCTCAACTGGTTTTGCTTCAGGATGCAGATTTTACATATGACATCAAGTGGCGACCCAACACCGCACCAAAATAATTAATTGCAGAAGTAAACAAAAATGTCTTTGAAATATTTTCAGAAACATTTTAATTACATTTTTATTGTATTAATTTGATGGTTTCATGCTCTCAGTAGCCAATAATTCACCACGCAAAACATACTGTTGTTGGCACAAACCATGTTTATCTTTGTTGCAAGCAGTGTTGGGTAAATTACTCAAAAAAAAAAAGTCATTAACTACTAATTACATTTTCTACAGTGTAATTAGATTACTGTACTCATAACTCTTTCTGAAAAGTAATTGCATTACTTATTACTAATTACTTTCTAAAACCCTGATTAACCTCAACCAGATGAAAAATACAAGGATAGACATGAAACTGTTCTTTTAATTCTTTCAAATAAATAATAAATAAATTATTCATGAACTGGCCAAAGAATTGGCATTAAATTAGAAAACATACAGTTTAACGTTAGACATTAAATTTAGATTTTAAATTCACCATTGTTTTATATAGAATTATTCTAGAGTCTATACAGTATTTAATGCATTACATCTGAAGTAACTGTAATTAAATTACTAAAAAATTAAGAGTAACCCCTTTACTTTTTCAATGAAAAAGTAATTTAATTACAGTAATTAATTACTTAGTAATGCATTACACCCAACACTGGTTGCAAGTAAACTTGTATTTAAAGGAATGTTCTGGTACAATTTAAGCTCAATCAACAACATTTATGGCATAATATTGATTACCACAAAAAAAAAAAAAAAAAAAAAAATTCGACTTGTTCCTTGTTTATTTACAAAAAAGAAGAAGAAAAAAAAAAAATCACAGTTACAGTAAGGCACTAACAATGAAAGTGAATGGGGCCGGCCCATAAATGGTTTAAATACACTCTGTTTCAAAAGTATAGCCACAAGACGTAAAGATTATACATATGTGTTAACGTGATTTTAGTGTGATAAAATAAGGGATTTACCAACGTTATGACTGTAACCAGATTACAAAGTTTACCGGTGTTACGTCATGACAACAAAGTTGTAATATTGGATATAGCTTTACACAGATAAGGTTAGTAAGCGATTCGATCTCACTAAAATCAAGTTAACGTGTATTGTTTACATCTTGTGGCTATACTTTTGAAACAGTGTGTATTTGAATGTTTATGGACTGGCCCAATTCATTTCCAAGTGCCTTACTGCAACCGCCAATTTTTTTCTTTTTTTTTCTCAAAAATATCTTTTTGTGGCCTTCAATATTATGCCACAAATGCTGCTGATTAAGCTTAACTTGTATTGAACACGGAACATTCCTTTAAAGTATTCTGGGTTGTTCTTTCCTTTACCTTACATAGTTTTATTCATGGTTTTCCAGGATGACGGCATGTCACGCAACCTGTCCATGTTGGCATCTGCTTAGTCTGCTATCCTAACTATACATAATTATATATTACATTTTAGCATTGTTTTCTCTGCTGTTCGCAACCCAATCAGAACAGACATGTGATCCATTTTTGGGTCGCAAACTTAACAGTTGAAAACCACTGCTTTAGACTTAAAACATCCAGACTCGCATATTCTATGAACATAGGCATATATCCTTCTAAAATATCTTTATTCAGCATGAGATTTAGACCGAAGATAGCCAGAATAGGCTCTATGTCGACCAGACCAACTGCACAAAGAGGCAATCCACATGCTTTTTTCTTGAAAAAAATCTCAGATGTACGTGTTACAAAAATAGATGCCTCAAATTAAAATCTTATGGGGAAAAAAATAAATATTTGAAGTAGGGGTCGACCAATATGTTTTTTTAGGGCCGTTACCGATAACGGTTATTAGTAATCAAGGAGACCGATAACCAATATTTGGGGCCGATATACATTTGCAGTAAAAATTTTAAATGATCAGTCAAGAAGTCTCTTAAGAACTGGGCAAGAATGAGGACATTGTGGCCCAAAGACAGCCAAAGTAGTGGACTATGGGGAATCTTCTACCATTTATATATACATAGGAAAGATACTCACTGGGGGTTCAGGGGTAACCCCTGAGAGAAAATGTATGTAAAAGTCTTAATGAACCACTTTTATAATTTCCTTCAAATGCAAATCTACCAAAAACAAACAAGCAATGTACATCTAAATAGTGCAGTTTAAAAATACTGTTTGCTATAGTTAACTATAAATGGAAATAATGGAAAATCAAATAATGGAAATGTTTTTCATCATAAGCAGAGAACTCATAATTTCAAAGTTTTGGTTGTCTTTCTTGCCATCCATGCCAGAGGTGATGTCATCTCGATTAATTTTCACAGAACTTAAACCAAAATCTTTTTATTATTAATAGGCTTGAAACATATTGATTAATAAAGCTAATTTTAGATGAAAAAAAAAAAAAATTTGTTTCTAGTCTAAAGGCGCTCTGGAACCACGATAAATTGTCATATCAGACACATGAAGATTGTTTCTGCTTCATTTTCATTTTCTGCAGTGTATTTAAGCGAAAGATGTCAGTATCCATTTATATTGCTGCTCACCGTATTTCTCTGCCATGGTCTACTGTCGTTAAAATAACAGCGTCTGCAGCTCTACTATGCAGTGTCTCGTGTCGCGGGCTGGCTGGCAACGCGTGCGGAGCACAAAAGGGCATTAATGAAGTGTGTTTGCTGCTAGAGAAAAATATTCAAGGATATATCGCTGAAAGATCAGTACTATCTACGCACACAACTCTGTTGTTTTGTCGCGTTGCCAAACTAAAGTGTAGAAATGGTGAGATGGGGCAACAGTTGTCATGATGTCTCTCGGTCCGGATGGAACAAATCCGGGGTCCGGACCCGGACCATGGACCTATAATTGGTGACCGCTGGCATAGAGTATTGTTTTGTTTATTGCCACTTCAGTATCTGCATTCATACCTTTGAAAACAGCTTGTCCTCTCAGTGATGCATCTTTCTCTTGCTGCTGCTTTCCTCTTTCCCACCTCTCCCCCATGAATTCGGATTACAGTGTTGATTGGCCATTTACTCATGACATATAACCAATCCGATAATACTGTGGGCGGGACATTGAGCCAGACTACAAGCAGTACCCTTTCCGAGAGAGGCGGTGGCATCAGAGCCAACGGAGTGCATTTTAAAACTGATCAGCAATCAGATCAGACAAAATTATGATTCTGATAATTAGAAAAAGTATGAATATCAGATCCGATTATCGGCCAGGCCGATAATCGGTCGACTCCTAATTTGAAATGCTATTCAAGTTATATTGCATTATCTCACCATGAAATAGCATGGTTAACCATGAGAGTATTATGTTGACCCTACCCTGTTTAACACTTTTGGGTTTTATCCATCGTAGAGGAAGTTTATTGCACCATCCAGGCACCATTGTTTGGCCGTGGTCATACAGATAATATAGTTACAGTATTATCCACAAAGAGCGACAGTCTTTGCCAGAGCCGCGCTATTAGGCTCTATATGACATCACCACATTCCCAGGCATAGGATCCATTGTCCACTGAGAATTCCTGGCTGTCTGTTTTTATGTCACAGGGTCAGAGGTCAAAGTTCATGTAAATATAGTACATCACAATCCACCCTCAGCCCAGAGGTCAAACACGGGTCTCTCGCATCCTGAATGTACTTGTGACTTTACTTTGTGTCCTCTCTGTTTTGCCCCTCCTTTTGGTCAACAGGGTATCAAGACGGGGTCACATGATGCTGCAGCGAGATTTGCGGGCCTGCCGTCTGCGTTGCTGGTACTCGCTGAGCTCCTGTAGGTATCCTCTGGAGGGCCAGCGCAATCGCTCCACCTGCTCACGCTCCTGGTCTGTCAAACATCATGCATCATCATGACAATGCAGAAAGCAACAACATCCCCTCCTGCTGAATACCACCCACCCCTTCAATACCAGCATGGCATGTCATTTACCTTTGGATTATCTCTGTCCAACACATTTCTTTATTATATCTCTCTATATTGTGCTTCAACTGCAGTATGTGCTGAAAATACTGTAATTGTCTTTTGCATTTCAAGTCTTTTGTCAGTATACACTTATTCCTGTTTCTCATTAAGTGCAAGCTATTACATGTTTGCATTTATATATTAAAGGGAGATTGATGAAAAATAAAATTATTCCAATCACAGTTTGCTTGTTGTATTTATGGGCACACAAATGTATTGCTGTCTTAAAGGGATAATTCACCCAAAAACGAAAATTCTCTCATCATTTACTCGAAGATTTTTAGAAGAAAATTTCAGCTCTGTAGGTCCATACAAGGCAAGTGAATGGTGATCAAAACTTTGAAGCTCCAAAAAGCACATAAAGACAGCATAAAAGTAATCCATAAGACTCCAGTGGTTTAATCCATGTTTTCTGAAGCGATCCAACTGATTTTAGGTGAGAACAGACCAAAATATAACTCCTCCTTTATTATAAATCTTGACATCAGCAGTCTCCTTGGCAATCATGATTTCAAGCTCGATTACACTTCCTACGCTTCTGCTTTGAAATCAGGATTGTGCCTAGAGACTGCAATGGCAAGGTTTATAGTGGAAAAAGGAGCTATATTTTGGTATGTTCTGGTGCAAAATTGATTGGATTGCTTAGGAAGTCATGGTTTAAACCACTGGAGTCTTATGGATTACTTTTATGCTGCCTTTATGTGCTTTTTGGAGTTTCAAAGTTTTGGTCACCATTCACTTGCATTGTTTGGACCTACAGATCTGAGAAATTCTTCTAAAAATCTTTAGTTTTGTTCTACAGAAGAAAGAAAGTCAGTAACATCTGGGATGGCACGAAGGTGAGTAAATGATGAGAGAATTTTTATTTTAACTCTATGATTTCATTTCTAAGGTGGAACACAAAAGATGTCGTCACCATCACCTCTGTCACCATTTACTTTTATTGTATGGAAAAAAAATATGCAATGAAAGTGAATACTGGCTGAGGCTTTCACTCTGATCTCTCCTTTTGTTTTCCGCACAAAAGGAGATATCATAGAATATTGTCTGAAAATACTGTACTTTTTGTCAGTATATCAAAGTTTTATCAGTATACACTTTTATACTTGATTTGCATTGAACATAACAAGGTGCTGCATGACCTGCTGTAATTGCTATTTGGGAAACAATTACAGCAATATACTTTTTTCAAAACTTGTCCATTATAATAAAGGATGCTTGATGAAAAATGAAAATACTCCAGTCAAGTTTACTTGTTTTTGTTGACACACAAATCTATTGCTGTCTCTTAAACTATTCATGAGGGTGATACTCTTATTTGTTTTGCTAAGTGTGCATGGAAGGGCAGGACATACTAATTAGGTGTGGAAGTTATGCATTCATTTAAAAACTGACCTTACATTTGCACTCAGTGTTTGCATAGACGGAGCCCTGTAGTGATTTGTATGGGCTTGTCTACAGCACCAGCTGTTAGCAGTGGTGTCAGGAAGTTGGTAACAGGCTTTTGTAAGAGTCAAAGATAATTGTGTGCATATGCATACTAATGCTCTTGAACATCCTTCCCAGATGGTCAATGAGGCAGCTCACCTGATAGCTCCAGGAAGTCAGGCTTGTGGCTGAAGATCAAGTAGTTATTGGCAATGAAATGAAGGAGCCAAACATAAAGCTGATCAGCATTGTGGCACTGTGATAGAGTAAACAAGTGATGAGATAGAACATGAAAGAACTTTGTCAAAGTATCACACATGGTGTTTGGAATCGCTTGTTACAGTATTATTCATACTATTTCATATTGTGGACGATATGCAAATTTTGTGTATGCATGGATGACCTATTACTTTTAGCAAATTCCAATTACACATTTCAAATGTGATGAATGAACCATGAGCAATATCAACCATACATTTTTATTTATTTATTTATTTAATATTTACTTGACTCATTATTTGACCGAACTGCCAAAGTTAAGATATTTGAACATAAAAATTGTAAATAAAATGCTAATTAACTATATTTATTTTTTAAATGAAAACTGGATGCCACTTTCTGAATTAAACATGCAACATAGTTTAAGGTCATGTGACAACAATGTAGCATACTGTTTGAAATGTTTAGAACTGCATAATGCATACTGTTTCATATGCATTTTTGGAAAAAAGCATACAAACTCTATGTATTGTGCAGTGAGAAGTACACTTGTATTGCTAATATAGCCACACTTTGTCTTTAAAAAGTGTTTACACTTTAAAAATGGCATGAAAAGAAGTTATTTTATCATTTTTCACTGATTTTCCCCCCATTTAATAGTATTGGCTATGCTGAATGAAATGGAATACAGGTGTACTGCATACTGTGCTGTATACACTGTATACTGCATAATATCTTTTAAAAACTTTATGTGAAACAGAACGCATTAGCAACGTTATATGTTTAAAACAGTACAGCAGTATGCTGCATTGTCATCACATGTCATCATTACGCCCATGTTTAATCCAGCTAGTGTCATCCAGTTATCATCTTACCAATAAAAACTGCTCTTTTACAATAATAATCAATATTAACCATTTGTAATTATGTGTAAAAATGTCTTGGTAGTCTGATAAAATAATGAGTCAAGAAGGAGATGTTGAACATTATGGCTGATATTATTTCCGATTCATTCGTAACACTGAAAATGGAAGGTCAAGTTGAGCGTGGTTGTATACTACACATTTTGACAAATGTAGTATGTCATCTGGGTATTCCATGCATACAGACAATTCACATACTGTGCACAATATGCAGTACATATTGCAGAAATAGTATGAGTATTATGGTAGTATGCTATTCCAAACATAGCCATTGTGTTTTGCCAATAAATTTTACTTTATATTGTATTGTTATATTGCATATAAAACTCTCAAGTTGTTTAATCCCATGTATTATCTTTTTTAGCCCATAAAGATATTATAGGTCCATGGTATTTAAAGCAAAATCAGATTGGGGATAGCCATAAATTTGATTCACACTCACCTTTGCTCTTTTCAGCAAGCGAATCACGCTGATGCCTGTAGACGCTAGCTCTCGACTGGGCATGCTCTGTAGGTAAGCGCAGACACACACCTCGCACAGGTGCTGCAACCGTTTCACCTGGTACATTTCTGCGCAGACGAGAACGGCCATGGCCTGCAACACACTGGCTGAACACACAAACGCACACCGACATTAGACATCTACTCTTTCTCCTCCCCCTCATCCATCTCCTGCAGCTTATATTCACCTACTGTCAATCAAGCTCAGCATTTGTCTGGTTTTTGTTTTTTGTTTTTTCATTGTTTGATGTCCTCAATATGCACAGCAGAGTATCCATCAAATTGATTGACAGACTGAACGGAGTGATCTGACTCACTGATGAAGCATTCCTTGTTTCATGATAAATACAACCTGAACCCCTACTTGTCATTGTCTTTCTATGAAGCTGGTTGCTTCTTGTTGGTGTTTTTTATGTTAAATTGTTGTTTATGTCTGTTAAAGGGATAGTTCACCCAAAATTGAGAATTCGATAATTTACTCAAATCTGTATGACTTGTGTTCGTCCATGGAACACAGGAGAAATTTTTGAAGAATGTTGTTGACCGTGATTTTTCCCCAAACAATGAAAATGAATGGTGACTGAGGCTAACATTCTGCCTACCATCTCCTTTTGTGTTTCAAGGAAGATAAAAAAGTCATATTTGGAACAACATGTAGGTGAGTATATGATGCCAAATATTTTAATTTTGGTTAAACTAAACTTTTTAAGACTTGAAGAATGAAATTTTGTATTTTATTTAACAAGAAACACTGAAAAAAATATAATAATGACAATAATAAATACTTTTCCTACAGAGTATTTTTGTCTTGTTTTCCAGTACAAATATGTAAACATTCTTAAAAAAGATACTTTTACTTGAGAGGAAAATAACAAGATATTTTGTCTTGTTTTCAGAGAAACTGAACCAAATTTAGGAACAATTATGCTTAGGCTAAAACAAGAAAAACTATTTGCCAATGGGGTAAGGATAAACACCTTGATTCAAATGGAAATATTATTTTAACATTAATTTTCTTACCCCATTTGCAAATAGTTTTTTTAAAGGAATTGTTCACCCAAAAATGAAAGTTCTATAATTATTTACCCACCCTCATGCCATCCCAGATGTGTATGACTTGATTTCTTCATCTGAACACAAACAACAATTTTTAAAAGAATATCTCAGCTCTGTAGGTCCATACAATGCAAGTGATGTTGGCTAGATCTTTTGAAGGTTCAAAAAGCACATAAAGGCAGCATAAAAGTAATCCATATGACTCCAGTGTTTTAATCCATGTGTTCAGAAGCTATATGATAGGTGTGGGTGAGAAACATCAATATTTAATTCATTTTTTATTATAAATCTCCACTTTCACTTCACTATGTGCTTTCTGGACCTTCAAAGTTCTGACCACCATTCACTTGCATTGTATGCACAGCAGAAGAAAGAAAGTCATACACATCTGGAATGGTATGTGGGTGAGTTTTGTGTGAACTATCCCTTTAAGCATAAACCCTACTCAATTTGGTTAGATTTCTTTAAAAACAAGACTGTCAGTCTGCTTCTCAAGTAATTTTTTCTTGCTTTAAGGATTAGATATTTTTACTGGAAAATAAGATAAAAATACAAATTTTAACAGTGAAGGTTGTGCTATTTTTTGAAAATAATAAAGGCTAAAGGAAGTTGTTAGGTACAATACGCAGCACATTCACAATATAGTGTAGCCACAATTTTGTATTGCTTTTTATAAAATATTAAGGACACAAATTTTAGTTCATTAAGTGCTAATCTTCCACTAGAACATATTATCCCTGGTTGTTTTGGAAAATAGCCATCATCTATGAGTGCTGCACAGTGATACAAACAGTAGTTAGATGATCGTGTTTTTCCTCTCACCTGCTACTATATCATATATTGTAGCACAGCTGGAATGCTGTATTGACCAAATCAGCATCCAGGACCAGAACTATCTGTTTTATAAGAGCATTTAAAAGCTTTTAAAAGCACACACTCACCTGGACAGCAGGTGTCAGTGTAGAGGTACTCTAGGAAAGCTAGGAAGGTGTCTGATGAGACTCCGTGGATTGGCACCACACGACTTCGTGCCTCTGCGTACTTCCCACTAAACATAGCAGCCATAACATCACACCGGGCCACAAGCACAGCTCTGTGTGCTGGCAACACGCTTCCTGAAACAAGACCCACAGCAGACCTCTTAAACAAAAACACACTTACTACACAAAAACTTACACACACATTCACACACAGGGTCAAGCATTACACAGGGGCTTTGATGGAGAGACAAGCCTTTCCTTTGCAAGTAGCACTTTTAAATTCTGTGAATCAATGTATGCCAATGTGTATGCATGTGAGGGTGTTTTTATACAGTATTTGTGCACATGCAGGGTTAACATTGAAACTTGCCTTGCACCATGAAGATCACATCGGAGTACAGAGGAGAATTAAACAGGCTGCCCAGTGTCAGAGGACCTTGTTGAGAGCGGGGTGTGGGTGTGTCCCTGGGGGCCTGCATACAGAACAAGTCAACACTGCAGTGTATAGTCTTGTGAGATCTGATTAGTACTGTTAGTACCGTGAACATTTTTATTAGGAAATCAGGTCAACCATGCAAATCTCCTTGGGCAAGCCCTTGAAAAATATATATTAACATTAACTGTAGTAACTATGAAAGAAAGAGTGAAAAAGTTTCATACTAAATCTGTAAGGGGAGAGAGGGAACCTACTTTATTTAAATTATGGCAGTTTTAGTGATAGTTTATAAATGTTAAGGACAATTATACCATAGTAATGAGGGACGAAGAAGGCGTGGGTGGATGTTGAGTGCATGTGAAACCAGCAAGAAATGAATTGCTATGCAGCCTCTTTTTAATGCTGCACTTTATACTCTGGGAGAGTACAGTTAAAAAGAAACTCGCCATCCATTCTGAATATTCAGTGTAGCTGTATACGAAGCATCAGCCACACAGAGGTCACCACCAAACCAACCAACTTCCTATTGATCAATGTGGCGAATTTGCCTGTCAAAGTTCACCAGATTTGATCTCCATGGGAAATTCTTCACCACCAGAAGAAGTTCATCGCCTGAAATTCACGATTAGGCTGTGCGAAGCTAATTGTGACCGCACCTTTAAGGAGACTTGATTGCGTAATTCACAGGGCAGTTGCTGCAGAGCTCCTTTGGTGCACTTTGTTCACCGTGACTCTGATTGGTGGATCGTTTCCCTTCAGGATTCATGGGTAGTGTAGTTATTCACCAAGAATTCTGCTATTAAGCTGAGATATGCAACTTTTTCAGTGTTAAAATACTTTATTTTATCCCAGCTTAATAGGCAGAGACAGCTATAAGTAATCCATTCATATGTCAAAGGATGCAAGGAGAATGCAATACCATGACTACACAACTTCTTGTAATTAGTACTGCAACCCCCATGCGTTTTGGTTATCCACTCCATCTCAAAAGCCCTGGTCTTAGTGCAAGTACCACAGGAAAAAGTATTTTATGTTACTATGCTATATTTCTATAATGGAAACTATTGATTGGTGTGTACGTGAATGAATATTTTCATGTCTCCATTTTTTAATGTCTCCATTAAACCTCAAAGATCTGCCAAGAGCTCAAAGTGCAGTTATAAGTAAAGCACACCATGCTAGTTTGATGAATAGGCCTACCTTTTCTCTCCCAACAAATGAGTGTATTCTGTCCATCATCTGGGCTACAGCCAAAGAGTTCTTCAGTTTTTCAGCGATGGCTTCCTCCAGGTACTCCCATTCCCAGGCCCCTGCAAAGAATACACATCACAACACTGCACTGACCCGTTAACACATCATGCTTGCTCATGCATTAACTGGCTTTCTGGTTGACCACGGCGTACATCTCGACCTTTTACACCAGCTGCTCAGATTGGCTGCTGTTTAACCAACAATTCAACCTCTCAAAGGAGGCAGAGAGCTGGTAGATTCTGTTTCAGCTTTAAAAGCAATGTTGTTGGAGCCTTGGCCTAGCAGTTAACATGTTGAGCCATGGTACTTAAGCAGGATACGCAGATTCAAATCCGGCTCACAATATCCTATTTTCCCTTCTTTTTCATATAATTTCCTGTCCCTTATATAACAAGGGGTCTTTAACATGGGATCTGCCAATCATTGTTTTTGTGAAAAAAATTCCAGTATGTGTTAAAGTTTAAGTTTGTCATTTCTTCTGCACCAGTAGCATCATCAAATGATATTGGTAAATCACTGGTTACAAACTGATTCCAGAGAACTCCCCTGAAATATTTTGAAAGCACCACAGAGCCACAGTGTTACACTTTAGGTAAAATTTAGCTATAAATGGCTTACTTATAGCTGTCTCTAAATATTAGTCGAAAAAATTACACACATCAGCTTTACAGAATGAAAAAAAAAAAACAATATTGTTAACTTAAACCAAAGCTAAAGTTAAGAAGCAAAAGTTCAGCTAAATGTTTTATTGTACCTATTTCTTTAAATGTTTTAAGTAAAATTAAAATGTAATGCACGTTCTCGACAACGTCGACAATAAGAAATTGTCAACATAAATGTTCGTTGTCGAATAGTCATCTAATGATGATGCACAAGAGCAGCAACTGTCCAGATGTTTTTCCAAACAGCTTCAGGTGATGTAGATTGCAAAGTATGAGGGAATTATACAAAAATACCAAATAAGTAAATACAGAAGCACTCTCATTGTGGAATAAGCGGAGCCGGAGCGTCTTTAAAGGAAACACCCCGGCATTACATTACATCTCAACATATTTAATGCATTACAGCTTTATTAAAGTTCAAATAACATGGAAGCAGATCATGTAAATAACTACAAACTCCGAAAGTGTCACTATGTCACTGTGCATTTCTTCTCGTGAAAAAAATTGGCAATACGCAGCTTTATTAATAAGAGACAGTTTTTTTTTTTTTTGTGAGTTAAAGATGGATTGAAGTGAACAGAAAGGTGAGAGAGGTTGTCTTCTCCCCATTATACACTGCAACAAAATACGTTTTTGATTTGTTTTTGTTTTGGCTTGTTTTCCAATCTAAATATCTAAAACTCCTTTAAAACAACGTACATTTTCTTTAGCAGCTATACTGCAGAAACATTTTTTTAATCTAAGAATGTTGAATATAATATTAAAAATACAAATATTTGAAAATATCTAAAAATCCTTTAAAAAATGATGCATTCACCTGAGAAGCAGCATATAAAATATTTAGACTTGCTTTTAGAGAATAGATCTTGAATATAAGTATATTTTGTCTTTACTACACTTGCAGAAGTATAATCAAGTGAAAAAAATCACTTATATACAAAATACACTTTTATTTAAGATACATTCTCTTAAAGCATGTCTAAATATCTTATATGTTGCTTCTCAAGTAAATATATCTTGAGGATTTTTAGACAATTTGAAATGGAAAACAAGACAAAAACACTTGATAACAATAGGATATTTGCAGTAAATTTCTTTACTGAATTAAACGTAATAAGTATTTTTCCCTTTAATTCAGTGAATGTCATTTAGAGGTATTTTTAAAAGATTTTGTCCTCATTATTGTTAGTATGCACATTTAATACAACCTTTTAAGTTGAGGCACGGTAAAGAGCTAATGATTAATCATTGCAATAATCGCCAAATAGTCGAATAATCGTTCTAATAATCGTTAGATTAATCGATTATCAAAATAATCATTAGTTGCAGCCCTATAATGCACAAGCGGTGCTGGTAGTAATGGATTACATGTAATCTGGATTATGCAATCAGATTACAAAATAAATTACTTGTAACTGGATTAAATTACATTTTAAAATACTCGTAATCAGACTATGGTTACTTTTTTATAGATTACATTATTACATATTAACTAGACAACGGCAGTAAATTTTTAATAATTTATTGATCATTTTCATATCAATATCATCATATTCTTACCCCAAATTGCAATAGTCTCACAGATGAACATTTTGAGCATGTGCTCCTTTTACATTACAACAGGAAGATATGCATCTCAGCGCTGGATTAGGTGATGGACTATTACTAAGTATTTTTGAGCTGCTAGCTTTGGCCTAGCAATGTCATTGCTGTTGATTTTTGGTTCATTACTGTTTGTTCATATAATGTTTCTACTGTTTTATGCACTTAAAATGAGCTAGATCTGTTTTTAATTTTTTATTATTATTATTTCTTACTACCTCACCAATGGTGTGCAGCTCACACATTGAACTTAATTGCTTCAAAGGATCTAGTGGATGTTATCTCTAAGGGTGCTGCCTGCAGGGTACACAATAGTTCAAAGAATGGAAGACATTTTCTTCCTCTTTGTACTTTTATGTTAAAATGATTATCTACTCAGAAATAAATTCAAGACCCCTTATCTGTACTATATGTGTTACAAATGGCAAAAAGGCTAAACGTACTGTAAAGTGGTGGTAAAGTTGATCTCCATAAAAATCAAATTGTGAAAAGATATGTGCTGTTATTGAGCTATCTGAGTCATAACATTTACCTTTTGACAGCTATAAAAAAAATACAATTTAAACATGGCTTTGTCATTTGTCACATAAAAACGTTCGTCAGTCACAGTTCAGATGTTATAATATTAACTCAGCCTTGTTCATAGATCTGTCTAGACACAGGCTGAGCATGTTTTTAAAGAAACCACGCAGAATGAATGCATCATTTCCGTTAATGTAACGATCGCCCTTGGAAACGGCCTCTGCAAAAACACCATATATCAACACAGGGGTGAGATGATCTCATCAGTATGGGACTCAACTTCTCACATTCAGAGCTTGGCCTCACTCTGATAAATGACTCTATAATATCCATTCAGTTTCCCAGAATGTTAAAGCCTCATATGTGAACACCTAATTGAGATGTACGTCCATCCACCTGCCTCCATTTTACATTGGTGGTCCCAAAGAACAGGAAACGGGATGTTATATTCCTGGTTTAGGTGGAATGCAGGTTGTGCCAGCCTGATATCAGCATAGAATCACAATTGTGTATTCGGTGTATCTCACACAAAAACATGTTCAGGTCACATTTCACCCCTAAAATCAAAAGAACCATTATAAGACACTAGGGCAAAAATCATAGTTGCCGATTATTTTCCTTGATATTGTAATTGCGATTAATTTTATTTATAGATTTTACTTTAAAATACTTATTTTATGTGGGGCAAATGCATGCCATTTTCTAAATGTATGCTACACATCCAAAAGAAGCACAGAACTGTGATTTACATGTAAATTATTGCTGTTTTATACATCAGTAAATCAACTTAATATTACAACTTGACATTGGCCCTATTTTACAACAAGGTTCCATTTGTTAACATTAGTTAATGGATTAAGTATCATGAATTAACAATGAATAATATAATTTTTACAGCATTTATTAATCTTTGTTAAGGTTTGATAAAAAAATAAAATGGTTCATTGTTAGTTCATGTTAGATCATAGTGCATTAACTATGTTAACATATAAAACTTTTGGAGGGGTAAGAAATAATGCATTTTTGTGGAATCAAAATTATGCCACAAATGCTGTTGATTGATCTTAACTTGTATTGAATTAGTGTAATGTGCAAGTTTTACTTTTAAGGTTATTTGTAATTCCCATTTTTCTCAATTGTGATTCTCATTACTGGAATGCAGTTTTGTAGTATTCTCATAGTATTTTATAATTTAATTTATAGGTAATTTAGTATAGCTAATTTATAGTTAACAATTTATGGTATGATGTATTCAGTTTATCCGTATTTATAGTATAAAAAAAATTACTCTAATACAATGCTTTTTATTTATTTCAGCATAAAATAGGGGCAGTACAAGAATTATTAGAATGCAGTAAAAACACTTTACAGTAATGAGAATGGGGGATGTGCTTAATTGTCATGATGCATTCAATCGAAATAGGCTTCCTTTTATTTAAACAAAATATAGTTTCATATTTCTTTGTGGTAAAATATATCTTGGACATGTTCATGAGAGGATTCGTGAGATTCACCCATTCAGCACTATATGGCCACAAACTGTCCTATAGATCAAAATGTCCTATAGAGTCACATATATTTTATATTTCTCATTTCACTTCATATGCATTTACAGACACACACATATACACACATTTAAGCATACAAACAAGCACACATACACACACATCTCTCTGTCCTCCCAACCATGGTAATCAGCTTCACAGCTCCAGGGTTTTATAGAGCGGACTGCCGTCATACAAGGCACAGAGAACCATAAATCAGGCCGGCCTGAGATAAAAACACAGCCTCCATACTATCCTCCTTGTAATTAAGAAACAGTCCCATACAAATCCCTCTATTCAAAGACGAAAGAAAACACAATTGCAGAGCTGAAGAGATAAGGCAGAGAAGAAGCAAGATTTTAAAGCGTAATCTCGCAGAATTGAGGAAGCATTTTTAAGCTGTTTTCTTCAATAACGCTATTTTCAGTTAGGATTTTCTTGGAAGATATTTTTATTGCTCGAAAGTTGGTCTTTCATAGCGCAGGAGACTTAATTGAGTTTTCAGTCATGTTTCATTTAAGTATCAATTTTGTCTCTGATGTTTCTCCTAAAATCTGTCTACTAAAATTCCATTGTTTCGCTTTTTTTAAATAAATAAGGGACAAGTCTAAATAATTGTTTGTGGTAATTAACAGTGTAAGTGTTTGAGTAAGTTACTCAAAAGTAATCCACTACAAAGTACTCATTACTTATCTAAAATTGTAATCAGATTACTTTACTGATCACTTTACTGGAAAGTTTACTAATTACTTTACATTTAAAATTACTTTCTAAATAATTTTTCTCAGAAAAGTTGTTTTGTTAGTTTGCTCAACAAATTCAAAATAATTCGTAGTCACATGCAAGTTATGCACTCGTTTCTCCAATGTGTAACCCAAGTAATGCACTTAAAAGTAATATACTTTATTGAAAATCAGTAATCGTAATCTGATCACTAGCAATGAAAAACTGTAAAGATTACACCCAACATGGTAATCAACATTATGTCACAAATGCTGTCAATTGATCTTAACTTGTATTGAACCCAGAACATTCCTTTAAAGAGATCTCATTTGTGATTTTTCTTCACCATATATTTTTTTCACCTTGAAATGCCAAAAATTTCTATATTGTCGTTTTTCCGACAGAGATTGCCTTGAACAACATCAGCTTTAATATTTCAAACAGTGCAACTGTCTCACCTCTGTAAAGAAACATTAATGTCTCCCAAAGGCATAAACACAGCAGCGGGTCCTTCACAACCAGCCGGGATAGGTGTCCAGGAGGGTGTCCGTCCACTCTAGGCAGATCATCAACAGCTCCATCCCAGGTGGTTAAAAGAGAGTGTGGGCCATCTCTGTCCCTACAGGTGCACCGTGAGACGGGTCTTTCCCAGGCTTGTCGTCCCACTAGCAGCTGTCTGAAGTAGGGGCTGATGGCACACAGCACGGATGCGTGCGCCCAGCCCAGCTCTTTCCCAGAGTCGGCGGCGTAGAACGCCACATCGGCAAACTGAACGCCACGTTCAAGCAGCCACTGCAGGTCTTGAGAGAAACTGGATTCCTCTACTCTCACCGGTGGAAGACGTGCTGAAAGACATATAGGTCATGAGGGTTCTGAGTTATGTTTCATTCAAGTATCAACTTTGTCGCAGATGTCCCTGCTGAAAAATAACAGCTTAATCCATCTTAAGGTTGTTAGATGGTCTCCAATGCTGGTTAGGCTGGTCTGTTTTAATGGTTTTAGAAAAGTTTGGGGAGTTTGCTGCTGGTCAGCCTGGGAGACCTTTAAAATGAATGTTTAAAGCATAGCTCAGATCATTTGGACTTGGAAGAATGGAAATGTTTGAGTTCATATTGATCTTTAGGTTAAACATCGCAAGTTCTCATGTGAGCATGTGAGCCACTGTGAATGAGCGCTCATGAATGCAACAGACTCAACAGACATCAAGATTTTAACCAAAAAAATAACTTAAATGTTCAGTTGTTTCACACAAAAACCTATCATATACTTTCAGAAGACATGGAATATGACATACAAGTCACATGAAAAGCGAGACTACTTCTATAACCCCGTTTACCAGTGGCGGGCTGTGCATTTAAAGTCTAGGCCTTCAGTGTGATTCATGCCATTAAGAAAACACAGAATAAGACAACCTATGCCTTTGGGCATCATACATTATGTCGCAGCCAACTAGTAATACCAATTGACATTTTAAAAACACATCCATGCACGAAAGCCAGAACTTGAAACGACACTTAATGCTCAAGCAAGCCTAATTTTAACTGCAGCATGACTGTTTTGTGAAATGAACTTCTCCCGAACAGACATTCAAAAATCATAATTTTTCATATGAATCTACCAAGGAGGTCTATAATACCCGGAAAAATCTATCTAATAATATTTGCGATTTAAATACATTAAATACATTTTGTTTCGTCAGGGTACACAGTTATGCTGCGTTCCATTCAAGTTGGATGTGGGATATTCCTACTTGATATCTCCGACCATAAATGCATTCCATTCCCCGATACTCGGAACTGCAACGCAGCTTAGCAGGGGTTTGACTCTCATTAGAGATGTCTCCTAGCAACCCAACTGATAAACAATACTGCAGCGCTAGCATTTGTGCTTCAGGTGTACGATTATCAAAAGAGATTATAATTTACCATGTTTTATACACCTGTTTCTGCAGGCGTTTGTTAAACAAGCTTTAATATCATGTAATGTGGAAACGAACTCATTTATCGATATTACTTAATAAAATGAATGTTTATCACTTACTTTGTATATCTCCCTGAGTGTCGACATGTTTGTGTGACATCATGACCCTGCATCTCGGCGAAATCGGAGTTGAGAATTTCTGCACGAGCCTACAAGTTGTAATTCTGACTTCAAGATGCATTCCATTGCACTTTTCCTTGTAGGAAGTTATAAAAGCCGACTTTCCAAGTTGAATGGAACATAGCACTACTTTTCAAAACTTGATCCAACACTGAATGCTCAATCAGCCTAATTTACACTTAGAAAACTCCTGATGTTGCTATAACAATGCAAAAAGCAGTTACCAATTTGCTTGAAGTGAAAATCAGTCCTCCTTTCCTGTTTAATAAATTAAGCAATCACACAGTCATGCAGAACATCTTGTGTTTTTAAATCCATAAGGATCTCTTTCTCAACGGCAATACCAGCAGTGATGACAGCCGACTCGTCAGCAAGATCTGGCTCTTTTCGCTCTTGAATTACGCACATCACTTAAAGCGTGATTGCATCACTCAACACCAGTTAGAAGGCCTCGACTGGGAAATATCCTAAAGATCACACCCACCAAGAACAAATAAATCAATCTGATTGGCTGATGAATCTGACAATCTGACTTTAGTTGCCCATTCATTTGCACTGTTGAGGGATTCTGTGGAAATTCTGAAGGCCTGAGGGGGTGGAGCTCAGACTCACGCGCTGTTTCGGCTAAGGAGCTTGGCTTCGGGCATGTGATTTGTGAAACAGTTGTCACATTTTGCTTGTAAGCATCAAGGAATAAATTCTGACTGGATACACTTTTCGTTTTTCTCTATTTGTTTGTAGATTAATTAAGAGTGGAAAGTGATTAAAAATACATAGGCAAAAAGGTGATTGAGAATGAAAGGATGAAAATATTTATTTATTTGGCATGTTAGGCCAGCAGAGAAGGCTTTGCTGGCCCTGAGAAATTGCCACTGCCATTTACACTTGGTATTAAGATGCGTCTCGTGTGATCCGATCACATGTGGTCAGGTAAGACATATCGCTGTTTACACCTGGTCACTTAAATGCATCTCCTGTGACCACTTGTGATCGGATTTGGAGGGGAGGGTCTGTTTCATGACGACATTTATCACTCACTATGTCATTGTGTTACTGCATGATAATAAAGCGCAACAAAGTTAGAAAAGACAAAGAAAGTGCGGAAAAAAGGTGCACTGTTTCTCCCAGATGCGGTTGAAATTTAATCTAAGCACAAACGCAACATTTCAAGCAGAATAATCTATTATTTTAGTGGATTACCTGTTTTAAAGGAGCTTCAGGTGTTCGTGCTTCTCATCTGTGTTGATATCAGACAAAACTAAAGAAGATCTGTGAAGCTCTCGTGCTTGTGTATGTATCAGCTTTTTTAATTTTCCAATCGGATGGTTATTTCCTTTTAAAGCCACTTGTAATCGGCAAAATGTAAACTCTTGTTTTAGCGCAGCAGCTGATTGACAGGTGAGGAGTGGCTCTTCACTGCTGCTGGGACAAATTAGCGTTTGAACCTCAAATGTGATGTGGTCACATGCGTTTTTGACAACATTCGTACAATCTGATCACAAATATATTTTAGACCCTGTTTAGACCTGTATTTAGGGCTGACCACATGTGATCGGATTACCTGAAACACATCTTAATACCAGGTGGAAACAAAGTCTGTGATACTTTTGGGTCTATGATGTTTTTAAGTTTTAAAGTGTGTCCCTATCACTTGCCATTGCAGTCATTAATATTTTTCACTTGTGTTACGCTTAAGAAAGAAAGTCATACAGGTTTGGAATGATATGAGGGTGAGAAAGTTTAGACAGAATTTTCATTTTTGGATGAACTATCCCTTTAAGCTCCTTTCCTATGGGAAATGTTAAAGAATTTATGGAAACACAAATGGAAGAGTAAAGGATTTGAGAAAGGGGGAAAAAGTAATGGGTGAGACAGAGGGAGAAACAAGGTGAGCTAAGCAGAGGAGGATGATGGGTAAGGAATTTGTAAGTGTGAAGGAAACAAGACAGAGAAAGAAAATGATGAGGCCAGCAAAGCAAAGAAGTCTGGATGAGTAAGGGATACAGTAATAAGATAGGAACAACAAAGAATACAAAACGACAGTAGTGCAGAGAAAATAAGACCATCATGTTGGGAAAAAAAACTTTTAAACCAGCCCAAAGGCTTGTGGGTCTTAGCTGGTTTAAGCTGGCCTTAACTGGTTTAAACTAGTCTCCCAGGCTGGTCTAGCTGGTCTCCCAGCTTGATCAACTGACAAGGGCCCAAAACCACCTTAAACCCAGGCAAGAGACCAGCCAGACAAGGCTGAGAGTCCAGGTAAGACCAGCCAACTAGAGTTCGCTGTTTTTTCCAACAGGGTAAGCATTAAAACTGCGAATAAGACTACCCTACTGAAAAACATCTCAAACTAGCTTAAGATGGTTTGTTGGTTTCAGCTGGTTTCAGCTGGTCTCCCACTCTGAAACCAGGCAAGAGACCAGCCTGGGAGACCAGCTAAGACCAACCAACAAACATTAGCTGTTTTTTTTAACAAGTTAAGCATTGAAAACTGTCAAATAAGACTACTCTGCTGAAATTTTTTTTTTAACCACCTTATGATGGTTTGCTGGTCTTAGCTGCTTAAGCTGTTTACTCAGCATGGCCAAACCCACTCTTAAACCAGTGAACAGACCAGCCAGACCAGGATGGGAGACCTGCTAAGACCAGCCAACTAACTTTAGATGCTTTTTCAACAGGGTAAGCACGCATTAAAAAATTTTGAAAATAAGACATCTCGAACCAGCTAAAAATGATTTGCTGGTCTTAGCTAATTTAAGTTAGTTTCTCAGGCTGGCCACGCTGGCCTCCAATCAGCTGAAAAGTGGCAAAACCCACTCTAAAACCAGCTAACAGACCATCCTGACCTGGATGGGAGACTTGCTAAGACCAGCAAACTAGCTAAAAACAAGCAAAACGGAAACAAGAAGACAAGACTACACTGCTGAAAGAAAAAATCTGCTGGTCTTAGCTGGTTTAAGATGGTCTTAGCTAGTTTAAGATGGTCTCTAAGACCGACTAGCTAAAAAGTTCCCAAAACTACTCCACCAGGCTGGGAGACCATCTAAAACCAGCCAACTAGCTTTAGCTGTTTTTTCAACAAGGTAAGCATCAGAAACGAGAAAGTGACATGAAAGTAAATGCCAAACAATGTGTATTATAGGAAGGGCACATGAACTCCAGGTGTTAAAAAGCAATACATTATGTGTACAACAAACAGACATTTATCCATCATATCTATTATAGGCATATTTGTGATATATTACTGCCGTACTTTCATACACCCCATAACCATTCATTTATGACCACACCAAAAGTTTCCCAGGATTCAATATCCTTCATATTTTATGGGCTGTGCTCTATAAAAAGAGCCTAAGTGGTGCTGGTGCCACACATACAGAAAACTTTTGGCTTCTCTTTCTCAGTGCCACTGCTCATAGCACTGTGTTCATCTTGTGTAGAATGCTCCTAGCCATTTTTTCTTTATGAAATCCTGATAAGTAAATGCCAGACAAGCCCATTGACTTGGTTACTGATGAACATTATCATTCGGTGCATACTGTGCAGCCCATGAGCATCATAGATATTAAGATAATGTGTCCAGCAAATTACCAGTGGTTATTAGGGAGATATTCTTATGAGAGGAAACTTAGAGTGGACATCATCAGCTTTAATCTGCATAATAAAGAGAGATCCTATTTGAAAAATATCATCGGCCACTAACCTGGCTGGTCCAGATGAGGGGGGCGCGGCTCGTTAAACCTCTGACCCCGTCGCTTGTCTGGACGCTCTTTGGCTTTCTGCTTCAGACACTGAATCATAAAGTATTCCAGCTATATGAAGATTAAAAATACAAGCATGAAAATAACATTTAAAACACCCAAATCAAATATGGTAGAATAGAGATTTAAACATACATCCTAGAAGGAATCTATTCCAGGTTTGATTAGTTGACAAGTTATGCCCGTTACCACAGAAAATCATATTAATTGGTCACTATACCTACATTTTTTGCTAAATGTTTTTTACATGGCTCATTATCCATATTGTGGCAGTTTCCTGGTTAAATAAATGCTAGAGGTGCTACAAAAACAATGACTTTTAGTCCTTTTTACACAAATCACAAGTAAAACAGCAGATTACTTTTCACCCTGTGCCACAGACAATGCTATCTTATAATATCTTAACACATTTTTGTACTATAGCACATGACTTACAAAGCTATACATTTTAACCTTTGCATTACATAACCAACTACATTTTTAAACTTGTTACTGCACGATCAAATTGCGTATAGTAGCTCAACTGATAGAGCGTTGCACTTGCGATGCAAAGGACCGGGGTACGAGTGCTGAAGAGCACACGAGTCAACACGTGAGACAAAAGTGTTTAGTGTTCGACATTCATTCACGACTGTCGTATTTAATACTGTTTCATAATTATTATTATTATTAACAGAAACATCAGCCATAATTCAGCAAATAGAAAGCAGAAATTCATAGATGTGATTTTTAATATGTATGTTTTGCATGTGCAGAAATAAATGACACATGTACACATTAAATCACACATTTTCTGTAATTACAAATGCTTTTTGTCATATATTAGCAACGTAAAAAATTCATTTCTGACTTCAACATCTATAACTGTCAAAAAATACAGAAGTAGCAGACGTTTAGATTAAAGGTTAAGGACAAAATTCATTGATATTCTCACTTCGCACTAATAGTTTTGAATGAATACATCACATCCGGTCGGGCGGTCGTATACGGTCTAGTCACACAAGTTAAAATACTTCAACACAGCCGAAGCTCAAATCAGATCCGAAAATGTAGTATCCGCAGATGGTCGGAGCTCAACGCAGCCCCCGCACGACTCTTCATTGAAAATGAATGACTTCCAGTCTATCGTCTGTCGTTTGTCGGATGCAGTGAAATGCCGGCTTTAGAGAAGCACCACAAAATGACGTGGTTGCTTTAGCTCACATTTGCTTTTATGACACTATTCGTTAGGTTTAGGTTTAAGGTTTAGGGTAGGGATGTAGGTTTTGTTTATTTTTTCCTCATTAAAAAAAGTTTAATTCCTAAAGACATAAATTGTAATTTTGCAATATATGTAAGAAAATCCTGACCATTCACATGAGATGAGGACTCTAGTCATATCAGTAAGCTTATAAAAGCTGTTTTATTCTACATGGAGAGTGTCCACACATGGGGGCTGCCATGTTAGAATCACATGACCAGCCGAATACTACTCGCTTAATCTTAGTAACTGTCCTGTTATTTGACACTTTCACTCATTGATTAAAGTATGGCTGACTGTGAATACTAAATTTCTACAATGGCATCTGAAACTGAAAACTATTGATTTTAAATTATGCTACATCCACACTGCTAGGTGTCAGTTGTAAGTCCAAGGTGACACAAAGACAAAAGTTACTGAGTGCACCTTTAAAAACCTCATTTGTTTTTAATCTAACAATTGCTTTTCTGACACTATCGGTTAGATTTAGGTTTAAGGTTTTCTGCAATACTTGTAAGGAACCACATATTATCATTTTGCAAAAATGTTGCCTTAGTCATGTAGTTTGCATGAGATTAGACTCTGTATTCTAATAATAATTATTTGCAATGAGATGGAATGTTTTATGTTTTTATGTTTATTTATCTTTCATTTCCACTTATGCATTTTAGTATTTGTTCTGTTCAAGTTTTATTCCTTGTAATCCTTGCAAATGCTTTGGCAAAACAGTACCTTTTGTCATGCCAATAAAACACATTCGAATTTAATTCAAATTGAGAGATGAAGAGTGATAGAATTTGTGGCGCGTGATGGCTAATGCAGCTACTCACCACACTTCCAAAGTAACGACCCACAAAAAAGTTGTTTAGAGAGGGCAGCTCCAGGTAAGTGGCCCCCAGGTCCCGGGACAGCTGCAACCCCTCACTATGCGGCACACAGCTGCTCCAGTCCGACGCACACAGAGGGCACGTGCACGGTGGGCCTTCATCTGTGGAGGATGACAGTGAAAAATGCAATACATTGGACATGTACATGCGCATATATTAATGTGCTACTTTATGAAGCACAGCGCAAATGACATTTATAGGTCAAGTGGCCAAATAAAGCAAAGCATGCGAACATCCCAACTCGTAGTGACAGAGGGCACATAACATTCTGAGCCATGTCAACAGGCGGACATAAGGAGCGATGGAATCAGAGTAGTTATTACGTAACAATACACACCAGCTCAAGTTTATACCAGCATAAAATTAAACACTAGCATGAAAACCTCCATTTGCTCTCTATTTAATCTAGTATGCTGTCAAAGATAAACAATTGAGATTTTAAAGAGATCTCATTTGTGATTTTACTTTCCTACAGGGCGGCATTGACAATGAAAGAGCAAGAATAGCTGGCTAAAACTGTGTGTGTGTGCACGCTGTGGCGAGTTTGGCATGCCAATAATAGGCCGATTGCCCTGGGGAAGAAAAGAGCAAGGAAAGAGATAGCAGGAAGAGACAGCTAAATGGCTAGTGAGATAGATGGCGTGAGAATGGAAGAAAAGAGTGGAAGAGGGCATGGTCAGCTTACTGGCAGAGTAAGGTATGAATCACTGCAGCCAATAAAGGCACAAGCCTGGAGAAATAGATAGAGACATATAGTGTGCATATGTGTGAGTGTGTTTTGTGTGTTTACACTCTCAGTCTGCCTTGAGTCCTTCTATGGCCAAGCAAGAAGAAATACAGCACATCTCATGCCAAGAATTTATTAGTGGTGTTTGCTAATGTAGATAATTTAAACAAACCCCAAACCCCAAGTATTAAACTGTGGCATGTAACCCAGCCTGCGCTCAAGCTCAAATTGCGTGGTTTAGGCGATCTAAGCGATCCGATGATTTTTTTCCTGGAGGACCATAAAATAAAGCCTGATCTCATGGAAATTACATGACTGTGGCAACATTTTTGCAAAATTATATTACGTGGTTCCTTACACATATTGCGGCAGTTCCAACGTGAAATGTCCACTTTCTGGTGCTAAAAGCAAGTCGAATGTTTTTAAGGTTAAAGGTGCTGTAAGCGATTTTTTTAACGGAAATGTATGCAAAAACTTGACTCCCTGAAAAATGTTAATGAAATAAGTGTTGTGAGATATCTCACCGGTCTCTCTGACAGCTCTCGACTCTGCAAACATGAAAAAGTTTCAACAAATGTGTCCGTGGGCCACGGTCTCTGATGCTTTCTGCCTGTCAATCATTTTTGCACATTCTCATAGTATTGTAGTTGTAGCAAATTATTGAGTCTAATGCCATTTTATGCCATGTTGCTCATAAAAGTTGTCAGTTGAGGGCGCTATTTTGCTGCTGTTGTTTTTGACAACAGTTTCTGCTCAATTCTATCAGAATTTCCATACTTCTCTACTATATAGTATGCCAAAAACAGTGTGCCAATGGAGTAGTATGTCCGAATCCACAATATTCATAAAGCAGTAAGCAAGAAATACCCACATGACCTACTATTTCCGGCGAGATTTTGAAGTGCGGATCGACCCAAGTGTATCTGGGTGCTTCTCATTTCTAAAATTGTGCATCCTCGTTTCCTTTCCTCGCTTCCTTTCCTTGCTTCCTAGCTCCAACTTCTTAGGAAATGAGGAAAAGGATCCAAGGAAAGGCAACGAGGACAGAGGAATCAAAGCAAGACTGGTTTGTAAAAGTAAATGTCCTGCTTACGTACGTGTCACTTCAGAGTGCGTTTTTGCGCAGCTGCACTACCTCAGCGCGCTTGCGGTTATGTTATTGAAACTTTATTTATTAATATATTCATAATAAATCCAAATAATTCGAGATTCACTGTTGAAGTATGAGTCAAGGTGCGAGGAAACGAGGATGCACAATTTAGGAAATGAGAAGCACCCTCTGTCTACATCCCACAAGACTACACCCACTTCACAACACGCCCACTACACGTAATGCCCCCCTTGGATCAAGCGATTCAATTGGCAACAAGAACTTTTAAAATCCTATGCAATTGCTGTATGATTCATTTTCTCTTAACTCTTTAAATATGACAAAGAATAACTTTTAAATTATATGTCACATATCATATTATTAAACGGAAGATATAAATGGTAAACTGAACTTACTTGTTTAATGTGAAATTTTGTGGAAGTGCTCTTTACTCTATTCCTGAAGGTGTTTGTACAATTTCTGCTTGTTTAATAATAATAAAATCTATATGGTAACATAAACGTTTATCTGTTCTGTTTTGTCCAGTTAGCTTACAGACTAATTGGTTAGCCTATTAGCTTAGCATACCGCTAACAACTTCTCCTCTTCACTTTCATTACATTTCTCCTCACTGTCACCACCTACTGATACGGCGGTATGATTAAATTCAAAAGAACTTTTAATTTGCGGTATATTAAATATGAAAAAATGAATTTTTAAATGAATTTAGAATCTTTTTATTTTAAAAATCTTTGTGGTTATGGTTAGGTTTAGAGTTGTGGATAGGTGTAGGTGTATGGTTGTTGTGGGCCTACAAATAAACAAACTATGTATGAATGTGGCAACTAACTGTTCCAATACTTCAGGATTTCGCTTGTTATTTGGACGGGACGTAACTTGTTGTGGGCGTGCCGTGTAGTGGGCGTGTCTTGTAGTAGTCTTGCAGGATGCAGACAGACCACTCTTGATTGACTGGCTACTTAAAGATCCCATAATCCCTCGGGAGCTGAGGCGACATCACGTTCAAAACACTGGATTTAAAGGAATGGCGGTGAATTGCGAGGCGGATGCCTCTTCTCAACTGTAAGTGCTATATATATCAAGATAATTGTTCCTTGTGCTTGTTTAACAAAACCAAAGCAGATAGTTTTCGCAGTTGTTATTATATTCGAGTCACAAGATGACGCCAACATCCCCAGAAGAAGTATGTCCAAAATCTATTCATACTACTCGCATTCATACCTAAAAGTACAAACTGTTTTGCCGGCAGATAAGTGTGTCCTTCATCAAATACAGTAAATACTGTGGCAGTACGCTGTTTCGGACGAAGCACTTGTATCTTTGGAGTGCGGGGTTTTGGAAAGAGGGTGCGTGGCTAATGCAACGGCTCAGTTTGTTTAAATTCTAGAATGGCTAAAATAGCTTACAGCACCTTAAATGCTCTAACGAGTTTTAAATTAAAAAACTACATATCTACCCTAAACCTTAAACCTAAATCGAGCTGACAGTGTCATAAAAAGCAAAGAATGACATGACAAATGCAATTCCTGTAGCAACCATATCACTTTGCTTTTATGACACTTTTGGTTCACGTGTCAACTCGCAAGCTCTTCAGGATTCATACCCCGGTTCTTAACATCGCAAGTGCAACGCTCTATCAGTTGAGCTACCAGGCAGTTTGATTGTGTTCAAACAAACTTGTAAATGTAGTTGGTTATGTAAAGCAAACGTTAAAATTAGGGCTGTCAATTTAACACGTTAATTCAGACTAATTATATAAAAAATAACACATTAAAAAAGTTAACGCAATTAATCATGTCCCCGGACTGTAATAGGGAATATTCCTACCATCGGAGCAATTCAATCTTGAAGTACCACCTGTTTTCTCCAGGGGGCAGTAAGTGAAACTCCAACTGTATTAACAACGCGCAGCTTATAAAGTAAGCAAACAAAACTCACCGACAGCAGACAGCACAAGATAAGAACACGTTCTTGCGTTCAAACACATGATAGACTGCAAATCCAAACACAGGGATCTCAAGACGTGTTTTTCTAAGTTTCAAACTAAGTTTAACTTGACACAGGGACATAAACACAGTATGTTTATGACACAACGCAACCAAATTGAGACTGACCAATTCTGACACAGATGTACATTGACCATCCGTCTGACACAGATGTACATTGACGCATCCTTAGAAAAGCCCTTATAATAAATCTCGGACTGACTGATGAATTTAATTACAAAATGGATTTTTGTGAACTGTAGGCCAACGATCGGCTTATGTTCAGTAATATGAAATTAAACAATATATTGGCTTCGAAAGCCACATTTTGGCTTTATCTTTTTGGTCTTATCAATGCTTTACTCATCTGCCACAATAATGTAATGCATTTTAATTATATGATTTTTTATTTTATTTTTTTATAATATTATATTTTATTTGTAATTATTTAAATATAACTATTTATAATTATTTCATCATTATATATTAAATTATTTTTATTTGTGGGGCTTTCTCTGTAAATATTCATATATGCGAATAATTGCGATTCATTCAATTAATTATTCAGAATACCATGTAATTAATTTGATTAAAAATTGTAATCGATTGACAGCCCTAGTTCAAATGTAACACCGTAAAAGTCATGCACTATATTAAAAGTGTTTGATGTCAAAAGATAGCATTATGTGAATCACATGGCAAAAAGTAAGTGTTTATGAACTGATAATCTGCAGTTTTACTCGTAATTTGTGTGAAAGTGAATAAAAGTAATTGTTGTTGCAGCGCCTCTAGTGTAGCATTTAATCAGGAAAGTGCCACGATATGTACTTTGAGCCACATAAAAATAATTTAGCAAAAATGTAGGTATAATCTTGTTTCAAAATATAGTTTTCAGAAGCAGAACTCTAGCGAAACCTCAGGTCTAATGCAAACCCATCAGTTCACTACTTTCCTCCATCATCCTTCAGGGATAAGTGATGTAGCTGGATGGAATCACATCTTGATAAATTATACATCTCAAAGGTCACTGTGAGCAGAGAGCGTCTGCTTTTACATCGAATCCGTGGTCTAAGTACTTTGAGTCTATAAATGTTTACCTATGAGCATATTCAACAAACACTCACGGCAGGGGTGTAGCAATCATTTCAAAAGTGAGGGGGACAGAACGATTAGCGCAAGACGAACATAAATATATAAGATATATTTTTAAGGCTCTCAATCGATTCAATTTTTTTATTGAATTAACTACATGATTGACCAGTGAATTTTTACTTTTGCATTTACACATTTAGACATTTGCTCTATGAAAGATACAGCGTAAACATATTTTCCCTGTGAAAAAGTGTGGCGAACGAACTTTGGTTTTATTGAAAGTGAGGGGGACATGTCCTCCGCATCCCCCGTGTATTCTACGCCCATGGCTCACAGCACAACTGTGCAGCAGCTCAAAAGAGCACCAAATCTCAGTTTGATCATATTTTTTTCGATTTTTTTTCTTTTTTAAGTCAAAAGCTCCTCGGGTGCTGTTTTGCTTTTCAAGATCAGAAATGGTTAACCAATTTTTTATACCATATAACCAGTCAACAGCTATGAGACTATGCTGGTGTTCCAAGTTTTATCTATTTAAATTGGGTGAAACTTTCACTTTGAGCTGTTTGTTTTTTGTTTTATTTTTGTGTATTGTAATGACATTGAGTAATTGAGATTAAGTTATACATAATCCTTCTCATCTTTAATTCTTGATGGATTTCCATTTGTTTTGCTTACAGTCCTTATGCTGACATTCCACATGCAAAAACATCAGCCAATGTTTAACTTGTTTGGTTAAATAGTTTCCATCATGTCCATTATCTCTGCACTGCAAAAAGGGGTGGATGACTATCATTTGTTATGCTTTACAACTTTGTAATAGAGAAAAATATCTCAAATTAACACTAAACGTATCCATAATGTATCTCACCATTTAGCCTTGCACCCACGGCGACCAGAATCACAGGCAAGCCCCAATGTCGAAGAAGAGGGCGAAGTCTTGGGGCATAACCATTTCGGACCTGCTGAAAGGCCAACTTGTCGTTCACAGAGTACTTAATGACCACGATGTCGGCCTGCTCCAGAACGCTTCGCACGCTTGCCCAGTCACTATCCAAAAGGTCCTAAGGGAAAAGAGAATACAGATAAAAACAACAGACAAAAAAATGCAGGATGTTTAAGAGGTACAGTGGTGTCCGAAATCTGAGACCACTAGTAAAAATGCTTCCATTTTGCATAATTTTCTTATTTCATACTAAAATTTACATTTTGATCTTCAGAGTGGGCAAGTGTTTGCCTTTATGTCAGATTGGAGTAGGGGGGCCCCCTTGATCGTTTCACCATCCAACCGGAACTGGGGGGGGGCACAAGGAAAATCTAGGGGGAAATGCTCACCCTAGCCCCCCTTTAGACCCGGCCCTGCTACAAATTATATTATCGGCATAACAATTTGATTTGACTGAAAAGTTTATTTGAAAAAAAATTTAGATGAAGTCCCGCTTTTGGAATGAACTCCACAAGTTTGCAAAACCTGATGATCCATGTTATTCGAGAATGTTTCAAAGAGCATCTTGTGTGTTTCAATAGAAGCAAGGAAATTTGACCTTTTGTTCAATGTAGTTAAAATGTCACAGATTTGCTTACATTTGATTAGTTACCTACACTGTAAAAAAACTGAGTGTGAGTTTACAGTAAATTCCTGGCTACTAGCATGACTTTCACAGTATATTTTACAGTAGTATTTCTACAATGTATTAAAATTAAAAGACAACTGTATACTGTGACTTCATGATGAACAGGACCAAGAAATTACTGTAATGTAGCAGTGCTGTGTTGTAGAATCACAGTGATCAACTGTATTTTATTTATCTACAGTGTTTGCTCATTGTTACCATCTTTGAGTTGTGTATGCTGAGTGTTGATATCTTGCATGCCTGACTGACAGCTCATGATAAAAACTTAATGAGTGATAAAACCAACCATATTATAGCCAAGCTTTGGCTATACATTCATTCAACTCATTGTTCATTCAAAATGATACTATTTCTTTACATTCAAATGCATCATATAGTGTAGACATTCTACATTATGGTCCGATGTAAAGTCAACCACTAAATTGACAAATTTCCTCCATACATAACAGTACAAAAAATTGCGTTCTTAAACACAAATGCACCAAATGGGAGAAGATTAATTGGAAATAAATAAGATAAGGTCCCATTCTAAGGGAACACTAAATACCATAATGGTGACTAAACACAATTTTCCATAATGCAGTGTGATTTTCTCATTTCTTTTTTCACACTAATTTGTTGTGTTGTGGCAGAAAATGACCTAGCCGGCATTGATTTTACAGTAAAAAATGGAAAACAGTATTATATTGTAAGAAATTACTGTTAAATCTTGTAAAATCCTGGGAATTTTTACAGTATAGTGCGAATCTTAAATATTCCTTTTCATTTTACATCATACTTTTCTTTGTTTTACATGTTTTAACATCCTAAAACTTTGTATATTTCCAAGTTTAAATGAAAACTAGAAAGAAAAAAAAATCCCAAATTATCAATGTGGACTTTTCAGCTCCACTGTTTCTAAGTAGCACAGCATCTGTTCCACCAATTAGCCCATGGATATCACCAAAATACCTCATATTCCTCCAATCAGGCAGAAACAACTCACTTCCCGAAGCCTTCGGTAACACTTAACTCCTTTAATCCTGCTTTTGTATACCATTATCCCTCTCTCACACTCACTCATTCACTTCATTACTCACCCAACTAGGGCAATCTCGCACCATCACTCTAACATCCCCAAACACTCTTGACTGGTACTCCATAAATGCAGGATTCAAAGGATGCCTTGATGGTGTCACAGAGTTTTGGTCCAGTTCTCGAGCTCCATGGCCCAGGTAACTCCACAGCAAGCCACCTTGGGTCTGCCCTGGGCCAGCATTCTCCTCCCCTGGCCCTACACCCCCTGGACACTCACTACCCAGAGCCACTATGTGGACAGACCTGCAGGACATTTATATAGTTACACAGTGGACCCTTGCGACACAAAGAGCATAAAGCCTTTTAAATTAGAATGCAACTGTTTGTCTTTATATAATCTTCCACCTCACAGCACTAACACAGAGACCTCCATGTTTATCATGAAACAATTGCATCATGTTGTGTCATTGAATGCATTACAGAGGCAAAGCTGAATCTGACATTCCAGAATGAAACACTAATTATGTGTATTATATGATTATGATATACACTACCGTTCAAATGTTTGGGGTCACTTACTCATTCTTTATTTTTTATTTTTTTTTAAATTCACATTTTAGAATAATAGTAAAGTCATCACAACTATGGAATAATAGAAATGGAACTATGGGAATTATGTTGTGACTAAAGAAAATCCAAAATAAATCAAAACTGTGTTATATTTTAGCATCTTCAATGTGGCCACATTTTGCCTAGAATTTTCAGAAATGTACTCTTGACATTTTCTCAACCAACTTCTTGAGGTATCACCCTGGGATGCTTTTTAAACAGTATTGAAGGAGTTCCATCTATGTTGGGCACTTATTGGCTGCTTTTCTTTATTATTTGTTCCAAGTCATCAATTTCAAAAACTTTTTTTTTTTTAAATATAATTTTTGTTTTGTAATTAAATAAATTAATATGATGGCACAATTATATTTTTGTCTACAAAACTAATTTCTAACATTTAAGCATACACCTTCAGATCAAAAGTTTTTTAAGATCATGAGAAACATTTCAAGCAAGTGACCCCAAATTTTGAACGGTAGTGTATATATATATATATATATATATATATATATATATATATATATATATATACGCACACGCACACACACACACACACACACACACACACACATATTGGCGGTTTGGAATAATGTACAGATTTTGCTGTTTCGGAAGGAAATTGGTACTTTAATTCACCAAAGTGGCATTCAGCTGATCACAAAATATAGTCAGGACATTATTGATGTAAAAAAACAGCACCATCACTATTTAAAAAAAGTCATTTTTGACCCTGCACTCTGACCCCAGCTTAGCTGGGATATGTGGGGAAAAAAAAGAATTTCACTTTATATGTGCAAATGTATAATGTGTGATAAATAAATAAAATTACTATTAATTATTATTATTATTATTAATTTATTAAATTATTAAATCTAGACATGCCCCATTTCCAGCTGCCATCACTCCTACAGCTTATCCTTGAGTAATCATGCTAAATTGCTTATTTGGTACTAGAAAATCACTTGCCACTATATCAAACACAGCTTAGAGCTATTTGGGTCGTTAAATGAAGCTTAACATTGTCTTTGTGTTTGTTTTTGAGTTGCCACAGTATGCAATAGACTGGCAGCTATGCAATATTAGGTCAAAAATGGCAAAAAAAGAAACAGCTTTCTCTAGAAACTCATCAGTCAGTCATTGTTTTGAGGAATGAAGGCTATACAATGTTGTTTTGAGGAATGAATGTCATACAAAGGTGTACACTACAGTCTTCAAAGACAAAGGACAACTGGCTCTAACAAGGACAGAGATGTACAACTAAACAAGAGGATAAGTACATCAGAGTCTCTAGTTTGAGAAATAGACATCTCACATGTCCTCAGCTGACAGCTTCATTGAATTCTACCCGCTCAACACCAGTTTCATGTACAACAGTAAAGAGAAGACTCAGGGGTGCAGGCCTTATGGGAAGAATTGCAAAGAAAAAGCCACTTTTAAAACAGAAAAACAAAAAGAAAAGTTTAGAGTGGTCAAAGAAACACAGACATTGGACAACAGATAATTGGAAAAGTGTTATGGATCTTAACCCCATTGAGCTTTTGTGGGATCAGCTAGACTGTAAGGTGCGTGAGAAGTGCCCGACAAGACAGCCACATCTATGGCAAGTGCTACAGGAAGTGTGGGGTGAAATGTCACCTGAGTATCTGGACAAACTGACAGCTAGAATGCCAAGGATCTGCAAAGCTGTCATTGCTGCACATGGAGGATTTTTTGATGAGAACACTTTGAAGTAGTTTAAGAATAAATTTCAAATTGTAATAGTAATTTTTCACGTTATTAATGTCCTGACTATACATTTGATCAGTTGAATGCCACTTTGGTGAATAAAAGTACCAATTTCTTTCCATAAGAGCAAAATCTGTACATTATTCCAAACTTTTGGCCGCCAGTGTATATACATATATATATATATATATATATATATATATATATATATATATATATATATATACACACACACACATATATTATATACATGCATATGCCAATGCTTATTTGTGCATATTTGTCATTTTCTGTCTATATATTTTCAATATTTTAAAAATTATATAGCCTTTAATTAGCCTTAATAAAAATATATAAATAATTATAATTGTTGTTTTTATTATTATTATTATTATTATTATTATTATTATATTTATGCATGCATATGCCATGCACTATTACAATATATAAAAATATATAAATTATATATTATATTTGTATAATATATTACATATTATTATTATTATTATTATTATTGCTCATGCAGCCTATTTATGCATGCACATATCAATGCACAATGACAGCAATAGTGCATTGATATTTTTATCTCTGTTTTGTATCCATTTTGCGCCATAGGGGCTTCAATCAACGTCAGAACTGGCAAAACAAAAATCATATGCATACTTACATGATGACAACAGCCCTCCGCTGGATCAAGGCTCGGGGAGCACGTTTTTCAGCGGCGGGCTTTTCACATCAGTCCTCCGACTGTATTTTTCCGCAGTGAAGGTCGGGCACGTTGTAATCCCTCAGCAGAATGAAAAAGCGACTGAGTTTTGCCCTCTCGGGTGCCTCGTTCATTCATTAAACAATAGCTTTAGTGAGCGCGTCAGGTGCGCAATGATCCGCTGGGCTACGCGGCTGTAAACACAGAGATCACGCAACAAAAGATCAAGTGGATCGACACTGCGCTACAGAGGAAACAAGTTCACTCCACCAAAAAACAGGGCTCCGGCGCTTCCCGGGACGCATGGCACAATACGGATCCTGAAAGCAGACGTCACTTGAGCATACCATCAAAACTCATGGGTCTTATGAGATAAGAATATAGAGGAAAGTGGAGAGAATGTGAGAAAAAAAACAACAACAAAAAAAAAAACAGGCGAGCCTGAGTTGGTGCCTCCTGACTCAGCAAACCATTGTGGATACTTTGATTTCCACACCACACTCGCACAAGGCTGGCTGTGGTTTCTTTTCTGTTTAAACCAATAGCACTTTCAGTCATTAATCCGCGATAAAAGCGATGCTTCGATTGTTATTCCACGGGCATAAAATTAAGTCACATTGCGAGCTCCATCAGGTGCAACAGCAGTAAAATCAAGTAGACATGCTGCATCTTAAGGCAAGATCCTATATGGACACAACTGCATGACGCGTTTGGGACGTGTGTGACCCAACACCACTGTATGATGTGCTCAGCTTTCTATTATGGGTTTTCGAGGCACTTATCCCTTATTAAAAGCTTGCAATGGTAACCAAATGCATTAATTTCCTAAAATCCCCCAATAAGCATTTATAAGACTTTGTGCTTTATTTTTTCCGGCAAGATGATATGCATATGTTTCTGAGGAAAACATAGAAGTGAAATGGTGCGGTCAGCTTTCTAATGTGGGCTTTCAAGGCATTTGTCCCCTAATAAAAGCATGCAATTGCATGTATACCCTATTATTCCCTAATAAACAGTTTTGTGCATCTGTGCATTGTCTTAATAATGAAATTTCCTTTCAGAGTGCCTTGCAAGCTAAAATGCATACATGTTTATGAGAAAAAAAGTGGTGAAATGCATATGTGTAGTACCAAGGTGTATGATTCAGAATCTTAGAGTCTCCCTAAGGCTGTGTTTTTAGTGGAAAACATTGTTTAAAAATAGAATATGGCCCTTTAACCTTATCAGCAAATATTAAAATCTGTTATTGTAGTGTATCCTCATTACTACGGAAGCCCTGAACCGCACTGTGAAAATTTTTTTTTGTTGCTTTTCAATTTTTTTTTCTCTCTCTCTCTCTCTCTCTCAAAATCTTTTCTTTTTCTCAAAATTCTTTTTTCTTTAAAAATATTCTCTCAAAAAAAAAAATGTTTTTTCCAAAATGTTTTTTTCTCTCAATTTTTTTTCTGTCTCAAAAATTTTTTCTTTCTCCAAAATTGTTTTTTCTCCTCAAAAGGCAACACATGATATTTTTTTTTTTCCATTATTATTATTTTTTGTTGCTGTTGTTGTTGTTGTTGTTGTTTGCTAGTTAACAATTAGCATGCGGTACCAGCCTTGGCCACCAGGTGCCACTATCAGTAAGGATGAAAGCTTAAATAAATTTCACGCTTTTAAAAGCCATTCAAAAACAATCAGTCACCGGATGACAATGTGCTATATTGTAATGAAATAATTTGAATTGAAATGGTTCTTGGAAATTTTTTTATTTAGTCATAAAACACGGCTACTTTTGAATGGCTGTCTATGGAGAAACATGCTTTTTGCCATCAGATGGTGTAGTTCCAGCATCTACCAGCAGGTGCTCACAGGGACCTGCTAACCAGCAAATTCCTGACCCCCTGGTGAGATACCACAATGGCCGCCTGGTGTGGAGCTCTCCAATTCTTTTGCTGTTTTTGTTTGCTTCACGCCATCCACTGCGGCATCGACGCTCAACTCACCACGCGCCCCACCGAGAACGAACCACATTATAGCGACTACAAAGAGGTTACCCCATGTGACTCTACCCTCCCTAGCAACCAGGTCAATTTGGTTGCTTAGGAGACCTGGCTGGAGTCACTCAGTACGCCCTGGGATTCGAACTAGCGAAAGCCAGCGTCTTTGCCACTGAGCTTCCCAGGCCCCCTATAATTTCCTGGTTTTTGACTATTCAGATGTTTTGCTGGACATTTTAGTTGGAGGAGAAGTGGTGTTGTTCAAGCACACTAAGAGACCCAAGCGAGAGAAGCAAGCCGACATGCTGGTCAAGCTCTAACAGCGCTGCTTTCAAACAGCGCTGCCGAGTATTCATCTTGTGAATCTCCGCTCTCTTCCTAACAAAACGGACAAACTACTTCTCACCTGTACAAACAAGGACTTTTCAAACTCTGCTGCCTTGTGCTTCACAGAAACCTCTCTGAGTGAAGCCATTCCGGACAGCGCATTAAATCTGCCAGGCTTCCAGCTGTTCAGAGCGGATCGCATCGTGGAGTTATCGGGGAAAACGAGAGGCGGTGGAACATGCTTTTACATTAATGAAAGTTGGTGTTCAGATGTAACAACGTTAAAGAAGATTGCTGTCCTAAACTGGAAACGCTCTTTATCAACTGTAAGCCTTTCTACTCGCCACAGGATTTTTCCTCGTTTATTCTGGCGAGTGTTTATATTCCTCCACAAGCGTGTGTGAGCGCAGCGCTGATTCAGCTGGCTGATCAGATCACAGACACAGAACAACAATACCTGGACTCACTTATTATTATTCTCTGCAATTTTAACAGAGCCAATCTCACCCGTAAACTGTCAAAATACAGACAACACATTACATGCCCCACCAGAGAAAGAAATATACTGGATCACTGCTACACAACATTAAAGGATGCATTTCTGTCCCTAGAGCAGTTTTGGGACACTCTGATCACTGTCTGGTTCATCTTCTTCCTACCTAAAGGCAGAAACTTAAATCAGCTATGTCTGTAGTAAGGACTGTAAATAGATGACCAATGAAGCAGAGCTGGAACTACAAGACTGCTTTGACTGCACTGATTGGAGTGTTTTTGAGGCTGCAGACACCAATCTGGATGAGCTCACAGATACTGTGACATCATATATCAGTTTCTGTGAGGATATGTACATTCATACTAGGACATATTTAACGTTCAACAACAAAAAACCATGGTTTACAGCAAAACTCAGGCAGCTTCGTCAGGCCAAAGAGGATGCTTACAGAAATGGGGATAAAATCTTGTACAGTCAGGCCAAAAACACACTGACAATGGAGATTAGAGTGGCTAAAAGAAGCTACTCTGAGAAGCTGAAGAACAAGTTTTCAGCTAACGACCCTGCATCATTGTGCAAGGCCTGAAAGACATTAACCCCCCCCCCAAAAAAAAATCTGTAGGGAATCAACAACTGGCTACGACCTGAATATGTTTTATTGTAGATTTGAAAAGCCCAGTCTCACACCCCACACCCGCTTTAACCTTCATTTCACACAAACATCAACACCTCCAGCAACCCCCTCCTCCCCCCTCCTGCTACTCAGCCTGCACTTAGGATCTGTGAAGAGAATATCCCAGACTTGACCTTAGATATACAGTGCATTGACATATGAGCACAGGTTACTGTTACTATTGTATAATTGTTAATCATTTTTGTAAGGATGATGATCTGTTCAACTGGGTTATTTCTTCAACCCAGACACTGGGTTGAGCCTATTGGGTCATTTTATTGGCTTATTTTCTCAGTGTTGGGTAATTTCTGTGTAACCCAGCTGCTGGGTTAGTGGCTAGGTCATTTTCACTGACAGTTGAAACTATGCATCCCTCCCCTTACCACGATACGTCCCAGTGGCGGTGTCAGAACAGCCCAGCAGCTGAGTTACCTGACGCGGGCTTTTAGGAAATTGGAGGATTTATTCGGTGAAATAAGTTTTTCAGTCAATGTCTATAAAAATATTACTGTACATTAGAAAATGCAAAGATACTGTTCCATAATCAGAACAGGTCAGCTCATATGGCAGTACTGTTATTGGATGTAACACTAGCTTCATTAGCTTTGGCTTTGCTAACCTGTTATACCCAAAAACCTGTTATACCCAAATAAAAGTACCAATTTCTTTCCATAAGAGCAAAATCTGTACATTATTCCAAACCTATAAACAAATGTATTCATGAATTGTTATCAACATCAAATTAAAGTTGAAAATAAGCAAGGCACTCAATCTCCAATACAAAATTAATTTAACAGGCAACAAAACATTACAAAGCCAACACATATTGGCAGACTAGCTGCCTTCAGGGCATGAGAACAAGGACGCCAGTATCTTATTTAAGTGATACTTAATTGGCAGCAGCCAATGAGCTTTAATCATTAATCAATCATTCAATTAATCACAAAGCGGAGGATATCCACACAATATAATATAAAGACAAAATACCACCCGAAAAAGTCAGCAACATCATCATATATATGCAAAACACTCCAAAAGTTAATGGTATGCACTATTCACACATACATATTAAACAAATTTGTTAAAAAAACAAACAAAACAGAAAAGAAAAAAATTGTCTTTATATTATATTGTGTGGATGCAATCTGTGCAATAACAGGTCAAACTTTGCTCCAGTTTGTGATTTTTTTTTTTAAGCATTTACCTCACTGATGATGTTTTTAAAGTACAAAGCAACATGAAATATTTAAAAAAGATATCGAATGTCTCAAAATTAATTTTTTATCCATTAATAGTTACATTCATGTTTTTGAGCATCCTAAAAGACTTCAGTTCTTTAATTTAAACTTGCCTCAAGAATATCCCCGGACATTTACTTTAATACTTTCTGCAAATTAATTCCCAGGGCTTTGTTCTACTCTAAACTCAAATACATGTTCTCAGACACATGCTTTTCATGTGTTGGTCAAAGCTCTGCATGTGGCTTGCATTGAGCAGTGTGTTGAAGCCCTGAAGCCTGTGACGAGAGTGATGTGAAATGGCTTTCGTGTCAGCGACACACCGCTTGAGTCCGGTGTAGACTAGGTGTTATAGACTTTGAATTAAGTCTAGATAAATCAAGTAAGTGACATATTTAAGATTTAGAATGCAGAATTTCGACAAAAGGAGATGTTTGCATCACTCAAAAGTGAATAACAAATGTATTCATGATCCGGTGGGTATAACAGGTTAGCAGAGCCAAAGCTAATGAAGCTAGCGTTATATCCAATAACAGTATTGCCATATGAGCTGTCCTGTTCTGATTATGGAACAGTATCTTTGCATTTTCTAATGTACAGTAATATTTTTATAGATACAAACATTGACTGAAAAACTTATTTCACCAAATAAATCCTCCAATATGCTAGCGCTGAGAACCGCTCACTCCTGAAGATGATCCTAAAAGCCTGTGTCAGGTAACTCAGCTGCTGGGCTGTTCTGACACCGCTGCTGGGTCGTATCGTGGTAAGGGGAGGGTTATATAGTTTCAACTGTCAGTGAATATGATCCAGCCACTATCCCAGCGGCTGGGTTACACAAAAACTACCCAACACTGAGAAAATAACCCAATAAAATGACCCAACAGTCTCAACCTAGTGCAATTTTTAGAGTGTGCACCAAAATAAAGTTATTGTTTTTCTTTTAAAATTACTCATCATCACACTTACAAAAATGTTTCACGATTTGATGTGCTCATATGTCATTGCACTGTATATCTAAGGTCAAGTAAGGGCATTAGGACCTCCAAGACTGGTGGACAAATTATGAATAAAGTTTTCCTCCTGTGAAATAGTCTATGTTCTGTTAGAATGATGTTTAATATTAGGAAATAAACTGGATAATAAATATAATGGGCTCCTATAAATAAAAATGCTCATCTCAGCTTTTAAAAGGAGGGAGAGAACTTTTGTTTTTGACATCAACAACAAAAATAATGTCACATTATATACTTGAAAACCATGAACAGATCTATGCAAGTTAAAAGAAAATGTGACCCATGCATGATCCATTAAATTCAGGTTTTGTACTTTACTATGGTGGGTCGCCACTTGATGTCCAGTGTGAAATCTGGTTCCCAAAGCAAAACCAGTTGAACCACAAGAACCACTGCTGTAAAGAACTTCTCGTGTCCGGGAGCGACAGCACGTCACACAGTACTGGGAGCATAACGTGTGTTTGTTCCTTTATTTTGATGACTGTCGTGCAGATCTCTAAGATATTTTTCAAAAGTGCTAATAAACCTGCTCTTCTGGACATTTCAAGTTTGTATTCGATTATTTGTGTTGAGAATTTTCACCTAGCCAATGACATAATGGGTTTTCGCCATCCCCTTGTCTCACCAAAAATTCACCACCTCTATATTCCATGTGTTTGCTGCATCTTTGCTTATGGTGATTTTCCTTCCCCGACTTCTCATGAGGTGGCTTTGGGATTTGTTGCGTTTTAAATCAACAACTTCTTTTATGGGATGTTTGACCACATGCTGCTGGAACACAGTATGGAAAATGTGAGCTGTGTGTTTTAATGGGCACACCATCCTGGTAGCAAATATCCAAAAGCAACCCACATTATTATACGATTATTAAGATCTAACAATTTGCTTTGCAAACTCTATGCAGGCTTTGCATTTTCACCTGTATTTCATGATCTCATATTGTCGAGCTTTGATGGTGATGAAGTTCCAACGTAAATAAGTCTGTGACCAAATCACTGCGAGGAATCTCTTTAATTTATTATTATGAGAAGTATTATAGGAAATATTAAGAGTAGAAACATGGGGAAATGTCTGTCAAGGGGTGGGATTCAAACCCGGATCGCCAACGTGACAACACATACACATACCATAATTACACCCAGAGCTACTACAGCTGCACATGTGGGTAGAGTTTGTCATAAAATCCTCTGTTGTCCACCAGACTAATGGAGCGCAAATAGTCACTTAGTTATCCAATCTCTTAATCCACTAAATGTCTAACCTGTTAACCAGTTTAAAGATGCACTCAGTAATTCTAATCCAATACACATTTTGTCAAATTCTGCAAATATTTCCTCACATTCTGCTAGCTGTCTGTTCTCTGGGTGGGCTGAAAAAAAAATAGTATTTGTACACAGCCCTAGCTCTGTGAATGGGACAAAAACAAAGTGGAACAGACCAATCCACACAACACTACTCCAGCCAATCAGCAACAGCGAGTGGTTTGCACGTGCACAGGATGGGGGGTGGGGGCAGAGGGAAATTCATTAGAAGAGTGACGGCAAATCTGGCTGATGCGAACTTTCTAAACTCCAAGGAGGACAAATGGCTGAGAAACAGACCAAGAGAAAAAGGTCAGACGAATATAAACTAAAAAAAGAAGGATTATGGTAAATCGAGGGCTAGGAGCCTCTTCAACATCGGCAAGGCTTTTCAGCGGTGGAGGTAAAAGGAATGAATTTGCGTGCATGAATTTGTGGAGAGGAGCTTCCATAGGAGCACTGAAGGGAGGGGTGTGTTTGTTTTGGCTGTTCAGTTCGAATATCAACAGTGTTTCTCAGGAATCGCTGAGTGCACCTTTAATGTCTCTGCCCCATCGCGAAAAATTCAAATATTCCCGCCTTCATTTGATCAGCAGTTGATCCCAGCAGTGAGTGGTGGTGTGAGTTAGTGTAAGTAGCCTCTGCCAACAAGATGGGCTATTTGCACTTAGTGTCCAGAAATTAATTTTGTCCAGAAATGATAACATTACTTATAACAAGATTAACATTACCAGTTGTACATACATCACAACAAAAGGACAGGCATTGCCTATATTGCAATATTTAAGAAACGCAAAGTTCTCTCCCTCATTTAACAGACCAAGGGACAACCAGCCAGCCAGACGATGTTTGAACACGAAGCGTGCACCATTTCCTGAAGCAGCTCAGCATCTTCCTTTAACTCGACATGGTGCTGTGGTTGAAGCTGGCTTATCACTCCAAAGAGTTCATTGATTTTGGCAATTCTAACACGAGTCATCCCTTTAAACACAGAACTGAAAACAGAGTGAGAGGTGTCGCAGTGGTCAAAGACGTCTATCTAGCGCATGCTTACATGGGCCAACAAATTAAAAAAGCACAATATCAATAGCAGCATCGATATTCCTAGTTGTTAATTTCATCAAACTACCAGAAAGAACTCCCGTTGTCACACTTCACAATGAATGCCATATGAAACATAGTAACCTGAGATATATTCATTTAATTGTGCGATTTCATGTATTAGTAGACTCTCAAACATTGTCTCTTTCCTTGATTAAGACTGGCAAAACATTCCTTTTGTATTTTACAACAATAAAAATAAAAAGATAAAATAACACAGCTGTCATCTGTCACCTTAAGCATAAGATTTCATGCTTACTGATAGTGGCACCTGGTGGCCGAGGCTGGTACCGCATGCTAATTATTAGCTAGCAAGCAAAAAAAAAAAAAAAAACTAATTTGGAGAGAAAAAAAAAACAATTAAGAGATAAATAATTCGGAGAGAGAAAAAAAATGTTGAAAGAAAAAAAATTCTTGAGAGAGAAAAAAATTTGAGAGAGAAAAAAAATTTTGAGAGAGAAAAAAAATTTGAGAGAAAAAAACTTTTCTCAGGAAGGCTCAGGAAGGTAGGACAGCGTTTTGGTGCCAAGTTAAAAAAAAATCTAAGATTTTGAGAATAAAGTCAATATTACGAGAATAAAGTCATGATATTTTGAGAATAAAGTCAGTATAACAAGATTAAAGTCATAATATTTTGAGAATAAAGTCAAAATTTCGAGAATAAAGTCATTGCATTATGGGATTAACGTCTTAATATTTCAAGAATAAAGTCAAAATTTTGAGAATAAAGTCGTAGCATTACAAGATTAGTAATATTTCGAGAATAAAGTCGAAATGAGAATAAAGTCTGAATATTTTGAGAATGAAGACAAAATTACCAGAAATTAACGCTGAGCCAGCAGCTTCATCAATGCAAGAAATGGATGTGGATGATTTAGTTAAATCATACTTTAGTTTAGGATTTAGCAACAAAGAAATCCTTTTTCATCTTTTGGCACATCAGCACGAAGTTATTATTGGGGTCCAGATACTGCAGCAGTTATGAATTTAATTTACTCTGGAGAAAGAACCAGACAGATGTTCGCACAGTCCCGCTGGGCATGGGTGAAGCTTGGGCTGGGATTCCCGAAGCTCTAAGTTGAACGTTAGTAGCACTTAAATTGTACTTACTACAGCACGTTTCCAAAAAGCATCGTTAAGTAGCACTTAAAAACACTTATAAATTAACTAGAGCTATGAACCGCTCTTAAGTCCATAAATTGCTACACGTATTGTTCTTGCATCTTTTACAGTTTATCAGATACAAAGGGACATTTAATAAATATTAACAAGAGTGTAGATTCCAGGGGGGATGGGGGAGAGGTAACCCCCCCAATAATCAAAACAACAAGTACAACCCCCCCCCCCCCCCCCCACACACACACACACACACACACATGCCATATTTATACCATGATCAATGGAAACATGGAAATGCTTCACGCTGCATCCCCCCAATGTTCAAGTCAAATCTACGCCATTGTATATTAATATATTTTGATCATTGGAAAGCCATTGCACATGGTTTCAGAGGATAAAAATGTGTTGAAATAAATCGCATTGAAATAAATAGGCTGTCTCTGCATTCTGTGCATGCCACGTGATAGGTGTATATTAGGTCTAAATATAGATCTAAATTTACATGATACATAATACAGTTTAACGTTTTATTGGGCTTCTTTGAGAAGCATAATTGTAATGGCAACAGAAAGATATGTTCTTATTGAACAGATTTGCTTAGAAGACATATGTGAGTAATGTGACTCTGCAGCCATCTGGCCCCGGAGCCTTGCCTGTAGGCAAGGCCTTAATTACCTCGCCAAGCTCCTCCAAGGTTATCTCAGAATCAAGAGAATTTGTTTTGCTCTGTTGTCAGTTTAGGGAGTTCTAATGGTTTCACAAAGTTTCTAATATCCTCATCAGTAGACGAAGATATGGAACTATAAAGATCAAGATAGAATTCTTTAAAAGCATTATTAATATGGTAGAAAAAGACTCTCTCTGCTTTATATATCTAGCTGCTTTGTCCCCCGACTCAAAGTATGACTGTCTTGCCCTGAATAGCCAAAAATCCACCTTCCGTGACAAAATAGTATTATATCTGTATTCCAATCGGGTCAATTCTCTGAGGCCATCAGATGACATTCGGCACTTCAGCTCTGCCTCAGCACTTTTAATATTCCCTTCCAACTCCACGAGTTCTCATGTGTTGGAATTTTTGATGGATGAGGCATACTGCATGATCCGACCCCTAAGAACCGCTTTAAGTGCCTCCAAAGCCATGCTCACAGAGGATACTGAAGACTAGTTGGTCTCCATATAAACATTGATTTCAGCCTTTAACATTTGTTGGAAATCAGGATTTTGCAAAAGGGATACATTAAAGCGCCAACTATATGATTTCTTTTTCTCCATATGTGGCAACACCTCTAAACTCACCAGGTCATGATCTGAGATTAAGATGTTTCCAATTGAGCAATCCACAACAGATGAAATGAGGGATTTAGATATATAAAAAAAATCTATTCTAGAATAAATCTTATGGACTAATGAAAAAAAATTATAGTCCCTACCAGATGGGTTCAAAAGTCTCCAAGTATCTGTAAGACCAAGATTTTTACACATCCTGTGAAGCATCAGTGTTGCTCTTGGGGGCTTACACACTTTTGCTTCACTATGATCAAGGACTGAGTCCATCAAAAGATTAAAGTCTCCTCCCAATATTATATCATGAGGGGTGCCAGCGGCTTGCAACATCCCTTCAAGATCTATAAAAAAGCCCTGATATTATAAATATTAGTGAAAATCAACCTTTGCCCCTGAATTTCTGCTAAAACAACAATGACTCTTCCTAATTAATCTTTAATCTGTTTGAGACATTTGAATTGTAGATGTTTACTTATCAATGTAATGACTCCCCTGCTCTTACTCAAGCCAGCACTAAAGAAAACATGTCCACCCCATATCTTCCCAAATCTTTCAGCTTCCTTTGAGGAAAGATGTGTTTCTTGAAGAAACACTATATCACATTTCTTATATTTAAGAAAAGAAATAACCGACCTTCTTTTTATGGGGTGCCCTAACCCATTCACATTCCACGTGGAGAGAGACAGTCTACTCATACTACCATTTGACATTATGACATATTAGAAAAAATGTATTGTGTGTCAAAAATAAAATTATAAAGACCACATTCCACATTAGTGCAACAATCAAACCCCGAACTTCCCCCAGAACCAAACAAACAGAAAAAAGAAAAGAAACGTGTGCATTAACCCCGTGCACGACAGTGCCAACCGGCGTCCATCCCTCCAAACTCAAACAGTCCATGTACGCCTACGAGAGTCCCCGCGACAACTTTGCCATCAGATTGCTCAAGTCCGGTGCTTCTATACAAATTATGTGAGACAGAATTACACACAGAAAATAATCTATAAAACAAACTCCAACCAATAGGCGGAATAAGCAAAAAGAACGTGCAGATTCATCCACATAACTGTCCTGAAGATGTGTTCCTCCACAAAACAAACTCCAACCACTAGCGGAACCAGCAAAAAAAAAACGTTCATTTTCCTCGGGCAGTCAAATTAATGTTCAGTGAGCTGGCCCATTCGGCTGTTACATGAGTGTAACAAATGCCCTAATCCCTCTAATGATTTGCAAGAAATATTCCACAAAACAAACTCCATCCATTAGGAGGCATAAGCACAAAGAATGTTCAGATACATCCACAAATTGTCCCGAAGGAGTGTTATTCCACAAAATAATCTCCAGCCACTAGGCGGAACCAACACAAAAAGAAACAAAATAGGCGCTCAGATTCCTCGGAGAGTCAAGTGAATGTTCAGTGAGTCAGGCTCACTCGGCTGCATCGAGAGCATCACACAATGACTTATTCACTCCATTGACTTTATGAAGGACATCGCTTGCTGTGGGCATGTAAATATTTTGTGGTCATCCTTAGTATCTGTTCTCAATTTGGGCGGGAACATCAGTGCAAAAGCGACCTTCTGTTGATGTAAGAGTTTCTTGCATTCCTTGAATCGATCACATGTCTCTCTTGTCGAATTCTCAAAGTCTGGGAACAAGAAAATGCTGTGGTTCTTCCAAGCCTTCCTTTACTCCTCACCTCACATAACACAGGATCTTTATCGGATGATCTAAGAAATTTGGCTAGAATTGATCGGGGCCTGTCTCCCTCAGCGGATAACCGAGTGGAACTCTGTGAGCTCGATTGATTTCCAGCTTATGGCCTGTTATGTCAAGCAGACCCGGGAAGAGCTCCTCTAGGAATTTCACCATATCTCGGCCTTCTTCATTCTCAGGAATTCCAACAATTCAGATGTTGTTTCGCTGGTTACGATTCTCAAGGTCTTCCAACTTTTCCCAAACGCACTCCAAGTCTGCCTTGGTTGCTAGTGGGTTAGCAGCTAATTCCCTCTCCGATGACTCCAGATAATCGATCCATTTCTCGACGTCCCCCATTCTTGTAACCAACTCAGTGAATTTCGTCTCCATGGCAGTGATCGATCAACGTATTGCAGCAGGATCCTCAAAGTCAGCAACAACCTTCATCAGCACTGCCGTCATGTTCGACAGTTGACGCTGGATCTCTTCTGCTGCATCGGCCTGTTGTTCAGGGGCTTCAGCTTGAGCACATAATTGTCTTTTAATGTCTCCAGAGCCCGAGGATTTGGAATTCTTTGACATATTGTCTTCATAGAACAGTTATGAAACCAAGTGTATCGAATCTCACCAGATGACACAACGAGTATTAAAAGTAGAAAAGTGCGCAGAGCTTGCGGTTCACCTCGCATGGCGCCACACGACTATCCCGTATACACTGTTATGTAAAGTGAACCTACCACTCTACATGTGTTCCAGGAGACACGCTCCCGCTGCACTCCTCTGAACAAACAGCACATCAGAGATGCGCATCAACGGCTTTTCTGTAGTCTGTTCTTCAAAATATAATAAAGTGTGTTTCTTCAAGCGCGTGTCTTTGTGTCTGTAGTTCAGCCTACTTATGTCATTTTAATCCTGTTTTCTGTGCATTTGTTCAGGTCCCAGCCAAAGAAACAAAACTTTAGGCTATGTGAGAGCCCCTTATATCGCATACATTCATATTACATGCATTTTTTGCGTCACTTTCATTAATCTCTATGAAGTTGAGAATTAATACATTTGAAACCCTGTCTTATTAAAGCCATCATTATTTATGTAATTAAATTCTGTAATAGTTTATTCATTTCGGCGCCTCAACAAGGTTACAAACAACTTCCATGTTTGTCAGTATGTCCATGTTATTTTCTTTTCCTCTGAAACTCCAATTTTTATCCTCTGAAATCATGTACAATGGCTTTCCAATGATCAAAATATATTAATATAATTTATTAAATGTCCCTTTGTATCTGATAAACTGTGAAGGATGCGAGAACAATACGTGTAGTTGCACTTAATGGGTTTAAGAGTGGTTCATAGCTCTAGTGAATTTACAAACGTTTTTACGTGCTACTTAGTTAACGATGCTTTTGGGAAACGTGTTGTAGTAAGTACCATTTAAACGCTACTAATGTTCAACTTCAGGAAACCCAGCCCAAACATCAACCATGCCCAGCGGGACTGTGCGAACATCTGTCTGGTTCTTTCTCCAGAGTAAATTCAATTCATAACCGCTGCAGTGTCCGGATCCCAATAATAACTTCGTGCTGATGTGCCAAAAGATGAAAAAGGATTTCTTTGTTGCTAAATCCTAAACTAAAGTATGATTTAACTAAATCATCCACATCCATTTCTTGCACTGATGAATCTGCTGGCTCAACGTTCTATCGTTGTGGTAATGACCTGCTGTTTCTGGTAATTTTGACTTCATTCTCAAAATATTCAGACTTTAGTCTCATAATGCTACGACTTTATTCCCATAATTTTGACATTATTCTCAATATATTACAACTTTAATCTCATAATTTTGACTTTATTCTCAAAATATTATGACTATTCTCAAAATGTAAGATTTTGATTTTATTTTATTTTATGTGGCACTTTTTTTTTCCTTTTTTTTTTTCCTTTTTTTTTTCACAGTACGGTTCAGGGCTTCTGTACATTTCTCCCCTCAAGGGATTTAGAATTATTTTTTGGCCCAACATGCCACTCATAAACTTTTCCAAGCTATACATGCAGTTTCTATTTTTAGGAAAGCATTGTGTTTTAATTAGCCTTGTTTTCCAGAATATGACATCACACAATCTCAGCACCCTTCAGATCACCCCTTGAGATCACCAAAATAGCATAATCTCTCCTGAGCTGCAGTGAATCAGAGCTTCCATCCTGCCTTATATCTGTCAGTCATTCCATCTTGATCTCTGAAATGATTATTTTAATTCTACCATAACAAGCTTTTTATCCAAACAGGTCTAATATAATTTCACATCCATCAGATCGACTTCTAATGCAAGGAGGAGCTTTGAATCATCAAACTGTATACAGAAATATTACAGAACTCTGGGATATGGGTATCTATTGTGTAATACAGTGGTGCTGTTATGTCATATCATTGATCCCTGTGGGATTAAAACTTTAAAATACTGGATTCGTAACTTAAGAAATTGTTATACATCCTTATTTGATGACAACAAGCTATATTAGTCCTTTCCATTCAGCTAAAAAAGGAAACAGTTGCTGTTATTTAAGAGTTAAAAGAATAGTTCACCTCAAAAATGAACACTTTGTAATTATTTACTCACCCTCATGTCATTCCAAACCTGTATGCTGCTGTTTGTTCTGTAGAACACAGAGTCTCTTTTCCATTTGAAGATAGTTAATAGTGACCTCGTCTGTCAAGTTCCAAAAAGGGCAAAAAAGCCCTATTAAAGTAATATAAACGTAGTCCATTGGACTTGTGCACCATATTTTAAGTCTACTGAAGCCATATGATAGCTTTCAGTCAGGAACAGACCAAAGTTTATGTTATTTTTCATGGAAAAACTTCCCCTCCGCTGCAGCTCTTAAATCTCATTCTCCATTCCACATATTTGCACTGGCGTCACATTCGCTTACAACATACAGGAGAACCAGTGGTGGTTTGCTGTCAGTGACTTCAAACCTGGCGCATAGAGGTGCCATTTTTTAGTCTGAATGCAGGCACCTTTGGGGAAGTTGAAGATTTTCAGTGAATAACAGTTTATGTTACTGTGTAATTAAAATTTGAAATGATTTAATACAATTTAAATGTATGTCCCTCACACAAAGCTATCGTATTTATTCAGAAGACTTGGATTATCCCATTTTTATGGTGTTTTTTGCCCTTTTTGGAGCTTGACAGTTGTGGTCACCATGAGCTGTCTTAGTATGGAAAAGAACTGCAAAATGATTCTTAAAAACATCTCCTTTTGTGTTCCACAAAAAAATTAATAAACGCGTTATAGTTTTGGAACGACATTAGGGTGAGTAAATAATGACAGAATGAAAGTTTTGATGAACTTTCCCTTTAATTATCACTAGTCAACATGCACAAACACTGAAATGAATAATATTACATGCATTTCACCAGCGTTGCTTAGAGGTGTATGTGCTATTTTAAGCCTGGTGTTGGTTGGTGTACCATTAAGAACAGTTGCTCCAGAGGAGCAGAGTTGGGTTACTGTAGGTCATCTGTGATGCAAAGTCTTACTTCTACTCGAGCGCACAATCATGTGCCTCTCATGTGCATTCTTGGCCCAGAGATCACAAACACTCCACAAGGAAGTGTAAGTCTTGATCATACTCACAGTACACACATTATTCATAATTTCTAAAGGGAATAACAGTACGTTTAAAGTCATTAAGCAACAACAAGCATTACCGTAGAGCTTTGGGACATTGTGCTTGTCTTTATACTGTAACTGTAGTAAGAGAAGAGAAGGCATGAATGAATTGCTTTCTAGTTTGCTCACTTAGTCTACATGCTGGATTATCAATGTCTGCATTATCTTCTCTTTTCCTTTCTTTGCTCCAAGTGTAGAGATAACCATTCTAGGTTATGTTGAACAGGCTTGCACTAAAGACACCTTTAACTCTATTAGAAATTGTGCACTCTGTTAATATATTCATAATCAATAATTCCAGATCATTTCACAAATTTGACTTAGTCAGCACACTGCAGCATGAACAAACTTGTGAAACTAGTGAATGTTATGGCATCATCATTCATAATGAATCCTACAGCGATAAACATTTATAAACATTTCTTAAACATTATTGCATACTCAAAAACTGTCAAATAATATAACATCTATAACTAGATTTGTATATTTAAGAAGAAAATGTGAATAGTGCTTGTAGGCTACGTATCGCGGCAGTTTCTTGGTGAAATTAGATACAACAATGACTTTTATTAGCTTTCAGATAAATCACAAGTAAAATGACAGATGATCAGTTCATAAACACTTACTTTTCACCCTGTTCCTCACACAATGCTTTCTTATGACATCAAAACACGTTTACTATAGAGCATGACTTGTCAGGTGAAACATTTTAACGTTTGCATTGCATAGCTAACTGTACTAGCTTATTCCAATGCAAACAACTGATTTCCACGTTGCAAATGCCAAGGTATGAGTCCAGAAAAGAATGCCAGTCAAAAGTGAGCCAAAAGTGTCAAAACGCAACACAGTCCGATTCGTTCGGACTGCTATCTCAGTGAATCATTTGCAGCGGTTTCTCGCTCAGTAAAACAGTATCGGGATATTTAAGAACACGAAGAACAAACAGAGTGCTGGATGAAGTGGATATTTACCTACAATCATTTAAAACAAAAGGCTCCTTTATTGAGAGGTAACTTTTAGAAACTTCAACTAGTGCTGTCATATTCGCATCCATCCACGCTTTTTTATTTTTTTATTTTCCTATGTAAACATGTTCTAGATGGACGTCTTTGACCGATGTGTTCACCCAAAAATAAAAATTCTCTCATCATTTACTCACCCTCATGCCATCCCAGTGTAAAACTTTCTTTCTTCTGCAGAACACAGATGAAGATTTTTAGGAAAATGTCTTGGCTATGTAGGTCCATACAATGCAAATGAATGGATACCAAAAATGTTAAGCTCCAAAAAGCACATAAAGGCAGTATAAAAGTAATCCATAAGACTCCACTGGTTAAATCTATATCTTCAGAAGTGATGTGATAGGTGTGAGTGAGAAAAAGATCAATATTTAAGTCCTTTTTATTATAAATGTTCCTCCCTGCCCAGTAGGTGGCGATATGCACAAAGAATGTGTAATGCCAAAAACAAAAGAAGAAGAATGTGGAAGTGAAAGTAAAAGTGGAGATTTATAGTAAAAAAAGGAAATAAATATTGATCTGTTTCTCACTCACACCTGTCATATCGCTTCTGAATATATAGATTTAACCACTGGAGTTGAATGAACTACTTTGATGCTGCCTTTATGTGCTTTTGGAGCTTCAAAATTTTGGTACCCATTCTGAGATATTCTTCTAAAAATCTTTGTTTGTGTATATCAGAAGAAAGAATGGCATGGGATGGCATGAGGGTGAGTAAATGATGAGAGAATGTTCAATTTTGGGAGAACTATCCCTTTAAGATTGCATAGGCCTATATGAGTCTTGTCTGAAACTCGACCCTCTCTAGTCTCAGTCTTAATTCAGACGCGGATGAGCTTGTCTCGACTACAACACTGAGCACAACACAGTGGATATTTCACCTCAGAACTGCCGTGATATGTGTAAAAAGCCATGTAATGTAATTTTGCAAATATGTCGCCACATTCACATACTGTAATTTTAATGAGATCAGGCTTAATTTTTTACCAATTTTTTCACTCCACAGGTGAAAATCTCAAGTCGGATTAAATAGAAAGGTTACAGTGCACCTCTCAACAACAAGCCACATGAGTTGAGGCAGCCTATTCATTTGTGTCCATTGCACAAATGGTGCGGGACAAGTTATGCACCAAACTTAATAGTAATATTATTTGCCTTAGCAAGAACCACTAATGAGTAAAAGCAGTAATCACATTTGAACAGCCATGTATGCAAAGTAAGCGCAACATACCTCATTCAAGAGGTCAATTGTTGTCAGGGACCACATGGTACAACTGTGTCCTTAAGACCAGGAGGTCTGTCAGTGGTTCAGGGGCTGGCATACGAGACCTTAAGAGCAAGGGGTCAATAAGGTGTGATCCCGTCCATGTGGAAGTGTTTAAATTGCTCCACCAACCCATTGCTCTGAGCGTACATTTTCTTGATAATTCACCTAGCCACCATCAAGCCTTACTGAAGACTTCAAAGGGTTATAGTACTATGTAACTAAGGAACACAGTACCATCAGAGCATACTGTACAACACATCATTTCACCAATCTTTTAGAAATTACCTTATGAATTTGTGGCTGACATGGGCAGAATGACTTGGTTCATTGTCTGGAGTTGCTCTCCACTGATGCTGGTGTCAGCATGTCAGCTGTGAGACAATTTTACAACATATATTTTAACAGTGCTGTCTTTTACAACCATGCCAGCAATGGCCCTCACATAAGTTATGAGGGATTTTTTTGGCACACGGTAGCCAAACAAATAGAATTTATAATCATAGCATTAATTGAGTCGATGGCTTTTGTTTTTATTTATTTGGTGTATCATCGGTTCATGTTAAAGTGGACATGAAATCAAAATTAACCCTAATTATTTTCTTAATTCATTTTACTGGTCTTATTGTGAACTTACTGTATGTCCATATAATATATATATATTTTATCATTCTTTTTTTGACCTCGTAATCTTTAATCATAATGTCTTAACTTGCTATTCTGCTGATATGACTGACTGTTCTCTGTTGACATATGTGAGAGCGCACGGCAGGTTAGCAAGTTTTAGCCCCTCCTCTTCAATAGCCAGTCATGTACACAAACCTGCCACAAAGACGGTAAAGAGGTGTATTTTCCACTGTTTCCCTCTCAAACCTCTATTCAATTCTCCAAACTTCCTTCTGGCTTGAATTTTACATTTCGAAGGAGGAATGACGGTGAGTTCGCTGTTGTGTTTAAGGTATTTCATGCCTGAATTCTTCCATCATATGCATTAGTCAGATTGCCATGTGCATTTGTGGATCAGTTTCGTAAATTTGTGGATTGTTGTGTGCATTTGTGAGATGTTTTGATACTGTTTTATCTTCATACATACAGAGCCCCTAACCAAACCCTTCCCCTAACCATGAAAGTGAAAGTGCCGCCCCCTTTTGGAGTGGGCCCAACCCCCTTCTGGCATAACCCTGCCTCCTTCTGGAATTTTCCGCCCTCTTTTGGAGTTTCGGCCACCCCCCCCCCCCCCGTTTGGAGATCTCCAGGCTGCAGCAATACCTACTTGGAGACAGTGGCTGGAGTTTATTCATATTTTTTAATGCAGCCATTTTTCAATGGTATCTTGGGAGGTACAGCACAATTAAGTGTTCTTTATTCTTTATATTTAGTGTATTGTGATTCAAAAGGTTAAAATATTGTAATCTTTTACTCGCTTGTTTCTCATTCATCTGCATTGGACTTTCATAACGTCTCTAGTCTTGTTATAAGCAAGAGCTGTGATGTGCTGCGTTCGTTTGTGGGCTAGATTAATGTTGTCAGTTAGATCATCATTCGGTTCTCAAGTCAGTGGAAAAGCAGACTGGAACTGAGATCGGTTCTCAGTTTCCCTGGTAAGCTGCTCTGGCATGAGCAGCACAGTGGAAAGGGGTAGATGTGTGTGGTTGTAAACTAAAGCCTATTGGCTATTTTTAAAAACTGGACGAGTCGTTCGACATGTCCCGTCCTCAAGTCCAGTCGTTCGACATGTCCCGTCCCCATTTCCTGTTTCAGTAGGAAATACGTCAAAACACTACATAGAACTACATAGAACTGCACTTCACTGCAACTTTAACAACCAAATTGTTGATTATTAATTTAAATGTATGACAAAATATGTAATCATGTTTTTAGGGTAGTGATAGTCAGTTTTGGGTATAATCTGATTACAAAGTAATTAGCTACTGTAATCAAATTACTTTTAATGTCATAGTGTAAAAAAGTAGTGTAACATTACATTTTAAATTCTTGTATTCAGATTACAGTTAGTAACTTTCAATTAAGTTAATTAATTTTAAGTATATTACTTGGGTTAAACATATTTCTAAATAATATTATTTATGCAGAATATCTCAAATTAAAACATGAATTATGTTCATATGTACTTTTGTTTGCATTTCTGTGTCAGCTGAATGGCATGTAGAGACAGACATTATTTTGAATTCATTAAGCGTAAAAACATACCTTTCTGTGAACTGTGTTTTAGAAAGGAAATTAAAAGAAAAGTAATTAGTAATGTGATTAATTTTCAGTGAAGAAATCAGTAAAGTAATCAGGTTATAATTTTAGCGAATTAGTAATCTGTAATGTATTTTAAAATGTCATTTTATGCATTACTTACCCAAATTTGGTGATAGTAAATTGGCCAAGTACATTTTACTACTAATCTGAAAAAGATTGTTTTGATGGTAAAATCACTATCATCATATCATATGAGAAAAGTGGATTGTCAAAAAACCTCCAAAATGATTTTAAATGTTTTTATTATATTAATTTGAGGAAACCAGTGCTAAAAAGTACAAATTTGCACATAAACAACCATTAATATGCACACAGTCCATTGTCATCTTCACTTTCTTTTTCATTTTACAGGTTGAGCTTACAATTGATTTATAATTAGATTTTACAATTGTATCTGAATTGTTCAAAATATCACTTTCTCAAACAGGGTTGTTGCAAAATAAAGACTACGACAATGTCTGGAAAAGAATTGTGCTGAAAGACAAGCACCACTGTGATTCATGAAGGTATGGAAAGAGAATCTTGACACATACAAAAATAAATAGGGGAGCATATTATCATTTTGATTCATGATATCAAATTGCACTTTTATTCATGCAGACTGACTCTGAAATCATCAATCTTAATCTATGCAGTTCCCTTAGGATCTGTGAAGCTCTTGTCTCACTGTTGCTGCCAGACTAAACATTTTCATCTGCATCTGCAACTTCGCCATCTGATTCCTTTGCGTTCCTCAGCTCAGCCCTGCCCTTCTCTGTCTGATAATAGTCTGACTCAATCCACCCAGGGCAATCAGACAGCGTCACAAAAATATCTTCATCCACCTCCGTCACCTTGTGCACTCTCTGCTTTATGCCTTTGGAATACCACCGCGGGGTAGGGACTTTTTCTGCAGGGTTTTTGGCCCTGTATAACCCCTCACCTTCTGCAAGAGTGATCTTGTACTTGTGCTTTGGACATATAATGCAGAGCTTCTTGTTGATTTCCTGTGCGTGAAAGAAACATTCAATTGTGTCAATGTTAACATGGGAGGTAACAATGCGTGTCAAGTGCTGTTATGAATCACTGAATGAGTAGATGTGTCCCTTCGAGAAGTTTTACCTCAATATCTCCGTTCAACAAGTTACTACCAGCATCTGTTGAAAAAGCAGACATACACAGAGAAATGACCACAGCAACTGACATTTTGTTCTGTGTTTTTGCCTCTAGTATTATTGCAACACAAACATTAGTGATCAGTGTGCTACTTTGTCTCCCTCTTGTGGTAACATTGATTAACTACGCAGAAATTGAGGGGACAGTGGGTGGAAAAATGACATTGACATCAAATATATGAAAAAGCATAGATGTTTTTAATGCTACTCACGGTAACATTGCAGGTCCATTGCATATAAAGTTCTTTGATGATATATAATGAGTACATCTCTTCCGCCCAGAGTCACACTCGTTCTCTTGGCCTGAATGAGGTCCTCTTTCTTGCCAATATAATACATGTGTGAC